>NC_091464.1:79937804-80279232 GCF_027789765.1 Dendropsophus ebraccatus
CTGCTTCACACTATTACAAAAAAAATGGAGAACCCTTTTAATTACATTTGTTTTACGTAAACTATTGCAGATTAAAGGAGAAGTCCAGCCTCAGCTGACTTCTCACAGGTGGCAGGGGAGAGAGTAACAATGAAATATTGCTTCGCTCTCCCCATGCCTATGATGCACCATCTGACCGTCCCCAGGACCCCTGTTGGAAGGCATTTCCCCCACGAGTTGTGACGTCATCACAGCCGCCCCGGGCTGATGGACTGGCCATTCAGCCAATCAGTGACTGGAGTGGCATCCCTCGGGTCCTGGAGCGGTGATCCATTGCTGAAGAGGCACGTGGAGATGTGAGTTAATACCCTTCGTTATTTTCCACCGTGCCATTGCCTTTAAAAAAAAAAAAACCTGGAGGCCGAACTTTTCCTTTAGGCTGGGTTCACACTACGTATATTTCAGTCAGTATTGTGGTCCTCATATTGCAACCAAAACCAGAAGTGGATTAAAAACACAGAAAGGCTCTATCCACACAATGTTGAAATTGAGTGGATGGCCGCCATATAACAGTAAATAACGGCCATTATTTCAATATAACAGCCGTTGTTTTTAAATAACAGCAAATATTTGCCATTATATGGCGGCCATCCACTCAATTTCACCATTGTGTGAACAGATCCTTTCTGTGTTTTTAATCCACTCCTGGTTTTGGTTGCAATATGAGGACCACAATACTGACTGAAATATACGTAGTGTGAACATAGCCAACTAGTATATGGACAAATTTACTATTTGGATAGAAATCCTTTTCTGACTTCTTGGTCTTGGTACAGCTCAGTGACTAGTGCAGGAGAGAAAGAAAATGACAGCACATCAATTTTCCTTATCAAAAAGATTGAGTGGTTCTTTTCACAGCCTCATTTTTTATCAGCGATAGCTAGTGAGAATTCCTCCCATTATATGTTTACCATTGATCAGATGGCTACTTTCTGGAATAAGAACTTAAGTAGAGAAAGAGCAGCTGAGGATTTGAGCTGAAAGGTAACGTAGGTTCAGCAATGTCCCATTTTAGAAGCTTGTTCACGTCTCACCGTACTCCTCAGGTATACGTCGGAAAACATTGATTGAAATGATAATTGTAATTGCAACAATTTTTATAGTTCTCTCTAGCTTCACAGCACATTAAATTTTTTATGGAGTGGAAGAAAATCCCATATTTTTATGGACGGTCCAGGAGTTTACACATGGTTGGCAATCTTGACTTACAGATGTAGCTTTGCTTTACCACCCTGCTGATGCTAGTGGCCCGCTGTCCAGATGGCACATCAGTGTTACCTTTTCCCAGATTTTGAACAGTATTATGAGAAACCAAGTGTTGTTTAATGTGAAATATCGTCTCCTTTCAGACATATGACTTGTAAGGATGTCATATGTTGGGTGGTAAGGTTTGGAGTGGATGTCATTTCCGTGCCTGATAACACAGTGACGCCATCTAGAGTGAATATACAACCTCTGTGGCAGAGATTACACTTTTGGCCATCAATTTGTGTTTATTCTTGTGATTGAACACTGCCCTATTACTTCTGCCTTGTTAATTGTTTTCTTTGCAACACCCGTCTTTTCCCTGCTGAGTTCTTTCTGGCCACTTCACGGTTAACTATGTTTTGTTTTAGTGATTGACAGCTGGTTTCTTCATTCATCCTTGCTGTTTCTGCTCCGTGTGGGCTCCATTCTCCTTCTACACCGAGTTCCTGGTCTCCTATAAAAGGTCTCAGTGTCTGCCTATACTTTGCTGGCTATTGAGTCTAGTTCCTCCTTAGCAAGCTCCGCTCCTCTTGCGATTTTTCCATGTGCTTCCATTGGCTTATCTGACCTCTTCTCCATTACTCTGACTATTCTGGTTTTCCACCTGCTCTAACCTTTTGCATTGTGACTTGACTTCTTTTTGGATTAAGTTTTTAAACCTCTGCTGCCCGCTTGTTGTGACCTTGGCCTGTTTGACCCTCCTTACCTGTTTGTCTGTTCTGTCTGCGTTCTGTGTTGCTGCATTCCGTAAGTCAGGGACAGTCTCCCAGTTTTCTGCAGCCACCCAGAGCTGATTGTGGCCAGTAGGCAGGGACAAGTGTAGGGCTCACTGTCAGTGTCTTTCCCGTCTCTTTCCTGGCCAAGTGTACCTAGTTTGTAATAAACCCTTAAAAGATTCAGGAGTTTTCCTCATTCTATTGAAAGGCACCCGAAACCAAGTAGATTCTAAAGGAGACTCACCTCAAGTACACCTCATGTATGAGAACCCAGCTGGGAGCCAACCAGTTAGACAGCCTTTTAGTGAAGCACAAACAGTGGAGTATTCTATGGCCTAAAGAGCCTAGAACAAAGCATTAGAGGGTGAGATCCTATCTTTACACTTCAGTGTTACCTCAAGGTTCTTCCCCTTCTGTACCTTGCTGACCGCCGTTGCTGACCCGGACCGTAGACTCTTCATTATTGTGTTTGTTTCGGCTGTCTTATTTTGTGTATCACCTGGTGTAGGACAGGGACTGACACCGTGGTTGTCCGCTGCCGTTTTGGGCCGTTGAGGCAAGTAGGTAGGGACAGAAGGTGGGTTCTAGTGGTTAGGGCTCACTGTCTTGTCCTGTTCCCTACCTACGTCCGGCGTTTTTGTGACAGAATAGTCAGCCAAAAGAAGATTTTTGGGTCACCTGCATCATGGACCCTATGAACACCCTGGTGACCCAGATGCAGGGTCTGAAAACGTTGGTTCAGACCCTTGCTGAGAGTGTGCAGGAACAAGAGTCCTTGCCCAGGCAGATGTCTCTGACCCCCCCCCCCCCCCCCCCCCCCCCGCAGGCTCCTGTACCCCCTGTGCAGCTCCCTGAGAAATTTAAGGGGGACAGGGAAAATTTCCGGACCTTTCGGGAGGGGTTCAGATTATTTTTTTGGATGAGACCCAGAGGGTGGGCATTATTATGTCCCTCCTGCAGGGCCCACCCCAAGAATGGGCATTCTCACTACCTTCTGACTCCCCTGATTTGATGACCATTGACAGATTTTTTACAGCCTTGGGCCTTCTGTATGATGACCCAGACCAAGCAGCAGAGGCAGAGCGCCAATTGACTACACTCAGACAGGGTAAGAGACCAGTAGAAGAATACTGTGCTGACTTTAGGCAGTGGTGTGTACCCTCTGCTTGGAATGACCCGGCTCTGCGTTTCCAGTTTTGTGCGGGCTTGTCTGACCAACTGAAGGACTTGTTAGTAGCCTATCCTAATCCTGAGACTCTGGAGGAAACTATGACCTTAGCCATACGGGTAGATAGGCGTATGCGGGACAGACGAAAAGAGAGAGAGACGTTTAAATTCCCTTCTGGTTCATGTCCTTTGACCTTACCTCCTAAAGCTTCTTCTTCCTCTCCTGTGTCCCCTCCGCAAGAAGAACCTATGCAGATCGGGTCAACTGACGCCAAGGCCAGACGTGCATATCGCCTCCAGAACCATCTGTGTCTCTACTGTGGCAAGGCGGGGCATCAAGTATGACAATGTACCGCTAGACCTGGTTCACCGCCGGAAAACTTCAGCGCCTGAATGATTATCGAGGGGGTCATTCAGGTGCACAGGTAACCTTCGACAAGAAAAAGAAGTTGTTGTTGCCTATTTCTTTGACTTTGGGAGATAAACTTATCTCCGGATATGCCCAGGTTGACTCTGGGGCTTCTGCTAACTTTATTAATACTGCTTTCTGGTCTGGTCTAGGGACATGTCCGCTTCAGCTTAAATGTCCGTTGAATGTGATTGGAGCGGACTCTGCCCCTTTTGCTCAGGGTAATATACGCTACATTACCCCCCATCTTGAGGTAAAGGTGGGATCAGTTCATTTTTAAAAGCTTGACTTTTTGCTTATGGAAAATGTGTCTGCTGATGTTATTCTTGGGTTACCCTGGTTGGACCAGCATAACCCTGTGTTTGACTGGCCCAACAGGGAACTGGTTCGATGGGGACCAGAGTGCGCTCCTCATTGTATTTCTTTGTCGCTTGCTGAATGTTCTTCTGATGATGGGGAGATTCCGGAGTTTCTGCTTGATTATGCTGATGTGTTTGATGAGAGATCGGTGGATGGATTACCTCCCCATCGTCCTTATGATTGTACTATTGATTTGATTCCAGGGTCTAAGTACCCTAAGGGTAGAATATTTAATTTGTCCTGTCCGGAAAGAGAGGCTATTCGAGATTATATCAAGGATAGCTTGCGTAAAGGTCACATCCGTCCCTCCTCTTCTCCCATGGGGGCGGGATTCTTTTTTGTGGGTAAAAAAGATAGTGGTCTACGCCCCTGTATTGATTATCGAGAATTGAATAAGATCACCGTGAAAACACCCTCTGCCTCTCATTCCAGACTTGTTTAACCAAATTGTGGGAGCCAAATGGTTCTCTAAGATTGATTTGAAGGGAGCATACAACCTAATAAGAGTAAAGGAGGGAGACGAGTGGAAGACTGCCTTTAATACTCCTGAGGGACATTTAGAATACCTCGTTATGCCCTTTGGATTATGTAATGCTCCGGCAGTCTTCCAACATTTTGTTAATGACGTGTTCCGTGAACATCTGGGTCGTTTTTTGGTGGTATATCTAGATGATATTTTGATATTTTTTCCTGATTGGTGCTCTCATGTTCAGCATGTTCGTACTGTGTTAAAATTGCTAAGGCAAAATCACCTCTGCGCCAAGCTGTCAAAATGCCAGTTTGAGATACAGGAGGTCTCATTCTTAGGGTATAAGATCACCTCCAACTCATTTTGTATGGATCCCCTTAAAGTGACAGCCATTGAAAATTGGGAGAGACCCAGTAGCCTTAAGGCCCTACAAAGGTTCCTGGGATTCGCCAATTACTATGGAAAGTTCATCAAGGGTTTTTCTGTCATTGCTAAACCTTTAACTGATCTAACCAAAAAGGGGGCAGACCTGGTTAATTGGAGTCCTGAGGCTATCCTGGCATTTGACAAGCTTAAGAGGTGTTTTGCGGAAGCTCCTGTGTTAACTCAACCTGACTTTGAACAACCCTTTGTCATTGAAGTTGACGCATCTGAGGTTGGGGTAGGAGCAGTTCTCTCACAAGGTTCAGAGACCCTCACCAACCTCAGACCCATAGCCTACTTTTCTAGGAAGTTCTCCAAGGCCGAAAGCAACTATGACATAGGTAACAGGGAACTTCTGGCCATTAAATTAGCCTTTGATGAATGGAGACATTTTCTGGAAGGGGCTAAACATAGAATTAAGGTGTTAACAGATCATAAGAATCTTATATATCTGGATAAAGCCAAACGTCTTACTCCTCGTCAGGCCAGATGGGCTTTGTTGTTTACACGATTTAATTTTGAAATTACTTTTCGACCTGGGTCTAAAAATGTTAAAGCTGACGCCTTATCACGCAGCTTTGACATCGACACGGTTGCCCGGGAGCAACCAGAGACCATCCTGTCACCCGGCATGGTGGTGGCCACTTTGCAACCCGATCTGGCAGCTCGGATTGCGGAATCTCAGTCTCTGGCTCCCCGGGACACTCCTGAGTCCAAACTGTTTGTTCCTCCAAACCTTCGTTTTAAGGTTTTGGAGGAGATTCATAATTCTGTGTTGGCTGGTCACCCGGGAATTGCAGGTACTAAGTACTTACTCTCACGGCATTATTGGTGGCCTTCATGGGCAAAAGATGTCAAATCATTTGTCGACGCCTGTGAAACTTGTGCCAGATCCAAGGTTCCATGTAGACTACCTGAAGGTCTCCTCCATCCCCTTCTGGTGCCTACCAGACCTTGGACTCATATTTCTATGCATTTTATTACCGACTTGCCACTTTCTAAGGGTAAAACAGTCATTTGGGTGGTTGTTGACAGATTTTCTAAGATGTGTCACCTTATTCCCCTGAGTAATCTCCCTAAAGCTCGTACCTTGTCTACATTGTTTATAAACCATATCTTACGTTTGCAGGGTGTTCCAGAAAATGTAGTTTCTGACAGGGGGGTACAATTTGTTTCCAGATTTTGGAGAGAATTTTGTGGTCGGCTGGGCATCTCATTATCCTTTTCGTCTGCTTTTCACCCACAATCTAATGGCCAGACAGAAAGGGTGAACCAATCTCTGGAACAATTTTTGAGGTGTATTGTTGCAGGGACCCAAGATAAATGGAGAGAGTTTCTATCCTTAGCGGAATTTGCTCTAAATAATCATGAAAATCAGTCAAGATGTCGCCATTTTATTGTAATTATGGCTTCAATCCCAGATATTCTTCTGTACATGCGTCAAAGTCCGTAAACCCTTTGGCCGAAGGAATCTATTCTAAACTGTGCACAGTTTGGGCCCAAGCTCTTCAGAACTTGGTCAAAGGTTAACAAAAGACGCATATCTGGCCCAGATTACGGGATAGGAGAAAAGGTATGGCTCTCAACTAAAAACTTGAAATTGAAGGTTCCCTCTGGTAAATTGGTCCGTACGTAATCACAGAGATCATTAATCCTGTGTTATTCAGATTACGATCACCTGGGTCTATGAGAATTCACAATGTATTTCATAAGTCTCCTCTCCAAAAATATGTTAATCCTGTGCTTCCTTCAGTCCTCCCTGCTCCTCTGGTCATCCAGGGGGAGCTGGAGTTTGAAGTGGACAGGATATTGGACTCTCGTCAAATTCAAAATTCCGTCCAATATCGTTTCCAGTGGAAGGGATATGGTCCTGAAGAAAACACGTGGGTTGCCAGTAAGGATATACATGCCCCACGTCTCATCCGGAAGTTTCATGACCATAACCCCTCTAAACCAGGTCTTTAAATAAGGGTCCTGAGGCCCCTCATAAGAGGAGGGGTACTGTCAGGAATGTGACTTTGCGCTCCTTGGTCCGTGCTTGGCGACCGAGTAAGCGCTGAGCCTCTGGTTGTTTTTTGTTTGCAGTTCTGTCTGAATGCTGTCTTAGTTTCCCAGCCACACCCGCATTGCCTGTTACACTCTGGCAGTGCAGTGGTTACTCCTTCTAAAGACCTGTCCAGCTGAGCTGGGTGCTGGGATCAGGGCTGATCCAATCAAGTGCTGGACCCAGTCCCTGATTTCAGATAAAAAGCAGCAGACTCTTCATTTCCCTGCTGGCTATTGAGTGTTACTCAGCTAAGCGCTTCATCTCTTCTGGTTTTAAAACACAACAATCACTGAACTCAGGGAGAACAGTGAAAAATTCCAATGTAGTACTCATTTACGAGTCTCCATTGATTGTCCCATACAAAATTTAAATATGCAAAAAAGAGGTCCGTGGAGCCTCAGTTACGAGTCTCAAAACACGGGAATAGCCAGATATCCCTCTCTCCAGGTTTTGTTACTTCTGTTGTCTGACCTATTGCTTGATCTCCCAACCTGCTTTGTCTGCTGCCTGCCCTGACCTCCTTGCCTGTCTCTGACTCTTCTTCTGCCTTACGTTTTTGTACCTCGCTGACCACCGTTGCTGACCCGGACCGTAGACTCTTCATTATTTTGTTTGTTTCGTCTGTCTTGTTTTGTGTATCACCTGGTGTAGGACAGGGACTGACACCGTGGTTGTCCGTGGCCGTTTAGGGCCGTTGAGGCAAGTAGGTAGGGACAGAAGGTGGGTTCTAGTGGTTAGGGCTCACTGTCTTGTCCTGTTCCCTACCTACGTCCGGCGTTTTTGTGACACATAGCTTCTTTATTGTTTTCTAAAAACTTGAAACAATCTATATACAGTTTTTGCTATCTGAATAGCCCCTTTAAGCCAGAATGTGCCGCTTAGCTTTTAAGCATTATCATGTGTCATATATGTAATCTGTGTATTTGTCACAAAGCAAAAAATACTTATTGATTGTCATTTAAGTGGGAGTCCATAATTATTGTCAGTGGCTATTTTTAAAAGGGGGCTCACCTCTTTTCCTGCAGATCAAAGAGAATCTTTAGCTATCCTCATTACATCTACCTGGTACTTTTACCTAGGGTAAGAATAAATGTGGCTTTACAGGTATGTGCCTCCAATAATCTCAGTCTGCCTTTGTGGTTTTCTTTCAGAGTCTTTGAAGAACCTGACTACTTCTCGTGCCGCTTTCTTGCATTAAACAAGTTGCTTCCACAATCAACCAATATGCTGTCAAATTCTGCCTCCTGATATGTGAATTAAGCTGAGACGCTGGATGCTGAATACCAGCACGTGCAGTCTTCAAAAAGATTGTGATTGACATGTTCGACAAGTTCTCAGTCAACACATTCGGGTCTACCTAGACAATATCTTAATCAACTCACAAGATCTGAAAGCCCATCGCTCAAATGTCATCTCTGTATTGCTTTGGCTACTACAGAATTCTTTTTATGTGGAGAGATGTGTGTTTGAGAGATGAGAACTTCCATACCTTCTTCCATCTCTTCTAGGGGCCTTTGTATGGATCCACTCCATGTTTATTTTTAGCAGCAACTTCGAGATGTTCTAGATATTTCTTGGCTTCACAAACTATTATCATCCATTTATTTGAATGTTTTTCTCAGGTGATATCTCCCTAACCTAGAAAGGGGCTAATACACAGCATTGGCAAACCTCTCCCAAAATTTTGGTCTGCTAAAACCCTGAGGGGTTACCTACTACAGACAGAGGCACCATACTTGTCCATGATAAGGGGATTAATGCTCACAAGTTTATCTCAAGTCCTATCAGTCTGCAGAAAGACTTATCTGAAGCAGTTGGAGAAGTTGCTATATGCCGATATGCCCCACTGTTTCCTGCTTGGCTTCCGCGCCATAAGTTGAGGGGCTAGCTCTGCCCAGTTATTCAAACCTGGGACCTGTATTACTGGATTTGCCACTCTGTATACTTGTCCATCATTGACGTATATTTCCTTTCCATGAGTACAGGTTATTCTTATCTATACCTAAAGTACCTGCAGTGAGCCCTAGGTTGTCAGAATCCCCTACAGTAGAGTGCCTTCTGTTTTGGACAGGTCTCCTTCCTGTACAAGTCTTCTAACTGTAACCAGAAACTTTCCAAAACCTCAGGTATTATCTTATTCAGTTCATCTGCTGTTGCAGGATATTCAAAACCCCTTAAAGGGAACTTGACAAAGCTGGAAACTCAAAACACCTTGTGAACACTATCATTGAAAGTATATACATAAAAACCTCCAACACCACGAATCACGGATCAAGGGGCGCAGGTCCAGAAAGAAAAGATGAAGGTAACGTATAAAATAAATTTAATGAGACTCAACGCGTTTCGGAACCGCACCGGTTCCTTTCTCAAGAGTCATAATGTTCTACAAAAAAAACACATACATATAAAGGAAGTGGACATGACATCAGAACAAGGGGGCGGAGGAGAGCAACCCCTTTTGAGCAGGTGCATTATATCTATCATTAGATTATTATTATTACATTATACCTGCTCAAAAGGGGTTGCTCTCCTCCGCCCCCTTGTTCTGATGTCATGTCCACTTCCTTTATATGTACTGTGTTTTTTTTGTAGAACATTATGACTCTTGAGAAAGGAACCGGTGCGGTTCCGAAACGCGTTGAGTCTCATTAAATTTATTTTATACGTTACCTTCATCTTTTCTTTCTGGACCTGCGCCCCTTGATCCGTAATTCGTGGTGTTGGAGGTTTTTATGTATATCATTCCCTTGGGATAGCGGGAGTGGCTGCGGTCTTTTATACATGCCTTGATGAGTGTTGTGCCTCTATCTTTAGCACAACCCCACCAGGTGAGGGTCTCCGTACACGCTGTTTCCTCCCTGTCTTTATACCTTTGATCCGCGCTATGGAGCGCTTTCCCCTTGTATTTTAATTGAAAGTATATGGCACTGTCCTTTTAAAGAGACTGTTAAGTAAAAGTCATCTTTCAACAGTTATCCTGGAGTCTGTGTGTTCGTATGGTCACATTACACCCTCACATTACAGTGACTATACTAGGAACACCTATAACGGGTGTAATAGTCTGGTGTCCCACTACGGGTGTTTCCTGTTTCTCCTGTACACCTGTTGCAAAAGCCTCTTACTCCAGGTTAAGTGGTGATGAAGTGCACTTTGAAGTTTTGCCACTAGATGTCAGTATTTTGGATATGTATGCTCTTATGCATTGCACAGCTGAAGCTAGAAATGGGTTACTGTTTTATATGTACCATGTGCTTTTGCTGACCTATAGGAGAGGCTCTTAACTCTCAGCCTATCTCTTTCGTTCTTTCTTTTGCACACATTCCTTTCCACCACTCACAGGGTAGATAACAAATCCTCTGTAGGAAGTTACTTGGTGGAAGGAGGTGTAGCGTCAGATTCTTGTGGGAGAAGGACACACAGAACAAACATCCCTGCTGAAGCCAAGCCAGGGCCTAGCTCTGCCAGGACCCTCGTCCGAGATGAGTCAGTTCAGAGAGTGATAAAAGTCTAGTGAGTTGGTCAGAGACTCGTGTATGCAGATGCAGCTGACAACCAGTTCTTCCAGTATTCCTACTTTATCTACTATGCAGTGCTAAACACTACAAAGGGAGGAGAGTCTGGGAACATCCTAGCCCACAAGTCTACAAAGGGCAGGGTAGTATCCTGATACACAGGAGGAACTAGTCTGGATAGGACAAAGCTACCAGAAGGTCTATGTATCTTATCTCGCTGTGCAGGTAACTGGGATGCCCCCGTGAACTAAGCTTCACCCAGGTAACCCAGGCTGGGAATTGTATCACCTTAGGAGGACAAGTCACTTGACACTGTAGGGCAGAAGGTGCTCAGACTAAAGTCTATAGATGGGTACAAGTAAACTTCTCTCTCTAAAGTATTCTCTCAAGTTTCGGCAGAGTGCATTGCTAAATTGGGTTAGGACTCTCATGACAAACTCCTCTCCTCTATGCTACTTCTCTACTCCTCAAATACTGCTACAACTACATCTATTCTACTCTACATCTTCAAGCATCTCCTCTGCACAAAAGACTTGAAGGACTATATTCACCGTAAAGATTTATCTAGTTGCTACCAAGTGTTTTGTACTATTGAGAGACTGTACAGTAAAGCTGTTATATCTTTACATCACTGGGACTCAGTCATCCTTTCCTCTGCACCAGCACCTATACACACTAGCCACACACCTTAGGTTATTTTTCCCCTTTCTGTGGGTGGCGCTACCAATAGTCCGGGTGGGTCAATTTCCACTCAGGACTGCAGTGACAAGAGCCCAAGGGACCCACTACAACCCGGCAGGTCACTGACCATTTCTAGGGAACACAGCCAACCCCAATACAAAGCAGGTACCATCATATCTGTGTGCTGGACGAGCACTGACTTCAGAACTATCCTTGGCTGAGCTGTACAACGAAATCAACCAACCATCACATTAGCTGGCTCTCCGAGCCCCCTGACAAGTGCCACAACATTACCACAACATCATAGTTCATGCATATACCACATTGCACCCCTGGTTTAGCACATATATTTACTATACTTACTTGCTACTGCTCTGGACAGTTCCCTGACATGGACAGAGGTGGCAGCAGAGAGCACTGTGTCAGACTGGGAAGAATACACCACTTCCTTTACGACATACAGCAGCTGCTAAGTGCTGACATTTTTTTTTAATAAAAGTAAATTACAAATCTCTGGCACTTTCCGGGACAAGTTAATCTGAAAGGTTTTTTTGTGTTTTTTTTTTTGCTGAACTACCCCTTTAAGGCCATGCTTATTTTCTTTGTTTGGCCCCTCAATTATGAATACCTATTACTTTGCAAACTTTGTTCAATGGTAATTTACCAGATCCATTCGTTATCCAGAGAAAAATCTCACAGTTTTGTTGTGAATTCCAAATAAAGCTCTATGGGTAATAGTTGCAAAAAATCCACAGCATGCATGTTCAATTTACTCAAAGAATATTTCTGCAGCACATTGGGAGATGTTCGTACAACTCATCCACTTTACTGTGTTCGGCTACAGATTTTCCATCCACAAAGTCCGGACATAAAATCTTTAGCAAACAGGACCCATGGGAATGTAACAAAAGATCTCCCTTTGTTGAACCATTGTCTTTATGGCTCACAGATGGCGCCTATACTAGCACCTTCCAGTATAGGAAGAATTGTCGGCATTCCATCCTAATGTAATTCTAAATACTAAAGCGTTTACATATTTCTGCTTCTATTTAAAAAAGAAGAGGCTGAAAGATCTTCTCTCTGCAAAAACATTTTCCGTCTTAATTAATAGCTCATCATTTATTTATACTTTGCAGAGAAAGTAATTAATTTGTCTTTTCTTTCCTTCAGCGATTGGCCGCAAATGATCTCTTACGGCATTAACCTAAAAAATATTAATGCTTTGGTCTCAGATCTATTTATAAAGAGAGATTAAAATACTACTGTAAGAGGGATCGGCGCACAAGGTTTCATTTCTCTTCTCATGTTTTTAATCTTTTTTCATTAATGAGACATCATTTTTCATACAGTTACATAAACTACGCGATGTACAAGAATCCATCAAAACTTAAAGTACAGTAAATAGAATTTTTTTTTTAAATAAATAGATCCTATCATCAAATAAAGAATGATGCATTCTAGTTCACGATCCGGGAATCAGAGAGCTGCAAAATATTGGATATTCAGATCTTCCGCATGGGCTGAAGTACCACAAGAATTAGGTTATGGTTACACACAGTTTTTCTGCTCAATTTGTGGGTGGTAAAAACTCCATTTACAGCTGTAGTGTGGCTTCACACACAATGGATCCGCAGTGGATTTGCAGCGAAATCCGCTTTGGATCCTTTGTCATTCATTTTGAATGAAAATGTGGTGTCCCACCACGGGTGTTGCTATTGGTTACACCCTTCGTAAAAGTCTGCACTTATAAGTGTAAGTGGTGATGTAGTAGTACTAGAGTTTTGCCACAAGATGTTGTTATTGCAAGTGTATATACTCTATTGCACAGCTGTAGTACTCAAAGGGTTATTGTTTGTTTGTGTACCACATGGATCTGTACACCAATGAGAGTTCTTTCTCCTCACCTATCATCTCTCTCTTTACTTTTCACATACGCACTCCTCACCCACTCACAGCACATTTTACATGCACTGTAGGAATCAAGTCACATGGGTAGATGAAGTGTAGGGTCTTTTGTCTTTAGACTTTATAGAGGTAGGACGTTCCCTACAGTTTCTTCTCAAGTAACTCCAATGAACACTAAGCAGTGTTAAAGAGGATGTACCACCAGGTACATCCTCTTTAAGCTGAACTGACGGATCGAACGGCACTGTCACGAGGAAGCCCGTGCCGCGGTCCGTTTTTCGGACCGCGGCCCGGTTTCCGTGCACTGCGCCATTCTATGCACTGGAACCGGCAGGTGACACGGCTCCATTTATTCTAAGGGAGCCGCGTCATACAGGGGAGGGAATTCCCTCCCACTGGGGGCTGCCCGGCCGGCCTCCAGTGCTTGAACACCGGCCGGTTTCGGTGCAAAGAACGGCTCTCTGCACGGGAACCGGGCCGCAGTCCGAAAAACGGACCACGGCACCAACATCCCTGTGACGGCACCGTTTGATCCGTCGGTTCATCCTAAAGAGGATGTACCTGGTGGTACATCCTCTTTAAGCTTCCACTAGAGAGGACAAGTGAGGGACAAGTCAGGAAACCCACGCCGTGGACAAGGAGAGACACAGTGCAGGATAGTATCAATAATAAAGTAAGGAACTGATCCGGATAAAGCAAAATTCCTAGAAGCCTATGAACTCTATCTCGCAGCGCAGGTGTAAGCAGGGAACCCTCAGCATTACGCTCATCCTAGGTAACAAGGTCTGGGGCTTGTGTCACCCTCTAGGATGGGTCACTCTACACTGGTGGGCAATAGGTGGTGCAAAGACCACAGAGTAAAAACACAGGCACAAGTAATCTCAAGTATTCTTCTATTTCTACTTCTGAAGTTCCGGCAAAGCACAGTACTACTTGGGTTGGGACTCTTTGAACATCCTCCTCTGTACTCTTCTGATCCTCTCCTCTACTTCTCATCACACAACCCAGTCAACAGGACTGTACCACTCCCTCTACTCTCAGTTAAGATCTGGATCCTAAAGTATTAAGTATCTTACCAAGTGTAAAGTATTGTATCAAGGCAAAGCTGTATTATGTGTTGCCTACCTCAATCACCTTCACTCCAGCTTGCTTCAGGGAGTCCCAGCTGGACATGCCGTTTAGCCAATCAGTGTGCTGCCCCGCGCTACCCTTAGGCTATGTTCCCACACAGTATTTTTTGCTCAGTACACAATGGCAAATAACAACCGCTATTGTTGGATAGTTATACCCGAAAATAATGATCATGATCATCGTTATCAAAAGATGGCCATCATTTGCCGGTAAATGGCGGTCCCCCACCACGACCACCACCACAAAAAAAATGGCTGTCATTTAGACTTTGTGTGAACATAACCTGACGAGTAGAACAATTGTGTGCAAATTTTAACCCTTTCATGACCATGGGTCATTGATACCTCATAATGATCTTATAAGCTGAAGTCCTTATCTCTTCCTCTCCCCTCTCTCACCAGCTTGTAACAGCAGCAGAGGATGGAGGGGAGGGGGCAGAGATGGCAGCAGTGCTTCCCTCCCTTCTCTCCACCACTGGCTACACTAAATGTTCAGCCTGTAATTTTTGCAAAAAGAACACGTTGTATTTACGAATACACAATCCTCCTAGAGATATGGCCAACTCCTTAGCACAAAGCCAGTAGTTCAAAGTTAGGAGAAGAGTGAGCATTGAGGAGAAGATTAGAGCCTTGATGGGAAGTGTCAGAAAATCATTACTGGAGATCCTCCATTAACCTAATTAGATGGCACAAGAAAATGCCAGAACATTAGAGAGACCTGAGCTCCTGGGAAGGAACCGGAGGGCCAGGGATGCAACAAGCATGAGTGTCAACTTATGGCCTCCTAACTAGATGGATTACTGAAATCTTGAGTCATTACCGACCTTTACTAGAGGTTGTTCATCTGCATCAGAATGTAATAATCATCGAATATTGTATTATAGCTGTAGATTGATGGGTTCTGAGCAGACATTCAAAGTACCCGAGCCTATGTCATTTCCCTGCCTGTGTTGCTCATATTGTAAATATATATAGTCATGGTGTTAGGACTGCACCTGTTGGGACCTTTGCGCAGTCCTCGGGTCATAAGACTGAGCTTTTGGTTCTGAATTTGTGCTTATTCGGTGTTTGCATTCTGAGCTCTGTCTTAACTCTGTCTTATGGTATGTCCACAGTATGAAATTCCAGCAGATCACCGGCTGCAGATTCCGCAGCTAGCAGCCGCACGCATCTCCGCTGGTCCCATCGGCTTCTTTCTATGATTTGGCAGATTCCGCCATCTGCGCCAAGAATGAAACCGCTCATTCTTTGAGGGGAGACAGCAGAATGTGCCAAATCTTAGAATAATACATATGGGACCGGCGGAGATGCGCATGGCCACCAGCGGCCGCCAGCGGGGGCAAGCTGCGGAATTTGCGGCAGGTGATCCGCCGGGATTTCGTAGTGTGGACATGTCCTAACTCCTTCTGTTCTGCTAATTGTTTTACTTGCCCCACCCGTGTCTGCTCTGCTGAGTTCATTCGGGCAACTTTTGGGTAAAGGGATTATCCAGCGCTACAAAAACATGGCCACTTTCTTCCAGAGACAGCACCACTCTTGTCTCCAGGTCAGATGTGGTTTGCAATTAAGCCCCATTCACTTCAATGAGTTACAAAACCTGCACCCCAGGAGACAAGAGGGGTGCTGTCTCTGGAAGAAAGTGGCCATGTTTTTTGTAGCGCTGGATAACCCCTTTTACCTCTGTTGTGGTTTTGATTGACATTTGGTTTCTCCACTAACCTTGCTGTTTCTGTTCCGTGTGGGGTCCAATCACCTTGTGGACTGGTTCCCTGGTCTACTATAAGAGCTCATTAGGGGGCATTTATCAAACTAATTGCGCCTGTTTTTAGTCTAATATATCTAGTTTGCGCTCAAAATAAATCTAATATGAATTTATGAAGCTTTTTTAGACAAGACTATCCAAATTAGATGCGACTTTTTGAATTAAATTTTTTGTTGTTAATTAGATCGAAAGTGCGCCAGAATTCTTTTTTCACTAAATTTATTAACTGCGCATTTTTTTAAAAAGTCGCATATATTGGCGCATCGCTACATCTGCTCCGAACCAGGTAATTTTATTTGACTAATTAAAAGACCATTATTTTTAAGACACATTTACTATGCTATTAGACAATTTACATAAATTTGACTAAACACATTAGATTGGAAATTATGCCAAAACATCTTTGACAAAATCGTGTGTTTAGATTTGTTAGTAAATATCCCCCATGGTGTATGCCTATACGTTGCTGGTTATTCTGTCTAGATTCCATGCTAGCCTAGCAGCCCTGTATTCTCCTGTGTATCTTCTGGCTTTTCTGACCTTTTTCATGTGTACCCTGACTATCCTTGCTATTTACCTACTCTGACTGTTTGCACGTGACCTGACTATCCCCCTGCCACTGACTCTTTGGATGTGACTTTGGCTTTGTGTCTGACTATTCCCTGGTTCCTGTTTTTGTACCTGTTTTTGTACCTTTGCTGCCCGCCAGTTTTTACCCAGACTGCCGACCTCACTTTATTGTGTTTTGTTTGCCTCATCTTGTTCATTGTTACACCGACCCAGTGCAGGGACTGTCGCCCAGTTACTCGCTGCCGCCTAGGGCAGATTGTAGTAAGTAGGCGGTAGCCTATGGTCTACCTGTCCGTGTCTGCCTTATTCCTGTATTCCACGATAGTCCCTGACACAAGGTTAATGTTTTGTTACTCCCTACACCTCAGAAAAGTATTACAGGTAGACTCTATGTTGGTTTCACCTCTATGGAAGTGAGGAAGCAGTATGGATGTGACATATATTCCTCTACTTCTGTACTCTCTTAAAAGAAGCACGCACTATGTTCAGTTAAATGAGTTATTCAGGTTCAGAAAAACATGGCCACTTTTTCCCAGAAACATTGCTACTCTTGTCCTCAGTTTGTGTTGTATTATAGCCCAGTTCTATTGATATGAACAGAGCCAAGTTGCAATACCACACACAACCTGAGTACAGGGGTGGAGCTGTTTCAGTATGAAAGCAGTTATGCATTTCTAACTGTAGATAACTCCTCTGATGTTTAGGGTTATAGACCATGCCCCCCCTCCCCCAATAGGGATACAGGGTGACAGATAACACCGCCTGAATAAAAAATAAGCAAATTTAAAGGTACACCCCATTGGGTTCCATATTGAAAATAAAATACACTTAGAAATACAGCTGGTAGTGAAATATCACTGTGATACAGTGTTAGACCTTAGCTTGTATAGTAGATACTACTATATTGGGAACTAACCTGAACAGTGCATGGTAACTTGGAAAGGATAGAGGTCCATGGTGAGATGCTGTGGGACCTCCTGTGATTACAGTCCTACATTGTATCTCTAGATTGCTACATTGTATCTCTAGGGGAGTTTAATTGATTTAATTGCCATCATTAAGAGACTGATGGGAATGTTAATGGTTTCCTCTTATGAAGCCTTTTCGAATAATTGTTAGATAATGGTTCTTGTATTCTCTGTTATATTAAGCAAGGTTGCTGCCTTTTCTTATATAGTAAAGGATATGAGATCATTGATTTCTGCATTTTGGAGACCTGTGTGTGTGTGTGTTTTTTGTGTCCGACCATAGACCATAGTTTCGGTTCACGTGACGGGCTGTGAATTCTAAACCAAGATCATATAATGGTGAGTCGGGGATACAAATAAGAATTTCTAGTTTAATGTTTTGAGAACCCAAGTGGGCCTGATAATTATTTCCCAAGCTGATGTTATCTTTTAACATGGCAGGTGATATTGCCTCAAGATACAGGATGCAAATGTGTCGGACCATTTCCTATTATCATTTTATTATACTGAGACCTACTATAGTGCAACATCTTGAGATGATAGAAAATATTCTGAATGTCTTCTGATTCTTTATATGTGATGACTAACTTCATCTCGTCTGCATCAGCCATTCTGCTATAAATAGTTCTGATAGCAATGATCGGCTGATATACTATGGTGCAACTTGTGTGCATAGGTGGTCTTGGAGCAAGCTTCTTGGGCCACTTTAGACTCTCTCTCTTCATGGAACCAGAAGGAAAGCAGCCTCAGAGTCATATACAAGTTAAAGGAGAAGTGCCATGAAACTCAAAAAAAAACAAATCTGGCAAGGGGACGGGGAAAATAGTAAACAAAGTAAATTTACCTGTCCTCGTGCTTCCATTATGCCACTCCAGGGTCCAGCCGATGGGCGACGGATGTCATTTTAGTCTGGAAACCTTGCATGTCACGTACCCAGCTCTTCCAGCTGCAAAGTCACAGCCTGGCTGAGCGGTTGCCTGGTCAGTCAGTCAGTGACTGGGGCGTTGTCCCGCCTCAATCACTGATTGGATAAGCGGGCAATTGCTCAGTTGGGTATGTGATGTTGCAGCTGAAAGAGCTGCAGGAGGCCGTCGGCTATGAGCCAGACCTGGGGGTCGCACTATGGGGCACAAGGACGGGTAAGTTTACTTTGTTCATTATTTTTCCGCAC
Organism: Dendropsophus ebraccatus; assembly: GCF_027789765.1. Lineage (NCBI taxonomy): Eukaryota > Metazoa > Chordata > Amphibia > Anura > Hylidae > Dendropsophus > Dendropsophus ebraccatus. The sequence continues at coordinate 79,956,382 of NC_091464.1, forward strand.
CCTGTCTGTCTGTCTAGCAGAACGGCACAGTCTGGTCCACTGGGGTTTTAATCAACCTTACAGATTTTGCACTTGGTATAGGAAGCTTTCTTACTGATCTATTAAGTATTCACTGCTGCCTATACAGTACATAAGTGTGATAATTCATTGCTCTTCACTACTGCTTCCCACAAGCATTACAAATAATACACTAACAGCCGGTATAGTTTAAGCTACTAATATTTATCTATTATTCACACTTCATTTTGTTTTGGAAATCTGAAATCTCAGCCACATATAGAAAGCCAATAGGTTAGAATACTAGTGCCTTACATAGAAAGAGCAGCTAAAGGAGAGGTCAGACTTGTCCAACCCTTGCTTTGTGATGTATCTTTAGGTAAGGAATTAATCTAAATTTCTGCATATATTTTGGGGTAAAAAAACTATTTTTTTCCGCCCATTGCCCCAATCCCTGGGTGACCTGGGTGGGTGGAGAGTTGTCAACTGTCAGCTCCACTATACATGTGTAGTGTCCTAGTTCAGGGGTCACTTACTTGTTAGTAACTCTGTCAGGTGCCACACCAAGAGCTGTGAGCTGTGATTTTCCATTTCAGCCACTAGGTGTCTCATACTCCACTGTGCACAGCTTCAGTATCAAGGTTTAGCTATGGGTTTGTTTAGCCAATTACAGGTGCAAGACACTCTACTCTGTCTTCTCTATTCTTCTCTTCTTCCTGTCACATGATGATATAGAGGATAGGAGTTTCCTGTTCGAGGGGGCTTGGGTCTTGAGTCCACTAAGGAGAGAGAGAGAACCTGTTTCCCTTAAGGGAGACTGAACCCACTAGCATGCAGTGCTGAGCCAATGGAAGTGGGCTAACCATGGGTTTGGACACCCTTGTTTACGCCATGGATCCTTTTAAATGACAGAACAGTCGCCTTCAGAAGAGAGGTAGAGGGACTGATCCCCAGTAAGACAAAGCTGCTAAGTGCCGAAGTACCTTACTGACAACGCTCTTCCATCTGGGGGAATCTTAAAGGACAACTCCCATGAAATTTTTTTTTGGCTTATTTAACACACATTAGAAAGTTATATAACTTTGTAATGTGTTTAAATAACCGGTCTGGCCCCCTTCCCCCACTTTCGGACCCCCACCCCAGAAGTTAAAGAAAGTATACATTACCAAATCCTCTTTTCCCAGGTGACGACGATGTCAGAGCCGGGGGGGGGGGGGGGGCGGACCAGGTCTTCCTCCTCCTCGGCGTCTTCTTGGAAAGTGAATAGGAGAGAAAACGCTGCTGGTGCACTTGCACACCAGCAGCCTTTTCATTGGATGGAGGGCATCACAGGGCTTCCAGCTTGCTCAGCCCTGATTGGCTGAGCTTGCTGGAGTGGACCCGGAAGTGAGAGACGGCAGCAAGCAGTGACGGAGACGCGGACGGCGGGCAAATCGAGTGGAGATTGTCACTGGAGGGATGTGGCATGGTGTCTTTGTGTGTCTGTGTTTTCTTTTTTTTTCTGGGTACCGTGGGAGTTGTCCTTTAAGTGAGAGCCTGACTTAGAGACAGAGACCTAGGACTCATATTACCCTACCTGGCGGTCTCCAAGCGGGTGGGGCAGAAGGCGGTTATATATGTACAGTCCATGTATATACATGAGTATACAAAGTTCTTCTTCCAAGTATCTACACTATAATCCAGGCAGAGTACTACACTAACGATCGGCGGGGTCTCAGCACCCGGACCCCAACCTATACAAACCTCATACATGACACTATGTCATTTCAAAAGTTTTTTTTAAATGATAGGTCCCCTTTAATGTTCTTCCTAACGCTCACATCTCTCCATTTAGTTAGAGTAAAAAACCTTTTTAATTGTAGTCCCGAATGTGATGAATGCCCAGCTTCCATGGTGGATTGATTTTACTGCTTTTGATCTTGCAAGAAAGTTAAAACTGTTCAATGTAAAGTCCCTTATTTCATTTAGGAGATGACAAGCTCCAGTTCCCTTTAGATCTGGATCCTGTGATGTTAATAAGTTTTGATGACTGCGGATTGTAGGCCACTGACATTTACCTATCACTGGATGTAACTGTACTGCTGGCTTACAAGTGGATTCTGAAACTTTGATTTAACTCAAGAGCCCCAACTTTTAAAGTAAATCACTACTCCAAATGCATATTGAGCTGGTGGTATTTTTAGATTGTTGTTAATTAAAATATTGCTGAATCCTGTTTATTCTATAATTTTGTTCAAAAAAGTTTTTCTTAACCTGCAGTAAGTGTCATGGAGGTGGGGCCTAAGGTACCTTTGCCATAGGCCAACTATTCGGAGTATTGCTATACACTTATCCCTGTCTTGTGCTGTCAGTTAGGGTAAACATGTAATTTGTAGGAATTTGTGCCATGTTAAGCTTTTTTTTACTTTCAAAAGTTTTTACAAAGTTTTTCATTGCAAATATACAAAACATACAAAACAATTTCAGGTTTTATCTCAGGCAGCAGAAAACTGAAAACCGTCCCTGGCTGTTATTATGTTTTGTTTTTGTGTTTACCTTTTTTCTTTTGATATCGGCATATAAAGCTTTTAATGTCTCTTAGTATGTTATCCAGTGATCCATATGATACCAGAGCAAAAAATCTATATTTTTTATATACTTTACCAATGGCTTTCTCCGTGTGTAAAGAGAGGAGCAGAACAGGCATTTGATGCAATCAACCCATTTAATGGGATTTAAAAAATGATGAGTTCCAATGATGGGCTTGGCATCCTGTAACAAAGCCAGTTTGATCAAGTTTAAAGAAGTCCAGCAAAAATTTTTATTAAAGCATTGTGTTGCCCCCCAAAAGTTATACAAATCAGCACAAATATACAAATATACACCTATTAGGGGAAATGCTTATAAAGTGCACTTACTACTGCATCAAGGCTTCACTTCCTGAATAACATGGTGATGTCACTTCCTGGGTAAAATGGTGATGTCACTTCCTGGATAAAATGGTGATGTCACTTTCTGGATAACATGGTGATGTCACTTCCTGGATACAATGGTGATGTCACTTCCTGGATAACATAGTGATGTCACGACCCGACTCACAGAGCTGTGTGGGCTGTGGCTGCTAGAGAGGATGATGACAGGGGGTCACTGAGGGACACAGGGCACTGGAGGGACACTGAGCATCCCTCTGCCATCATCCTCTCCAGCAGCCACAGCAGCACAGCACTGCGAGTCGGGCGGGACATCTCCATGTTATCCAGGAAGTGCCCTCCCCATGTTATCCAGGAAGTGATATCACCATTTTATCCAGGAAGTGACATCACCATGTTATCCAGGAAGTGACATCTCCATGTTATCCAGGAAGTGACATCACCATTTTATCCAGGAAGTGACATCACCATGTTATCCAGGAAGTGACATCACCATTTTATCCAGGAAGTGACATCACCATGTTATCCAGGAAGTGACATCACCATTTTATCCAGGAAGTGAAGCCTTGATGCAGTAGTAAGTGCAGGGGAAAAAATAACTTTATAAGCATTTCCTGTAATAAGTGTATAATGGTGATTTGTATAACTTTTGGGGGGCAGTACAATACTTTAATAAACATTTTCACCTGACTTTTCCTTTAATAAGGAGGGGTAGGATGTGTAGAAGCCTATCTGCCAGAATCTTAGCATAAAGCTTTATACCCAAGTTTAGTAAAAAAAAAAATAAAAATACAAATTTTCCCTGTTCTTTCCCTGGTTTATGGATTGTTACAATTGTAGCCCTCAGCATATCCTCTGGGTAAGAACCTCGCTGGATTGCAACATTGAACATTTTACACAGATAAGGTGTTAAAAGAGAAGGAAAAGGTGATAATATTTATTAAAATAGTCATTAGGCCCTGGGGTGAGAAAAGCTCACACACAGAATTTTGTGTCTTCAGCAGAAAGCAACAGCTGAGACCTGGGGGAAGGAGACTTAAAAGACAAGTGCCATGAAAAACTTTTTCCCACTAATTGAAGCACTTAACAAAGTTATATAACTCTGTAATATGCTTCAATCACCTATCTGCCTCCCTTCCCTGTCTTTTCCCCCCTCCACCCCCCACCAGGAAGTGTCCTGACTCACACAGACCTAATTACTTTTGTCACCGTCACCAAGCTCTTCTCTCAGCTCCTTCTCCTGTTACACCAGCCTCCCCCTCCCCTGCCTTGTCAGGTTACTCAGCTTGCTCAGCTCCCATTGGCTGAACAACTGCAAGCCATCACTTGGACTGGGGAGGGGGGGCTGCTGTAACAGGACCAAGAGCAGCCCTCCTGCTGATGACAAGAAGGAGCTGCCTGGTGACGACAGTAATAAGGTCTGTGTGAGTTAGGACACTTCCTGGTGGGGGGTGGAGGGGGAAAAGACAGGGAAGGGAGGCAGATAGGTGATTGAAGCATATTACAGAGTTATATAACTTTGCAATGTGCTTCAATAACTGGGAAAAAGTTTTTCATGGCACTTGTCCTTTAATAGATAATAACAAGTATGGAAGAAATTGTTAGTCTCACAATGAGCAGCAAAATATCAAGTTATGTTTCAATGGAATACCTCTTTAAGTGGGGTTGCATAGCATATCCACTCAACCCCCTGGTGGCCAAATTGTATAGTGTGGCCCCCAGGAGGTTAAGTGGATATGCTATGGGTCCCTACTTAATTCCTAGGGGGGGCAGTCTCCAGGTAGCTAAGTGAGGTGGCATAGCATATCCACTTACTGTAACTGAACAGTCTGTCCCCCAAGGAGTTATACTTACTGTCCTGGGCTCCTGGCGTGTGGTGTCTATTTTAATCCACAATAAGCCAATCAGCGGCTGCGGCAGAACACCACTACAGCTGCTCATTGGCTGAACCCAGACTCTTGCAGTTTCTGCTCAGCCAGTCAGCCAAGTGTACAGTAGATTAATGAGAAGATAGAAGACGCTGCCAGGAGACTGTCACTTTCTGAGCTTTTCAGGTGAACCGGGAACCATATTAAATGCTTAGTCTCCTATGTTCTTTAATGGGGTATGTTACTTGAGCAGTCGAGCATTTCAGTGCTCTCTCAAACACTAATAGAAATAATTTAATGGGAATGATATCAATAAGTTTTCTAGGTTTTTAAGTGTAGAGAGAAGAAGGTAATTTTTGTATGCTTTTATTCTTGAAATTACTATGTTTAATAAGTAATCCCCTAAAATTTTCTTTGTGAGCAATCCATACAGAAGTCCATAACTTCTAGGTTAGTATTAGTAGCAAAAAAAGTTGGAGTTCATGTTGTAAGAGTGAATTACTACTTGAACTATGCAGAACATATTAGTCCATGTGAATCTGGAAGCTGTGGATTGCATATAGCAATTATTAATGTAGTAGCCCGGTCTAACCAAGTCCTACGATTGATATAAAGCTCAGAGAAAAGCTGGAGTGTCCAATTATGAACAATGCAATACTATATCCTACTGAAGGATATGTCAGAGTTGGAATAAAATGTAAAACCCTTCTCATTAGCATGTAAACATAGCAGGTTGGCTATTGTAAAACCAACAAGATTGTGTATTGCATATCCTTTACATCAGTAAACATATGTCCTCTCCTGACAGAAGAACATGGTGCATCACACTAGTGGGGATTATGGATGTCACTGACTTAGAATCAATTAGAATCCGTCTTACAGTAACTAGATGTTTCATATGGAGACATCTCAAATGGGAGCGATCCTATACACTGGAGCCTGTCATCCTCCCAGGAATGTCAGGAATAATACTGCATGTCTACATCAAAGCCAACAAGCATGAATATGCCCCACTTGCAGCATAGAGTGATTGAAAGAATAGGGGGGAGGTTTAAGTTAAAAAATTTATTGATAGAAACCAAAGTTTGAGTGGTTATAATCAACCTTCTTTTGGGCTAAAGCTTTAGATTGCACATGGGTGTCGAGAAGGAAGATATGTCTCTTACTTTCCTCCTCAGTGCCATTCCGGTGCAGTTAGTCTTTTGCTCCACGGTCCATTGAGACTAGGGATGAGTGAACCGAACCGTTATGAACCAGATTCGTTACGAACTTTGCAAAAAGTTTGTAATGAATCTAGTTAAAATAAAAATAAAAAATAAAATCACAGAATAGACCAGGATACAAGGGATTATTACTCCTATAATCCCTTGTATCCTGGTTTTCTGTGAATATCAATATCAAGGGAACGGTATTAGCGGGGTTAGCGATCCACGGCAATAATACCGCCCCCTGTAATTGTTAATATTTAATTAATAAAACAAATTTTCATTCTAAAAAAGCTATTTTCGTTGTTCAATAGCATAATTGAAAAGAATCAATGCTTTTGCAATTAAATATACTGTTAATAAAAAAATATATCTATAAATAAATGTTTGTGTGTATATATATATATATATATATATATATATATTTATTTATTTACAGTATATTAAATTGAAAAAGCATGGATTCGTTTTAATTATGCTATTGAACAACGAAAATAGCTTTTTTAGAATTAAAATGTGCTTTATTAATTAAATATTAACATTTACAGGGAGTTGTATTAATGCCGGCAAATTAACAGTCTGTCTTAATAATGGATCATATATCCCAAATAGAAAGACGTCTTTTCAATCTATGTTACAACTAATCGGTTTTGTCTTAGTGATATATCATTTGTCCCAAGTAGGGGGTTATGTAACGTCTATTCAATCTGTATTGTAAAGTTATAATGTGATAAAGAAGCAATCTGTGGACACCGCAGCAGCAAATTCTATGTCAGATCTGAAGGGAGGTCTGAGACCTGTGGTGCGCCACTCCAACTCACTAGGCACCGCAGTAGCAAGTTCTATGCTGTATCTAATAGAGTGCCGAGAATGACGAGGATAGGCTGCTCCAACTCAGGCTGAGCCTTGTGGTTCTCCGGGAACAAGCCACTCCAACTCCAACTGCCGTTAGAGGGGGCACTATTATTGCCGGCAATTGCTATTGCCGTTTCACTTACACCTTGGCTAATTTTTTTTCACTATTTTTGCACTTTGATTTTTTCCACTTTTTTTAATTGTAATAGCAACTGCAACTAAACGAAACTATACCCTATCAGACTCCCACTACTGTAGCTGCAATTATTCAGCCGTTATAGCAAGGTTCGTTTTAGGTCTGGTTCGTACGAATCGAAACTTCACAAACGTTTGCCAGATCGAACCAAACTGAACTTTTCAAAAGTTTGCTCATCCCTAATTGAGACCATTAGGAGCACTGCCCACCCCCTGGCGCCAATCCAGCCATGGCCAGACCGCGTCTTTCTAATGATAATAAATGGAGCAGGCATGGGGTGGGTCCGATCGAGGGCGGGCAGTGCTCCTAACAGTTTCACCGTACCATGGAGCACACGATTAAATGCGCGGGAATGGAGCAGAGGATTAACGCAAGAGACATACCCTCATCTTCGGCCTCTCCTATGCAATAGGGACATATCAGCATGTTAGATTTTTCAAACGTGCTGATAGTTCCCCTTTAATTTTTTACCAAGATTTTTGTATCTGAATTCAACAATACAATGCTAAGTAATACTTCTATCCAATACCTGTAGAATACTGTCATATAATGTCTAAAGGGAGAAGGGATTACTGGTAAATTGCTATAGAAAACCAGCGGGGACATAGGATAGGTCAGTAATAGGTGAGGCGTCAACACCCAGTCCCCAGCATGGTCATGAATTTGGGTTGTGTTCTCACACTGCAGTTTTGTTAAAAAAAAAATTTCTAACCTGAAAAACCAACTTTGAGGAGAGAGCCAAAAGGGGGCATAAGCAGAGAAAAAGAGGAAAAAAACATGTCCCCCCCATAAAACCCTGTTTGTGGTAAATGTTGCAACTTTTTTGACTATGTGGGCCTTAAAGAAGAAGAACAAATTTTGAAACAGCAGGGGCATGGGGGAACATAGAAAACTATATTAACTCACCTCTCCTCGTAACTCTCCAATAGCGGATGGTCCCACCCTGCTTGGCTTTGAGAACTCCAACAGAACCAATGTCATGATCCGGCTCATGGATTGGCTGCTCATCCAGTCAGTGATTGGGGCGGGATGCTATCACAACTCAGGGGTAAATGCCCTCCTGGTGGCTGGTCAGGAGGCACTGGCCACCGCATTGGACAAAAGTAATGTTAATATGGAGGGAGCCACCGGGGTCTTCATCAACCTTAATCTGGCCAGAGTTTCTGAATGCCAGACCCTTCCTTTAAGAAGGTATTAGAAAAAGGTTTTAACACCAAACTCTTTAAAGTGTAAATGTGTAGATGAATCAACTTTGCTGAGTTCTGACAGATTCTAAACTATATTCTTTTTTCAAAATTTTTATTATGATTTTTTAAATGTTATTTTTGTACATTACTATAGGGCACCCTTATTGTCTGAGCTGTCACTCTTACATGGATATGGGAAACACATTATTTGAGGGAAACCATTGACTTATATTGCAACATTTTGTAGACATGTTCTCTAATGAGGACACAGGTCATTGTGCAGGGGGGGGGGGGGTAAGCTGTGACCATAATTTATTGTGAATGGCTTGTTCTTATCTTATCTATATTCTGCTGTTGCCTTTCATTGTACTCCTGTTTGTGATAATAAGGGGACTGTAGAATTTTTTTTTCTCTACAGAGCAGGAAGTGTCAGTTTATTATTAGACTTAGTGGCCAAAAAGAAAATGGCAAGGTATGAAACAAAAACCCTTATAACTACTATGCTCTGCGCAATGAATTTTTATACATTTACAGTAATACCTCGGTTTTCGAACGCTTTGGAAGTCGAATTGCTTGGTATTCGAACGAAAATTTACCCAGAAGTAGTGTTTAGAATTAGAACTTTGCTCGGTTTTTGAATGTTTTTCGAACGTTTTTGCGAGCGTGGATGGTGGGTTGTACCTGGCGAGTTAAGCAGTGGTGAGGCTTCACATACAGTACAGTGCTGTATAAGACAGCTGGAGTGCATATACAGTGCAGTAGTAGTACAGGCAGTGCACCACCATCTCCCATACATTACAGTGCTTGGATGGGGGGGACGCTATACAGTAAGGGATAGGTGAGGAGTTGGTGACTACTGTACTATAATTGCTGGTTCTGATGAACATTTCTTATGTTCAATGTCCTGTACAGTATAGTGCTGTTCTGTACTGTACTGTAGTGATTATACTGAGCACTTATCAGTGTAATAAATGAGGATTGTAGGTAATTATTGGCGGCTGCTGGAACCAATTAATCACATTTACATTATTTCCTATGGGAAGACACTGCTCGGTTTACAAACTGCTTGGTTCTCAAACTGCCTTCTGGAACAATTAAGTTCGAGAACCGAGGTACCACTGTATTTTAAAGCAACTATTTTTTTTTATAATAGCTTAAAATTATCTCAAGTTTTTATGTTATTTTTAGGATAAAAGCTAGCGATCCTGGGATACTTCCAAAATTTGGTCTTTATTAAATCTTTACATGCAAAATAACCAATACTCAGAGACATAAGCTGACGTGTTTCGGTCTCTGGACCTTACTCTATGAGCTGTGAGTAAGGTCCAGAGAACGAAATGAGAAACAATTTCCAGCATCACGGTTCTTGCAAAACGTATCACAAGTCCCTTATTGATCCAGATAAAAGTGGTAGGGAAAAACACACACAAGTGAAGACAGGTGTCTGGCATGCTTCGGTGTCAAGGTGTCAGGGTAAGGTTTCACACAGAAACACGTCAGACACCTGTCTTCACTTGTGTGTGTTGGTCCCTACCACATTATCTGGATCAATAAGGGACTTGTGATACGTTTTGCAAGAACCATGGGAATTGTTTCTTCGTATCCTTGGACATTACTGTTTCCAACAGCAGATCCATATGAATATATATATATATATATATATATATATATATATATATATATATATATATTAAATGGGGGGGGGTCTTGGGCTAACTTTCAATATTAGAAAAAAAAATCATTTGAATTATTAGTTGCTTTAAAATAAATATATCTAGAATCTTTGGGCAGCGCCTAGTTATGTGGAATGCTTGTTTCATACCTAAGACTCTTATTCCTCATTATTATACAAATTGATCTGAGACAGCTGACTGCGCTGTGGGGGCTGGTGCTGAGGAACAAAACTAACCACCTAACAGCATGTAAATACGGCCATTTATACACACTGCACCAGTGCAACATTACATGATTGTAAGAAAGGCTGTGCAGGTTTTTACTTCTTATTTTTTTGCTGACATTTTTATAAAACCTGAAAATAATTGGAGACAAAGGGGGAGATTTATCAAACATGGTGTAAAGTGAAACTGGCTCAGTTGCTCCTAGCAACCAATTAGATTCCATCTTTCATTTTCCAAAGAGTCTGTGAGGAATGAAAGGTGGAATCTGATTGGTTGCTAGGGGCAACTGAGCCAGTTTACTTCACTTTACACCATGTTTGATCTCCGCCAATATAACAACAAAACTTTGTCGATACATGTAACTCCTTAAAGGGGAACAATAAGTAGGTTAGACCAATCTAACCTGCTGATATGTCCCTACTGCACAGGAGACGCCAAGGAGGATAGTATATCGCTAACCTTCCTCCTCGAAGTCATTCCGTTGCAGTTAGTAGTTTCCTCCCTGGTCCGGTGTTACTATTAGGAGCACTGCCCGCCCCCATAGTGCCGATCTGGCCAGCTCTGGTTGGCCCACTCCATTCATTATCTTTAGAAAGGGGCGGGCTGAGGGCGGATAGGTGCTATGGGGGCGGGCAGTGCTCAAAACGGTCTCACCGGACCATGGAAGAGACTACTAACTGCAGTGGAACGGCACAGAGGATGAAGGTAAGAGACACACTATCCTCCTTGGTGTCTCCTGTGTAATAGAGACGTTTTAGCAGGTTAGATTCTTCTAACCTTCTGATAGTGCCCCTTTAACACCTACACATGACTATTACAAAATATTTTATTAAGCTACACATAGAAACTTGCTGATTCTGCACCAATACTCTGCAACAAAGAACAATAAAATACATGTAAATCGGGTTCATCAAAATTCATAGCAAAAAAACCTGCACACTAGGCCTCACACAGCCCGAGGAGATATAGAATTGGAGGAAATAAACTGTACGTAACAGCTAAAATTTTAGAACAATAAAACTACAATGACACCTTTAACTCCTTCACAGCCCCAGTTATCTGACTACTACTAAGTGGAATAGATTTTTTAATGCCACGTGCAGAAGCTTTTAGATTCCGCTCCAATAATCTTTAATAAAGTACAATAAAAGTATGTAAATAAGGTTCATCAAAACTCATAGCAGAAATGCAGACTAGGCCTCACAGAATGTCACCTCTTATTGCCATAACTATTGGTTTCTATGATTCTACTTCAGCTCTTATTGGGATATACAGCCAGGAAACTGGACTCCATGGAGGAAAAATGAATGCTACCCAATTCTAGCTTTTCCCTCTCCTCCACTTGGGGAAAGGATTGGATTTTTGCAAAAACCACTCAGTTTTTAGTAAATCTGGCGGGGTGCATAAGGACGGGGCTTTTTATTATTATTACTATTTATAAATATACTAATTTAAAGGTTTGCTGCATTAGAGGCGGGGCTACAGCCCTTGGTGCACCAATATATTCACCACCCCGCCCCTTTTTATGAATATTCATTCTCCACTCTGCAGTGATAACTAACTGGAGTGACGTCCCTGCACAGCAGCATGTGCTCCAGTGCATCCAGGGCTGTAGTAATAAAAATACCGTCTTCCTCAACTTCTTCTGTCCTATCAAATGGACTCGGTCACCTCCAACTCACTCCCCCCCACCCCTAAAGTCACCTGTAATAGGATAAACCATGCTGAATCCAAATCTGTAATCTGTAGCTTTCTGTTCCTCTGCATTTCCCTGCTGTAACCCTACAAACTGGGCACGGATAGGACTACTTATCTCTAGAGTATAGTGGAGAGGACTCATTAGCTCCAGAATATAATGGAGAGGATGACTTACCTCCAGGATATAATAGAGAGGACTACTTAGCTCCAGAATATAATGGACAGGACTACTTACCTCCAGGATATAATAGAGAGGACTACTTACCTCCAGAATAGAATGGACAGTACTACTTACCTCCAAAATATAATGGAGAGGACAACTTACCTCCAGAATATAATAGAGAGGACGACTTACCTCCAGAATATAATGGAGAGGACAACTTACCTCCAGAATATAATGGAGAGGACAACTTACCTCCAGAATATAATGGAGAGGACAACTTACCTCCAGAATATAATGGACAGGACGACTTACCTCCAGAATATAATAGACAGGACTAATAAGCTCCAGAATATAATGGAGATGACTACTTATCTGTGCAATAGGGACATAACAGCAGTTGAGATTCATCTAACCTTCTGATAGTTCCCCTTTAATGAACTGCACACATTGATAGATGGTTTAATCATGTAGACTTGTGAATAATAACTTGAACATAAGTGGACACTGGTAAAAAAAAAAAAAAATTCTGGCATTTTTTTGTGCTGCCATGCCATGCCAAACATCATTGTATCATGGAGAGTGTCTTCCTTATGCCTCTATCGTAAAATGAATTAGGATTATACAGTCATATGAAAAAGTTTGGGAACCCCTATTAATCGTAATCATTTTTAGTTATCAAAATTTGCTATTTCAGTTTGATATATCTAATAACTGATGGACACAGTAATATGTTAGGATTGAAATGAGGTTTATTGTACTAACAGAAAATGTACAAATGTTATGTCTTGGTCAGGCTGATTTTCGTTGTCTCTGTGTGTGTGTTCTTTGTTGGGTACGTCTGTTGGTGGGTCTGTGTGAGTTGTGTGTTTGTTTTGGATCCATTGGTCACCAGTTGAGATGCTATAAACTGTCTCGTAGTTGCTTAGATAAGAAGGTCCGGTTTAAGGGCCAAGTTCAGGTTAACACTTATGTCTGACATGGAATTAGAGAGACACCTGGGGGAACAGAGGGTCGTGGATCCCGGAGTCGTAATATCTTCCCCTTCTTCACACCCTGGGACTTGCAATTGACTTTGTATATGTAGGTGTCTCCTCTCTTTCATATCTCATATGGTATATACGTGTACAACTCTCTATTTCTTTTGTATTATATATGACATGGCCTGTACACTTTTCGAAAAAAGACAATAAAAATTATTGTTTAAAAAAAAAAAAAAAGAAAATGTACAATATGCATTCAAACAAAATTTGACAGGTGCAAAAGTATGGGCACCTCAACAGAAAAGTGACATTAATATTTAGTAGATCCTGCTTTTGCAAAAATCACAGCCTCTAGTCGCTTCCTGTAGGTTTGAATGAGTTCCTGGATCCTGGATAAAGATATTTTTGACCATTCCTCTTAACAAAACAATTCCAGTTCAGTTAAGTTTGATGGTCGCCGAGCATGGACAGCCTGCTTCAAATGATCCCACAGATGTTCAATGATATTTAGGTCTGAGGACTGGGATGGCCATTCCAGAACATTGTAATTGTTCCTCTGCATGAATGCCTGAATAGATTTGGAGCAGTGTTTTGGATCATTGTCTTGCTGAAATATCCATCCCCGGCGTAACCTTAACTTTGTCACTGATTCTTGAACATTATTCTCAAGAATCTGCTGATACTGAGTGGAATTCATGCGACCCTCAACTTTAACAAGATTCCCGGTGCCGGCATTGGCCACACAGCCCCAAAGCATGATGGAACCTCCACCAAATTTTACAGTGGGTAGCAAGTGTTTTTCTTAGAATATTGTGTTTTTTGACCCATTGCATAAGGCCTTTTTGTATGAAAAAACAACTCAATCTTTGTTTCATCAGTCCACAGGACCTTCTTCCAAAATGAAACTGGCTTGTCCAAATGTGCTTTTGCATCCCTCAGGTGACTCTGTGTGTGGCGTGCTTGCATCCCTCAGGTGACTCTGTGTGTGGCGTGCTTGCATCCCTCAGGTGACTCTGTGTGTGGCGTGCTTGCATCCCTCAGGCGACTCTGTTTGTGGCGTGCTTGCAGAAACGGCTTCTTTCGCATCACTCTCCCATACAGCCTCTCCTTGTGCAAAGTGCGCTGTATTGTTGACCGATGCACAGTGACACCATCTGCAGCAAAATGATGCTGCAGGTCTTTGGAGGTGGTCTGTGGAGTGTCCTTTGGAGGTGGTCTGTGTATTGGAGGTGGTCTGTGGAGTGTCCTTTGGAGGTGGTCTGTGTATTGGAGGTGGTCTGTGGAGTGTCCTTTGGAGGTGGTCTGTGTATTGGAGGTGGTCTGTGGACTGTCCTTGGCTGTTCTCACCATTCTTCTTCTCTGCCTTTCTGATATTTTTCTTGGCCTGCCACTTCTGGCCTTAACAAGAACTGTCCCTGTGGTCTTACATTTCCTTACTATGTTCCTCACAGTGGAAACTGACAGGTTAAATCTCGGAGACAACTTTTTGTATCCTTCCCCTGAACAACTATGTTGAACAATTTTTGTTTTCAGATCCTTTGAGAGTTGTTTTGAGGAGCCCATGATGTGACTCTTCAGAGAAGATTCAAATAGGAGAACAAAGTGCAAGTGGCCACCTTAAATACCTGTTCTCATGATTGGATACACCTGGCTATGACGTTCAAAGCTCAATGAGGTTACCAAGCCAATTTAGTGCTTCAGTAAGTCAGTAAAAAGTAGTTAGGAGCAGTGGCGGATTATAATGTGGGCGGTTTGGGCGGCCGCCCGGGGCCTGAGGCTCTGGGGGGGCCCATACCACCCACATTATTACTGTGCATGAGGTTACACAGCAGCACATCACTTCGGACCCAGTGGGCCTCTGAGTGATGTGCTGCTGTGGCGCGCTGTCCCTGGAGTCCGGGAGTGTGGAGGTGGGGGTGTCAGGTGGTGTCGTATGCTTGTATGAAGGGGGTCTGGTGAGGTTGTGCGTTTGTGGGGGGATGAGGGTCAGGTGGGGAAGTGTGTGTGTGTTTGTGTGTGTGTGTGTGGGGGGGGGGTCAGGTAATTGCAGGCAGGAGTACAGCATTGGAGTAAAACTCCTATCATGGAAGTGGCTGTCAGCAAATGATGGGGAATAGTCCATAATCAGCTAATTCAGGATGGACTGTGCACAGTAGTATCAGCGCACAGAATTAAAACAGTCCGATGTGCTGTTTGTTTGGTGAAGTTTATAACAAACAAACAGCACATCGGACTATTAATTCTGGACTACTTCCCCATCATTTGCTGACAGCAACTTCCATGATAGGAGTTGTACTCCAATTCTGCTAAAGGGTGATCTTTGCTCTCTTGCTAATTCATTCTGTACTTTCATATATATTGTTTTTAATTTCTGTATTTATTTTAATACATTAATACGTGTTCAGTAATTACAATGGTGTTTTGGTGTGAAGTATTAATTCTTACCTACTACTTCTGTGACCTAGAGGGCAGACTGGTTTAATTACCTTGGTTTGGTTAGCTGTGCATAAGGAAATGGCACTTTCTGCTCCATCTGCATAGCCCCAGTCTCCAGCCTTGCCACATAGGATCACATGGTCTCACGCATAGTTACAGTGGGGTGGGGGGCCCAAGCTTGGTGAACAGCCCGGGGCCTATGGTAAAGTTAATCCGCCCCTGGTTAGGAGTATTCAAATCAAGAAAATGATAAGGGTGCCCATACTTTTGCACTTGTCAAATTTTGTTTGAATGCATATTGTACATTTTCTGTACAATAAACCTCATTTCAATCCTAATATATTACTGTGTCCATCAGTTATTAGATATATCAAACTGAAATAGCTGTTGCAAAAACCCACATTTTGATAACTAAAAATGATTAAGATTAATAGGGGTGCCCAAACTTTTTCATATGACTGTATATAATAGATAAAAGTCAGTCCTGTCCTCATTCAAGAAGATATCAGATTACACTAAGGCATACAGTAGGTTCATTTGGCATCAGTTGGGTATTTTGGTGGCTCACAAAGCCCATAACGCACCTGTATTAAATCCATTGGAGGAAACATTCCCAGCACTTTGGATCATACCTGGTTACACAGTATGGATTCCCAAACATAACCCTTTATTAATTCCTTTTTTTACCCAATTGAATGTCAACAGCATAAAAATAAATGAGAAAATATAAAGTTTAATAAACTTTTTTTTAAAGTGTTCCTATCCAGGTACAGTAATTCTATCCGCTCCCAATTTCCTAACTGCGAGAGTTGAGCACGTCTGAAAATTTGCTTTGCTTGCATAATGTCTATAACAGAAGTATTTGCTTCAAGTAAGATAGTGGAAGCTGAAGCAGTGAGCCGTACTAAAGCATTTCATCAGCCATTGTCTCAAAAGGAAGATAAAATGACTGTATAATAGGCAGATTCTGTTTACTTCATCACTGTGTTCTGCATTTCAAACGTCTGTGATAAGTTAAAGGGGTACTCCTGTGAAAATATTTCTCTTTCAAATCAACTGGATTCAAAAAGTTATATAGGTTTTACTTCTTAGGTTTTTTCTTAGTTTTTTTTTTTTTTACTTATTTTATTTCTATTTAAAAATCTCCAGTCTTCCAGTACTTATAAGCTGCTGTATGCCCTGCAGAAAGTGGTGTATTCTCTCCAGTCTGACACAGTGCTCTCTGCTGCCACCTCTGTCCATGTCAAGAACTGTCCAGAGCAGCAGCAAATCCCCATAAAATACATCTACTCTGGACAGTTCCTGACATGGACAGAGGTGGCAGCAGAGGCACTATGTCAGGCTGGAGAGAATACACCACTTCCTGCAGGACATACAGCAGCTGATAAGTACTGGAAGACTGGAGATTTTTAAATAGAAGTTGTCTTTAGCCCCAATATATACCACCTTCTCCTATAGAAAAAAAAACACTCATTCTGGTAGTCAAAAAAGATGTTTATTTAGTGCTAGAAGTTGGCAATTGTGTCAATGGACTGCTTCACTTGGTTCACATTACAGGTGTATTTTGTACATATCATTGATAAAAACAAAATATCAATTGCATTCACCAAACTACATATATTTGGACTCCTGCAGCATGCATGCAGGTCATACAATATTAACAGGCCGGTCGTGTGTGCGTAAGGTATTGCTGTTCTTACACTGCCTGTAAAACGAGTAGATTTTACAAACTCAGAAACACGGTCAGCCCTTCACCGAGAGCCGGTGGCCGCCATAGTTTTGGTGACATAAAACTTCAGCAGGCTTAGATGACCTAAAAAGAAATGGGTACTCACTTTTCCCAGTTCTCCACCACTTCCTTTCTAAAGGTGAACGGTCCTACCGCTCAGCACCTTCTGGTCTTTGCCAGTAAAATCATACATGGTGTTCATGATAGCTGCATTTTCAAAGGGGGTTTCAGGATTACAAAAAATATAGTTGCGTAGTGAGCTGCAATACCACACCCAAACTGAGGACAGGTAAGGTGCAGTTTTTTGCAAAAAGCAACAATGTTTTTTTTCTAGAACTGGATAACCCCCATAGATATGTAGTCCTATGTGCCACATGTATCTGTCATTAGATTCTGTTAAGTTAAAGGGAATCTGTCACTAGGTTTATTCCGCCTTAAATTAGGGCAGCATAAATTAGTGACAGAAATGCTGAACAGATCGGTGTATTACTTACATCATTCTGTTCAGCCGTTCTCCTAATATGCAGGAGAATAGGATTCTTGCTGCACCCCTCCCCCCGCCCTCCAGCTGCTGATTGACAGGTTACAGCCTATATACAGCATGGATAGATAACTGCCAATTAGCAGCTGGTGGGTTGAGTTTCTGCTTCTCATGAATATCCAGGACTACTGGGCTCATGCACATAATGAAGAGGACTACTTATTGTTGCTTTTATTCAGGGGTATATCTCTGGATCAGCTGCACAGAACAATGTAAGTGATACATCATTCTGTTCAGCTTCTCTGTCACTATATCATGCTACCCTGAGATAGGACAGCAGAAACCTGCTGACAGAGTTTCTTTAAGAAATTCTCCACTACTAGTTAGAAGGGTCCATTGAATATAAGCTGATCACAAAGCAATCAGGTGGAATCTGTGGGGGAACTTGGCAGTAAGTGTTCAATTTTCATGTAGCACCCCTATAGGAGACTTACTGGCCAAGAGATGAGGATCCTGGGCAGAGAACACCATCAATAGCAAAAACAAAAAACTGTACTACCACTTTAATCAACCTAATTTTACCATACATTTCCTCTTCATCTTAAAGCATACATATTTAGCAAACTAGATTTCTTTGCTCTTTTTAAAAAGAGAAAAACATTTTATCCTAAATCTCTACATTTGTAAGGTCTCATGAAGTTTTGTAGGAACTGTTTCATTTGCGTATTTTCATTAGAAAAAAAAAATAATATAAATATATATATATATATATATATATATATATATATATATACACTATATTACAGTGGAGGCAATGTACTATGGCAGAGAGATCGCCTTCTGATCTGTACTGTTCCGGGGTCCCAGCATAAACTCATTTTCCCAATAAGGCGCCCTGCACATGTCAGAAAAATCTATCCAGAGTTCTTATCAGGAACACTGTATAGATTTCCTGACCCATAGGGCTCTATTGGGAACGGACACCTTTTAGCAACGCTATGGGGTTCTCCCCCTCCTCCCTTCTGAGACAGCAGATTTAAAGTCCCTGGCAAGCTGTATCTGCAACTTTGTACCTTCTTTCTAATACTTAGAGGGTAAATCAAGTTGCTGATGAACTCACTGTGATTAACCCTCCCAGCATTACAAAGAAGCTACAATTGCAGATAAAGCCAGCCAGGGACTTGTTTACATCAGCCGTCTCAGAAGGGAGGGGGAAGTAGGGGGAGACAGAGAGAAAAACTCACACAATTTTTTGTGTCTTCAGGAGAAAGCAGCAGGATTAGAACTGAAGGAAGGGGACTGAACAGATAATAACAAGTATGTAAGGAATTGTTAGTCTCACCATGGGCAGCAACATATCATAAGTTATGTCTGAGTGGAATATCCCTTTAATGAAGGCACAGAGAAGGTTTAGTCCCTGTGAAATTATTTTCTAGGTAAGCGATTACTTTTTTTTATTTATTTTTCAATTCCTTGTATGTTGCAATAAATGTGTGATCCAGATATACAGTTAAAAAAAAAGGGGGGGGGGGGGGCGCATACTCACCTACCTAGGTCCTCTGCAGCTCCTGCTGTGACGTCATCCACTCTCCTGCTTGGCCTTCCTGCTCTTAATTTTAAGGTAGACTCATCTCGGCCTGCTTAGCCAAACACTGATAGAGGTGGGACACTACTGCACACAGTGAGTGCCTGAGTGGGATTTTACTGCTGAGATGACTCTGTCTGAAGTAGGAAGCATGATGGCCGGTGGAGGATGTCATAGCTGACGTCACATTGGGAGCTGCAAGAGTATAGCGACCCAATCAATCTTATATAATGTGAAAAGCCCTTTAAGGCCTAGTTAACATTTCCAAGAGTAACGGAAACTATAAGTTTTATATGTATAAGCCCCCATACATGGGGTTCCTATATCCCTATTCAGCTTTTGTGCTTATTTTATACCTGCCTCACGATAGTACATTGCCTCCTGTTCCATTTCACATTCATTCATATTCATTTCTCAAGCAATGGCTTCAGTGCCAGTAAACAATACTCTGTATAACTTATCAACTATATGCAGAAAATAAATAGTTAATACATGTAATATCCGGAATTATTTTTTTTTTACAAAGAAAGGACAAAATCCGTCACTAGGAAAGTTTAGTATGTCGTCCGTTTCAACCCTCTGAGTAGTAATGTGCCGAAAGGGAGAAGGGGTAATGATCACTTAGAAGGTTTTTGCCAGCCCTTCTAACTTCCTTGGGATTCCGAAGGTCCACATCACAGTAACCTGAAGTCTGGGTTAGGCTTAAAGAAAAAAGTTGCAAAAAAACAAATTCTCTCATCCCCCTTTCTCCCCTTCACCTATTAGCAGCATGGATAATAGGACTTTATACAAGAGATAACCAACTTATGATGAGCCAGCTAATTTATACAGTGGGGAAAAAAAGTATTTAGTCAGTCACCAATAGTGCAAGTTCTCCCACTTAAAAAGATGAGAGGCGTCTGTAATTTACATCATAGGTAGACCTCAACTATGAGAGACAAAATGAGAAAACAAATCCCGAAAATCACATTGTCTGATTTTGTAAGAATTTATTTGCAAATTATGGTGGGAAAAAAGTATTTGGTCACCTACAAACAATCAAGATTTCTGGCTCTCACAGACCTGTAACTTCTTCTTTAAGAGTCTCCTCTTTCCTCCACTCATTACCTGTAGTAATGGCACCTGTTTAAACTTGTTATCAGTATAAAAAGACACCTGTGCACACCCTCAAACAGTCAGACTCCAAACTCCACTATGGTGAAGACCAAAGAGCTGTCAAAGGACACCAGAAACAAAATTGTAGCCCTGCAACAGGCTTGAAAGACTGAATCCGCAATAGGCAACCAGCTTGGAGTGAAGAAATCAACTGTGGGAGCAATAATTAGAAAATGGAAGACACACAAGACCACTGATAATCTCCCTCAATCTGGGGCTCCACGCAAAATCTCACCCCGTGGGGTCAAAATGATCACAAGAATGGTGAGCAAAAATCCCAGAACCACGCGGGGGGACCTAGTGAATGAACTGCATAGAGCTGGGACCAGTGTAACAAAGCCTACCATCAGTAACACACTACGCCGCCAGGGACTCAGATCTTGCAGTGCCAGACGTGTCCCACTGCTTAAGCCAGTACATGTCCGGGCCCGTCTGAAGTTTGCTAGAGAGCATTTGGATGATCCAGAAGAGTATTGGGAGAATCTCCTATGGTCTGATGAAACCAAAGTGGAACTGTTTGGTAGAAACACAACTTGCCGTGTTTGGAGGAAAAAGAATATTGAGTTGCATCCATCAAACACCATACCTACTGTAAAGCATGGGGGTGGAAACATCATGCTTTGGGGCTGTTTCTCTGCAAAGGGGCCAGGACGACTGATCCGGGTACATAAAAGAATGAATGGGGCCATGTATCGTGAGATTTTGAGTGCAAACCTCTTTCCATCAGCAAGGGCATTGAAGATGAAACGTGGCTGGGTCTTTCAACATGACAATAATCCAAAGCACACCGCCAGGGCAACGAAAGAGTGGCTTCGTAAGAAGAATTTCAAGGTCCTGGAGTGGCCTAGCCAGTCTCCAGATCTCAACCCTATAGAAAACCTTTGGAGGGAGTTGAAAGTTCGTGTTACCAAGCGACAGCCCCAAAACATCACTGCTCTAGAGGAGATCTGCATGGAGGAATGGGCCAACATACCAACAACAGTGTGTGCCAACCTTGTGAAAACTTACAGAAAACGTTTGACCTCTGTCATTGCCAACAAAGGATATATAACAAAGTATTGAGATGAAATTTTGTTACTGACCAAATCCGTATTTCCCACCATAATTTGCAAATAAATTCTTACAAAATCAGACAATGTGATTTTCTGGATTTGTTTTCTCATTTTGGCTCCCATAGTTGAGGTCTACATATGGTGTCAATTACAGACGCCTCTCATCTTTTTAAGTGATGGAACTTGCACTATTGGTGACTGACTAAATACTTTTTTCCCCCACTGTACATATATATATATATATATATATATATATATATATATATATATATTCCCAATTTAAAAAAAAGTGTATTCAACCAGGTAAGGATGGGTTCACATTACATTTTTGCAATCTGTTTTTCCATCCGTTTTGATCTGCTTTTCTATTGACTTCCATTATTAAAAAAAAAAAAACTGATCAAATGGATCCCGTTTTTTTCAACGGACACAAAAATTAGGTTGACTACGTTTTTGTGCACTTAAAAAAAAAACCGATCCATTTAGGTTTTTTTTTATAATGGAAGTCAATGGAAAAACGGATAACAAATGCATCCGTTTTTTTTGCAAAAAATGGATTAAAAAAAAAACGGATTGCAAAAATGTAGTGTAAACCCAGCCTAAATTCTTCACTACATACAACCTAAAGAGAACATGGTCATGGTATATTTTTGTTATTGCACCTGACATTGACATAGACGCCAGATCTATAAAGAATTCCACCTGAAATTATAGCTGGAACATGATAAGTTGACTCTACTAGTTGTAACTTTCGGTCTCCCACAGTAACACTTGTACTATATACAGATACTGAGTAACGACTTCTTGGTGACATCTTTATACACAACCTTCATGACAGATGTGTTTGCCATTGATCAGGCTGAAGCTAGCCATGGATTGGTTAGTGCTTTTCAGTGAGGTCATCCTGGTGGTACTTCTTCCCATGCTCTGAGACCTCACAATGAGTCTTGGTCTACAACAGAACAACTGGTTGTTGAACTGCTTCCTGAAACTCTTGCTTAACAAGTAAAGAGCGAATGGATTTACGCAGGAATTGGTAAAGGCCAAAACCCGAGCGCAGATGCTGGTGATGTAGTGCAAGACGGAAGTGTCCACTTCTGAATAATGGTAGGAGCGATATAAATAAATCACATGGTTGGGGAGCCAACAGAAGGCAAAGAGTCCAACGAAAACCAGGACTGTTTTAGCAAGCCGTTTGCGGGATTCAATCTGAAAGAAAAGAAAAAAACAGAACTGTAAACATATGTTCATAATTTTTTTTTTTTTTTTTTTTTACAGTAGCAGAGTGGCGCCAATGTACGCCAATGTTCCAGTCTTGAGAGCAGGAGAGGTTTTCTATGGAGATAATACTACTGCTCTGGACAGTTCCTGAGCAGAGAGCACTGTATCAGACTGGAAAGAATACACCACTTCCTGCAGAACATAAAGCAGCTGGAAGACTGTAGATTTTAAAATAGAAGTAAATTACAAATTTTTGGTACTTTCTGACACAAGTTAAATTAAAGGAATTTTTTTCCATAAAAAAAAGTATGCTGAAATCTCCCAGACTCTCTTGTGGGGGCAACTAAAATCGTATTTAAAAAAGGGAATTTGGAGCTGGGCCTCCCTAAGGTCCTGAATCTGCTGTAAAGCTATGGGCATGGATGCAACAAATGAAAGCTGGCTCACTCTCTATTCTTCTTCTGTAACAATCCTCAGAGATACATGTTTAATGTATTGTATACTACAGATTGTAAGTATATACCAGTCCTCTATAATGTACAACTCCTTTATAAACTTATGCAGTATTTATCTCTTTGTTCTAGAAAATGACAACTTATGAGTCAGTCCTCATATAACATAATACAAGCTTCAAAGAGGCCACTGTCACATCCGTTCCATTTGTTGCTTCATTCAAGGTAAATCCATCCAGCAAACCTTAATGACACCAATATTCCCTCTTAGTTGTGACCTAGAAGCACTATAGTAATCATTTTAGTAAAATTGTTATTGTACATCTATCTAAACAAATTCTATTGCTATAGAAACAAATTATAGGAATAAAAACGTTTTTTTTTTACTTCAGTGGTTCAGTGTTATTCCTTGACATTAAGAAAACAATGAAAGTCTTTATGTGACACCAACATTTCTCAGTATTTTACAATTCAGGGTTTATTTGTACTGGGAAAATCACAGACAGTACCTAGTAACAGACTAACTACTACTTCCGTGGGGGGAGGGGGGGGGAGTAGCTGAGAGCCCCAGTGCAGGATGCATGTATTTATCCTTAGAGATGAAGTGAGCTTTTGGTGTAAGAAAGTTGCAAAGTTTTGTGTGATGCTCGGTTGCACAGAAAATTTAAATTTTTTGTGGTCCTGCTGCACTACACCTGCAATTTTTTAAGGGTGGACAAGGCTTTGCGGCATAGAGGGCAAGTTCACAGTATTTACTATGATTTATGTCAATAAGGGGTGTCGATTATTCAAGAAATCTACACCAGCTTATAGCAGGAACAAACAGGCAACAACAGATGCACCAGAGTAACGGTAGGAGAGTATAAACTTCAAATGAGATGAAGGAAAGAAGCCAACTCCTTCCCCATGCCTCTTTTTAGGTCTGGTGATTGGGGAGAAATATAGACCACCATAATATAGAGCAGCTGAGGAAGAAGTATAAGGCTGTTACTGCCTAGAGAAGCAGAGGAAGGGGTATCATGCTGTTGCTGCCTAGAGAAGAAGGGGAAGGAGTATCAGGCTGTTGCTCTCTAGAGAAGCAGAGGAAGGAGTATCAGGCTGTTGCTGCCCAGAGAAGCAGAGGAAGTAGTATCAGGCTGTTGCTGCCTAGAAAAACAGAGAAAGAAGTATCAGACTGTTGATGCCTAGAGAAGCAGAGGAAGGAGTATCAGGCTTTTGCTCCTTAGAGAAGCAGAGTAATTAGTATCAGGCTGTTGCTGCCTATGAAGCAGAAGAAGAAGTATCAGGCTGTTGCTGCCTAGGGAAGCAGAGGAAGGAGTATCAGACTTTTCTGCTTATAGAAGCAGAGGCAGTAGTATCAGGCTGTTACTGACTTACAGGTAGAGGAGGAAGTCATGAATTATGGTTTCCAGAGCATACTATAAGAAGACTGGAGAAGACAATTAAGTTTTTTGTGTGGCAAGTGAAATGTTGGGATTAGCAAAAAGAGAAGGCAGATTAGGGTAAGAGTAAGTAATAGGAGTAACTAGTAGGAGAATAAGAAAAACAGCAGATGGTGCAGTGATGCCTTATGTTATAATCGATCCTTTCTAAATTATTTTCAGCAGCTGAGAAAACCAGGTTAGTAGCAAGTCTAATATTAGATATTATAAACATGCACTGAAAAACACAATTACAACATAATCAAACAGGTTAAAATTGCAGAACAGTTTCCAATGTCCCAATAAAACTTTATGCGGCTTTTTTTTATGTCTGCTACAAAATCAGTAACTGGAACCATGGAGCATTATTCCAAGTCTTAAGCACCAGGAGGCTTAGCTAATGTACATTTCATTTAACCTGTACAGAAAACATTTTATGTTGCTGAAACCTCTCTGACACATGTAATATTCATAGTAACAAATTCATTATATAAAGTGAAGGAAAACACTGGAATATAAATGACTCCAGCTTATAATATGGATCAGAGGATGTCTATCTGGAGAATATTTATAAAAGGATCCTATTGGCTACTTCTTCAATTGTCTTTTTACTCCATGGATCCAGATCACGAGGGTTTGCTGCCAAGACCTATATTCAGTGTCTGATCCAGACTGGAAAAATTGCATACTGTCTTTTTTGCACAAAAAAGGTCCAGGCATACAGTAGTACGAGAATGGTGGAGGATGTAAAACATATCAGGAAAGACTCAAGAATTTGACTCTATATAGTCTGGAGGAAAGAAGGGAAAGGGGGGACATGATAGAAACCTTTAAGTATGTTACAGGTCTAAATAATGTTCAGGAGGGAGGTGATTTTAGGGGGAAAAAAATGAATTTAAGAACAAGAGGAGACAGTGAGAGGTTACTGGGGGAAAGATATGAATCAAGGTGGGAACATATTACTTTACTGAAAGAGTAGTAAATGCTTGGAACAAACTTCCAGCAGATGTGGTAGGTAGAGATGAGCGAGTAGTGAAATATTAGAATTTTCGAATATCGAGTTGAGTAGGCCAACACAAACACAATATAACAATATAACTTCTATGTAAAGTGGGGGGAAAAATGGAAACCTTCTTTCCTTTACATTAGTATGGACAGAAAGACACATTTTAAGTCAAAGAAATATAATTTTATGCGCCCCTTTAAATCAAGTTCTCTGTGACAACCACAGATGGCATTGGCAAGGGGGAAATCACACAGCACCCACCGCTAACTGTCATTGTGTGTGTGTGTGTGTGATGCGGTCAGACACGTCCTCTTTAAATTTCAAAGTCATCTTACTATGCCGTTATTACTCATAAGGGAGTGTGGGTCTCATGACACACAAGGAGTTTACAGCCGTATACTCTCTCTATGACGTATTAGAATGCACAAAGAAGAGTAGTACCAGGCTTTTATTTTTTTGCCATGGCACACAAGGAGTATACAGCCGTATATCCTCACTAATTGAAATACAAGAATGCCCTACAGCAGGATACAGGCGTTTGACTTTATAATGTGGCGCACACAACCCAGAACACTATCGCCACGCTTATATTTTTGGCCTTGGCACACAAGGAGTATAGAGCCGTATACCCTATACAGACAGATACACTGCCTACTCCTCACACTGCACTCCAGCTGCCTGTCTGTCTGAACACACCTTTGTGACCTATGTGCTGCTAGCCAGATTAATAGCTGTGTATCTCTAGATAAATGTTTTCCTTCTATAACTTTAGCCCTAACAAGGGCTTTTAGGGGGTCTCTCCTGCCTAAAATCACCTAATACCTGACTGTCCCTGCTACACACTGTCTCCCTGTCTAACACCTAACTGTCCCTGCTACACACAGTCTCCCTGTCTAACACCTAACTGTCCCTGCTACACACTGTCTCCCTGTCTAACACCTGACTGTCCCTGCTACACACTGTCTCCCTGTCAAACACCTGACTGTCCCTGCTACACACCATCTCCCTCTCTAGCTCCAAGTCTCATCTAAAAACGAATCTCAAATCCACTATTCTATTACTGAGAAGGTCACATGGTTTAGCCAGCCAATGAATGTAGGTAATTTTTTTTGCTCCCTGTGTGCTCCTAGTGCCTATACCCCCCTGCATAGTTATTAGTTGAAATAAATGCCAAGGAAGGTAGAAGGGGAATCAGTTTTTTACTAGGGTTTTGATCGAATACTCGATTATAATCGAGTATTTTGAATAGTGTACTATTCGATAGAATATCTACTCGATCGAGTAGTACTCGCTCATCTCTAGTGGTAGGTAGATCTACAATAACATAATGTAACCGGCCTGGTATATATATGTATATCTATACTAAGATAATAAGAAGGTAAATACTAAAAGGGCCGACTAGATGGACTAAGGGGCTTTTTCTGCTGACAATCTTCTACTTTGTATCAGTATCAGCCGGGTCACAGAACGGCCGGTGTTATACAATGTGTGAACATAGCCTAAGGCTGGGAGCACCTTTCAGGCTACAGGTAAGATCTGTTTTTAATGGGTTACTCCGGCTAAAATCTTTTTCTTTTAGATTTTAGAAAGTTATATAGACTTGCATTACTTATCAGCTGCTGTATGTCCTGAAGGAAACGGTGTATTCCTTCCAGTCTGACACAGTGCTCTCTAATGCCACCTCAGTCCATGTCAGGAACTGTCCAGAGCAGCAACAAATCCCCATAGAAAACCTCTCTTGCTCTGGACAGAGGTGGCAGCAGAGAGCACTGTATCAGACTGGAGAGAATATATCACTTCCTGCAGGACATACAGCAGCTGATAAGACTGAAGATTCACAAATAGAAGTAAATTATAAATCTATCTAACTTTCTGAAACCAGTTTATTTGAAATAATTTTTTTTTCCCCGGAGTACCTCTTTAACTTTAGATGTTTTTTTCTTATTTGCTCATTCAGCATTATGAAAACTATTAAAGAGAATACAGAAGTATTAATAAAGTGTTTCCGATTAATCTTTAGGGCCCTTGACTGTCTCTAAGAGCTTGAAAGCCAAGATGCAGCTGCTCAAGGGCTGCATCCGCACTGTTCGCTTACAATGAGAGTTATAGCGTGCGGTTTGCCAGCTAGACATGTACAGCATATAGCGCTTGTTTTTTACAGATACCAAACCACATTATCATTCCATTACAGTGTGAGAAGTCATCCATCATCTGTGCAGGCGGAAGCCAAAGCACTGCAACATGATGGGGTACTCAGAAGATGAAGGATAACGGATGTCTAATCATATATATTTAATTAGGCAGAAGTGGTTATTGAAAACTATTCATTTAGATTACTTATTTTCGGCAAATCTAAAATTTTCTCAACCACGTATTTGGTATAATGGGATATTTCTACAAAGTAGTCTATGGGTGATGTTAGACAGCAAATAGTATTGATTCTCAGGAGACAGATACAGTACCTTGGTGATGGCGGACTATTCTAAGTAGTCACACTTAAACTTAAAGGGAATCTGTCACTAGGTTTTTGTTGCTTTAAATGAGGGCAGCATAAACTAGCGACCGACATGCTGAACGGATCGGTGTATTACTTACATCATTCTGTGCAGCCGTTCTACTTATATGCAGGAGAATAGGATTCTTGACACACCCCTCCCCCCGCCCTCCAGCTGCTGATTGACAGGTGACTGCCTACACAGCATAGATAGATAACTGCCAATCAGCAGATGGTGGGTGGAGTTTTCTGCTTCTCATGAATATCCCGGACTAATGGGCTCATGCACATACTGGAGAGGACTACTTATTGTCCATATTATTCAGGAGGCGATCTCTGGATCAGCTGCACAGAGCTATGTAAGTGATACATCATTCTGTTCAGCTTCTCTGTCACTAGTTTATGCTATCCTGAGATAGGACACCATAACCCTACTGACAGAGTCTCTTTAAACTTGAACATGTAGCATGCATATTAACCCTTTCCCGCATGAGGACGTGACTGTACGTCCTCGCCTGGGTGGGGGCGTTCGTAACCGCCGCGGTCCCGGGTGCCTCATGTAGCCCGAGGCCGCGGCTATTAGCGGGCACGGTCCGGTCACTGTGCCCGCTAATTAAGTCTTCAGATGCAGCTGTCAAAGTTGACAGCTGCATCTGAAGACTTCAGAACAGCTCTTCCCTGGTGTCTAGTGGGGAGATCACTCCCCCGTGACGTTGTATCGGAGGAGCGATCTCCATGACTGGTGCTGGCCGGGGTCTGCGCCGTAATGGCGCTGATTCCGGCTCGGCACTCGGTTGCTTCCGGCTGCAGCAGCATAGATCTGAATGAGAGATCAGTGCACTTATACTAGAAGTCCCCCATGGGAAATAACCCTAACCCCAGGGGGAATAACCCTTACACCAGAGGGGAATAACCCCAACCCCATGGGGGGAATAACCCTTACACCAGAGGGGAATAACCCCAACCCCATGGGGGGAATAACCCTTACACCAGAGGGGAATAACCCCAACCCCATGGGGGCTTCTAGTATAGGTGTATAAGTTAAAAATAAAGTGTCATTATTAATAAAAAACTCCCTCCACTAATAAAAGTCAGAATCACCCTCCTTTTCCCATTTTATAAATAAAAATAAATAAATAAACATGTTTGGTATCACCGCGTGCGTAATCACCCAAAATATTAATTATTAATTAATTTATTATTATTTATCACATTCTTGATCTTGCACGGTAAATGGCGTAAGCGTAAAAAATCCCAAGGTGCAAAATTGCACATTTTTGGTCGCATCAAATCCAGAAAAAATGCAATAAAAAGCGATCAAAAAGTCGTATATGTGCAATCAAGGTACCGATAGAAAGTAAACACCATGGTGCAAAAAGTGACAGCTCACACAGCCCCATAGACCAAAGGATAAAAGCGCTATAAGCCTGGGAATGGAGCGATTTTAAGGAACATATATTTGTTAACAATGGTTTGAATTTTTTACAGGCCATCAGATACAATAAAAGTTATACATGTTACATATCGCTGTAATTGTAATGACTTGAGGAACATACATAACATGTCAGTTTTTCCATAGGACCCACGGCTTAAAAACGAAGCCCCCCAAAGAAAAAGAATTGTGTTTTTTTTCAATTTCACCGCGCATATAATTTTTTTTTCTGCTTTCGCAGCATATTTTATGCAAAAATTCAGCCTGTCATTGCAAAGTACAATTAGTGACGCAACAAAATAAGGGCTCCTGTGAGTCTGTAGGTGTAAAAATGCAAGTGCTATGGCCTTTTAAGCACATGGAGAAAAAAACGAAAACGCAAAAACGAAAATTAGCCTGGTCCTGAAGAGGTTAATGGAAGAAACCACCAGTTTTCATGTCTAGAACATATTTGAAGATGTTAATAATGTGCTTATATTAGCCAAGAAAAAAACTATTATGGAGCACACAACCGAACATTAGAGATGAGCGAGTAGTGAAATATTCAAAAGCTTGAAATTCGATTTG
Organism: Dendropsophus ebraccatus; assembly: GCF_027789765.1. NCBI lineage: Eukaryota > Metazoa > Chordata > Amphibia > Anura > Hylidae > Dendropsophus > Dendropsophus ebraccatus. Next base: position 79,986,369 of record NC_091464.1, read on the forward strand.
AAGGGACCGCGGTGTTCAACTATTCGATCAAATATCGAACTCCATTAAAGTCTATGGGAGAAAAATGCTTGTTTCTTGGAAACCTAAATTTAACCACTTGGAGGTCACTAAGTCCTCAATGACACCTAGGAAAATTATGGAAACACCTCTGGAATGCAGCTGGGACAGCAGGGGAAGCAAGCCTGTGTGCATCTAACATGCCCAAGCGCAGCATTACGCCACTATCATAGCCTATCAATAATACACCAAACACATTTTAAACCCTGTGTAAAGTGGAAAATACACCAGGAAACCTTCTTTCCTCTACCTGCTCCAGCCTCTTTCCCTGACAAGCTGTTCTCGAGATGCCATCGTGCTCCTAGGGCCTCTAACACCCCCCTGCATAGCAAAAAAGCCCCAGGGAAGTTAGGAGGGGAAACCAAATTTTTACTGCGTTTTCAGTTAAATGCTCGATTGAAAAGTATTTTGAAAAGTGTAATATTGGATCGAATAGCTAGTCGAGTACTACTCGCACATCTCAACTGAATAGTGTACCATCCCTATGTAAACTGTATGAATAAATGGACAAATGGGTGTTACCCCTTTCTATGTGAAGGGGTGTGTCCCTACATAAGTGTGGTAGGCCTGCTTGCTTTTGTCTGCTCATCCAGTGATGTTAGTGTTGTGACGCCAGTGCTAGTCCAGCACACATGTGTGGTGTTGATACCTGCTTGTTGTATGGCTGGCTGTGTTCCACAAATGGTCGGTGACCTGCTGGGTTGTTGCGGGTCCCTTGGGCTCTTATCACGGCAGTCCTGAGTGGCAACTGAGCCACCCGGACTGTCGGTACCGCCACCCACAGAAAGGAGAAAAATAACCCAAGGTGTGTGGTTGTGTGTATAGGTGCCAGTGCGTATAGAAAATGACAGAGTCCCAGTAGTATAAAAATGTATAAACAGCTTTTACCGTCAGGCTTTTCAATATAACAGTACATGTTATTACAGAATGCATACATTTGTACACACTCTGGAATGCTTGACCTTTGTGCTGGAGGAGGTGCTTTAGGAGAAGTAAGAGAGGTAGTTGTAGCAGTGCTTGTAGAGTAGAGCGTAGAGTAGAGGAGTTTGCCAGAGGAGCCCAACCCAATGTAGCTATGTACTCTGCCGCTACCTGGAGATATCTTCAATAGTGAAGTGTTACTTGTACTTTGGTCAGACCATCTTCTGCCCCCTGGTATCGTCAAACCCCTCCCAGTAGGATAGTACAAGCCCCAGCTGTGGTTATCTGGGTTTAGCTAGGTGTCCAAGATGTCCCAGTTACCTGCACTGCATGATAGGGTACGTAGGCCTTCTATTCTGGCTGCTTTGTCCTATGGAGGCTTATTCCTCTGTGGTATGAAACAACCTTAACCTATTAGCTTTCTCAGCTGTGCAAAGAAATACATAGGCATATAAAAGACACTGGCACCTAGTGGTCAAACCTCCCCCTCCTACCCCCTTCCTTCTGAGAGGGCTGATGTAAACAAGTCCCTGGCAAGTTTTATTTGAAACATTGTAGCTTCTTTGTAATGCTGGGAGGATTAATCTGAGGTCAAGCTACTAATGTACTCACTGTGATTAATCCTACAAAGTTGCAGATACAGCATGCCAGTGACTTGTTTACATCAGCCGTCTCAAAGAGGAGGGGGTAGGAGGCTGAAACAGAGCGAAAGGCTCACAAACAGATTTTTGTGTCTTTAGAGGAAAGCAGCAGCTGAGAACTGGGGGAAGGAGACTGAATAGATATTAACAAGCATGGAAGGAAATGTTCGTTTCACCATGGGCAGCAACATATCAAAAGCTATGTTGTTTTAGTGGAATACCCCTTTAATTTTGTTTTGTTTGTTTTTTTCATTGTATAAATTACTTATAACTCAGTAAGTCCAGGTCTGATCTGGAACAACTCAATAGATGCCTTCTGTTTGCCAGTTCATACTGTTTATATTAATATCCTACATAGATTCCGGCAGCCACTAACTAAGTCAAGTGGTGATATTTCCTGGTATTCACAAGACAGGCACAGAAGTGTGCCAGCTGGCTCCATAGAAGTATGTATCCCTTATATAAATATGGAAGGATATGCTCCACAGACACGTACAGCTCCCTGTCTCTATGCATACCTAATCATTCCTTATTACTGTATACGAGAATATCAATGACATGAATAGATACAGATTAAAAATTAATATTGATTATCTACGTCTTGCCTTCTTTATGAGCATTTTGGGCCCCTGGAGGATAACTTGTCAGAGCACATGTTCTGTAATGAAAGCTGTGCTTCCTCTTGATGGGTAAATGGAGTTAATACTATAGAGAATCCAGATGAGGCAGATTTAGCCAATATTTTTATTATAGGATTATTATTCTCATCCTGCCACTCATATCCGTGCTGCTTGTTTAGTGCCATAAATCACATAAGACCAATGGTACATGCAAGCTGTGTACACACTATTCAGTCTGTTTGGACAGTGGGGCAGGATGCCGATGCTAAAGGGTCATCTAAATGCAGGGAAATCCTAAAACAATATTATCTGATCAGGGTGACTTAGATGGAGTTTATTGCTCCAATACTAAGATCTTTCATCAAAATTCCCCATTTTAAAGGGAAACTCCAGCCATTTTTTTCCATTTCAAATCAATAGGTATGAAAAAGTTGTACAGATTTGTAGTTTACTTCTATTTAAAAATCTCCAGACATCCAGTACTTATCAGCTGCTGTATGTCCTGCAGGAGGTGGTGTATTCTTTTCAGCTTGACACAGTGCTCTCTGCTGCCACCTCTGTCGATGTCAGGAACTGTCCAAAGCAGGAGAGGTTTTCTATGGGGATTTGCTCCTGCTCTGGACAGTTCTTGAAATAGACAGAGGTGGCAGCAGAGAGCACTGTGTCAGGCTAGCAAGAATACACCACTTCCTGCATGACATACAGCAGCTGATAAGTACAGGAATTTTTAAATAGAAGTAAATTAGAAATCTATATAACTTTCTAACATCAGCTGAGCTGGAAAAAAAAAAAACATTTTCACTGGAGGACCACTTTAAGAAACATTTCCTTTTTTAGCTATCTAATGCTGCACCTGATGAAAGAACCTGAGTTGTCTAGAAGCAAGTTGTTTTCATATAAAACTTGAACAAAACTTTCACATACCTATACTGGATATACTGCATGCGCCTCTTTTGGTATTCTGAAGGTTAAACAGACCATATTGTCCTCAGCCCGAACCGCTGCCTGGTCACATTTCCATTCTGGTCTATGACTATGTCAGCCCTATGACCATAACTGCTTTTCCTCCATTGGCAACCCCTTTAGCGAAGCATTGAAAAGTTTGGTTTGCAACATTTGCAAATTTTTACCGCAAACTTAACTAACAAATACATATTTGTCCACGCTCCCCCTGCATCCTCTTCCATGTCTTCAGCTGCATGCTCAGCTGGCATCGGCGCTGTCTGTGCTCATTTAGTGACTGACTGAACGGAGAGTGACAGCCCATTCAGCCAATCACTGATTTAGAACAAAAAGCATCATGGTCAGTGATTGGCTGAGCAGACTGTCACTCACCGGCCACGGTGCCGTCTATTCTCAGTCACTGATTGCCTGAGTGTGCAGCTGAAGAGACAGAAGAGGACAACGGGGGAGCACGGACAGGTAAGTAACCTTATTTTCATTTTTTCCTAATTTTTTAACAAATTTTTAAAAATTCACTTAGCTCATCTCTAATGTATATATCTTTCTGAAGTTGATAAATTTGATATCAACAAGTCCCATTTAAGTAACTTTCTGGGACTAATAAATTGATGCTCATCCTTGAACCCCCCACCAGTGACAGGTTCTGCAGCACTAATCTGAATTCCATGCAGACATTGTCCTTGGTCAGATCTGACCCCAGTACTGCTAGACAACAATGTGCTGAGCCTTTGTGCTGATGCAGATAGCGGAGTACAGCCCGCTCTATCGATGATTCACCATTCTTTCATAAAATACATGGTTATAAAAATACGCAATATGTTGTACCGCATATTTTTTCCGGCATTAACAAATAAAGCTGCATAAAATGTTTAGTCACTTAAGGTTTACAAATTTTAGTAGAAAACTATTAAAAAGTGGATGTGATAATTGTTTGTCTAACCTTGATATTGTGACGGCTGTAGCGGTGAACTGTGCCCCGGGCCACCGCACCCACTCCTCCTGGTCCACAATCTCTACAGACGCAGGAGCCATTGTGCTAGGATTTGGTGCCACCTCCCCTTTGGCTCCTGCTCTGTCTCCTCCATGCCAGTGTGCGCATGCCAGCTCAGTGAGATTTAAAGGGGCGTCCTTCATTGGTTCCTTGCACCAAGCACCTCCCTATTAATGGTCTCACCTGACCTGAACCCCTGTTGGAGCCTTTGCTATCGCAACCTGGTTCCTGTCCATGGTATTGCAACTCCTGGTTCCTGTCCGTGGTTCCTGCTCATGACTCCTGGTTCCTGTCCATGATTCCTGCTCATGACTCCTGGTTCCTGTCCGTGGTTCCTGCTCGTGACTCCCGGTTCCAGTCCCAGGTTCCTGCTCATGACTCCTGGTTCCTGTCCTTGATTGCTGCTCTTGACTAATGGTTCCTGTCCGAGGTTCCTGCTCATGAATCCTGGTTCCTGTCCGTGGTTCCTGCTCGTGACTCCTGGTTCCTATCTGTGGTTCCTGCTCATGACTCCTGGTTCCTGTCCGAGGTTCCTGCTCGTGACTCCTGGTTCCTATCCATGATTCCTACTTGTGACTCCTGGTTCCTGTCCATGATTCCTGCTTGTGACTCCTGGTTCCTGTCTGTGGTTCCTACTCGTGACTCCCGCTTGTGAGTCCTGGTTTCTGTCTGTGGTTCCTGCTTGTGATTCCTGTTTCCTGTCCATGGTTCCTGCTCATGACTCCTGGTTCCTGTCCGTGGTTCCTGTTCATGACTCCTGGTTCCTGTCCATGCGTCATATGGTTCCATGGTTCCTGCTTGTGACTCCTGGTTCCTGTCCGTGGTTCCTGTCCATGGTTCCTGCTTGTGACTCCTGGTTCCTTTTATGGTTCCTGCTCTTAACCCCTGATTCCTGTCTGTGGTTCCTGCCCATTTTTCGTGCTCTTGACTCTTGGTTCCTGTCCGTGGTTCCTGTTATGGACTCTTGGTTCATGTCTTTGAACCCTGCCTGAGATTCCTGTTGTGTTCCTGCCAATTGTCATAGATCGACACAATCCACGACTCCTGGCGTTACAGACCTAATAATGATTAGGGATGAGCGAACCGAACTGTTATGAACCAGATTCGTTACGAACTTTGCAAAAAGTTTGGTTCGCCACCAAACCGAACTTTGAGAAAGTTTGTTACGAATCTGGTAAAAATAACAACGGCGACGCAAAATTCTACTATTTTCACAGAATAGACCAGGATACAAGGGATTATTGCACTTATAATGCCTTGTATCCTGGTTTTCTGTGAATATCAAGATGTGTAACGTCACCCCTGTTAGGGTGAGACCTTAAATTAGTCTCCTCAGATGTACCTGGATGCTGCCTAATCAAAAATGTAATGTGACAGCTGTCTGTGAGTATCAACCAAGACACATGAAAGCAACTTCAGTGTTCAAGCTTATCAAATTTATTAAGGGAAAATCTCAGTTCATATCTTTACAATAACGGTTCAAAAAAATAGGAGAACCCCGTTTAGCCGCAATAAAAAAAGTTTAAAAAAAAACAGTCCAAAAAAAGTCCCATCACTGTCTGAGAAAAAGAAAAGTCTCATCAACTGTCCCATCACTGCACTGTTTTGAAGAAAAATGTTGGCGACTCATTGGGATTCTTGGTGTTTAAGACCACCCCAGTGCTGATGTCTGGTCCTTTAATTATGGGCAAGGGCAGTACATGTCTGTTACTGCCCATTGGGTCAACATTCCCCCAGAAGACCAACAGAAAGTTAGCCCATTCTTGCCACTGTCACCTCCTGCTTTAGGGGGCCAGTTCTGCAAAATTTCAGCCTCCACCAGCTTGCAACCATCTACAGGTTTGACTGCAGTCCAACCTGCCCCGGTGTCTTACCAACGATGTCAAGCCCAGCGCTCTCAGGCTCTCCTCCATTTTGTGAGCCTGGGTGAACAGAGCCACAGTGGGCAGGAGCTCCTCCGGAAAATCAGGTAGGAGATATATGAATGGCTGACCCAAGGTCAACTATTGGTGGGAAGTGTTGTAGCCGACAATGGGAGGAACATTGTCTCTGCAGTGCAGCAGGGAGGGCTGAGTCGTTCACCTTGTATGGCACATGTGATAAACCTCATAGTGTACAGGTTTCTTCGAACATGTTCTGCCAATTGTTGATCCCTTTTGAGGACGCGACTCTGTTTGTGAGCAGGCATGACTATGTGATCAACAACATCATCCCACTCGTCCATGTTCTTGAAAGTGTGGCGAACATCATCAGCGATGATTCCCAGACCACCACTCCAAGGCTGAACATCCTCCTCCGTGAATTGTCTGTTCTCAACCATACCGACCTGGGTGCAATCAGGTACTGCATCCTCCTCCTCCTCCTCCTCAAATAGTCTGTTCTCAATCATACTGGGCTGGGTGCAATCAAGTGGTGCTGCCTCCTCCAATAGTCTGTTCTCAATCATACTGGCCTGGGTGCAATCAAGTGCTACTGTCTTCTCCTCCTCCTTCAATAGTCTGTTCTCAACCACACTGGGTCCAATACAGTACTGTTACTGCTGCTGGTTCCACTGTCAAATGTCTGTTTTCCACCCTACTGGGTCCAAGGAACTTTGTGTCCTATGTTCCTATGTCCCGTGTAATCACTTACACCTTGACTAACTTTTTTTCACTATTTTTGCACTTTGATTTTTTCCACTTTTTTCATTGTAATAGCAACTGCAACTAAAAGAAACTATACCCTATCAGACTCCCACTATTGTAGCTGCAATTATTCAGCCGTTATAGCAAGGTTCATTTTAGGTTCGGTTCGTCCGAATCCAAACTTCACGAAAGTTCGCCAGATCGAACCGAACCGAACTTTTCAAAAGTTTGCTAATCCCTAATAATGAGGTTGTGAACAATGATGTAATAACCATCAGTAATAACCCACAGTACTGCCATTGACATCTACAATGACATCATCAAAAGTTAAAGGGGTATTCCAGGTTATTTTGATATTAATTCTACTGATTTCTCTTGTAATATAATTAATATATCTCATTGGTTTCTATAATAAATTTTGTCTCTTTCTCTCTATTTTTATGTAAGTCACGTGTTTCTGTGACGTCACCGAACCGGAAGTGTGGGGACTTCCCCGACTCGGCCGGCCTCTTGGTGTTTATGTAGTTAGAAAGCTAGCAGAGCTTTACAAACGGCCTCCCTGCACACGGGAGGTCACATGACACCCTGTTCCCGGGCGGCCTGTCAGTGTGAAGGAGGTCGCATCCACCTCCTGTATAATCACTAAAACCCTCCACCCCCTGCCAGTATAATCATACCGATGTCTCCCCCGGCCCCCTCCATCCTGTGTATACAGTCCTTTTCAAAGATCTCTCACCCCATCCCCCGGTCTCGGCACCTCTTGCACTCAGCTGACAGGCTCTCTCTCTCTCTCTCTCTCTCGCTGTGTGTGAAGCAGGAGAGATTTCTTTCCTGCTCCGTACACAGTGCCTGTCAATTGCCCCGATAAAACTCAGCTGCCAGGAACTGTGTACGGAGCAGGAAAGAAATCTCTCCTGCTTCACACACAGCGAGAGAGAGAGCCTGTCAGCTGAGTGCAAGAGGTGCCGAGACCGGGGGATGGGGTGAGAGATCTTTGAAAAGGACTGTATACACAGGATGGAGGGGGCCGGGGGAGACATCGGGAGGATTATACTGGCAGGGGGTGGAGGGTTTTAGTGATTATACAGGAGGTGGATGCGACCTCCTTCACACTGACAGGCCGCCCGGGAACAGGGTGTCATGTGACCTCCCGTGCGCAGGGAGGCCGTTTGTAAAGCTCTGCTAGCTTTCTAACTACATAAACACCAAGAGGCCGGCCGAGTCGGGGAAGTCCCCACACTTCCGGTTCGGTGACGTCACAGAAACACGTGACTTACATAAAAATAGAGAGAAAGAGACAAAATTTATTATAGAAACCAATGAGATATATTAATTATATTACAAGAGAAATCAGTAGAATTAATATCAAAATAACCTGGAATACCCCTTTAATAGGGAGTGTTTCTACAGTAGACTTACAATATATTGTATATAAACCGAACATGTCAAAGTGGTCTGATCAAGTCCTTTTCATATTTTCATGTCATCTATCTGATGTTAGATGGCAGAGAACTGCAGAGAGAGAGTGCACACACCCGATAATCCAGACAAGAAGGAGAGGTGGCAAGAGAACAAGAGCGAGACCAGATCAGAGACCTGGCAGTGGTGAGCGATGAGTGACAGTTCACCAGTGTTATAAGTATAATAATATTATTAGTTTTTTATTCTTTCTTTCATTTCAGTACAGCTTATCCTGCAAACTGTGGAACATAAAAGTCAACATTTTTTGCGAAGCAAAGATCTAGTATACAGTAGTTATACCTCCATATGTTATAATAGACATAAAGACTAGAACTGTTAGTTGATCCCACCTGCCTCCCTCTCTTATCCTCTAGCCTTGTCCTGTATTGAACTTTTGCTTATTGTACGGAATGTTCTCCGTTAATAAAGCTTCAGACATGACTGACAATTCCTTGTCAAATGATTGATCTTCTAAAGAAGTTACTTTCCTGTCCACTGTGCCAGCGCCTCTTAATCACTGAAAATATTGAAAGCCTTTCACTAGTTCCATGTTCCTTCCAGATCTCTCCTTCAGGTTACTCGCAGATCCCACTTTGCAGTTAAATTCCTTCCTTATGAGTGAAATAAATGTATGTCAAATACAACTTGGGCATAAATGACCTATTTGGGGGAGAAAAAAACCTTTTAAATTTGTGCCAATATGGAACACTACCACTTAGAGGAGTATTCCGGAGTCTAGATAAAATCATTGAAAGGAAAGTTGCAGGGAAATTACACACAAAGAAGCATAACACAGCTAGAAGATAGACACAGCTCCAGCAGCCTTTGTGGGTTGCAGACTACAATTCCCAGCATGCATTCCATGTGCCCCATGCGCACCCTATACTCACCTCATCCCGCCGGGTCCCGCTTCTGGAGGTGGTCGGGTGATGAAGATCTCAGCCGCTGCAGCCCGGCGCGCGCGCTGAGAGATGAGTCCAACACCCATAGAGAATGATAGGAGAGTCCAGCGCTCCGTCATTCTCTATGAGCGTTGGACTCATCTCTCAGTGCGCGCGCCGGGCTGCAGCGGCTGAGATCTTCATCACCCGACCACCTCCAGAAGCGGGACCCGGCGGGATGAGGTGAGTATAGGGGGCTCTAACGGGGGGTCGGGAGCCTGTCACCCCGGCACGGGGGGTGACAGGTTCCCTTTAAAGGGGTTGTCTGGGATAAAATTATATTTTACAATGCTACCAGGGCTACAGGGGTCATATCACAGACATATACTTTTACTTACCTGTCCCATTCCAGCATCGCTGTCGAGTCCCAGGCCATCGTCTCTCTTCTGCTGTCACCGCTGTTCCCACTGGTAATGGGAACTCATCATAGCTAGTATAGTCTACACTAAGCTTTCATTTCTATAGAGAGTGGCACGTCACTGGATGGTTTGAAACTGCTGACAGGAGCAGAGAACAGGCAGCCCGAGACAAGGCAGCGGTGGCCGAGCAGAACAGGTAAGTATACCTCTATGACATGTCCCCCCCCACAGCCCTGGCACCATAGCAAATTATGATTTATTTTAGAAAACTTGTCATTTTATTCAAATGGTGGGCATGGAACACCCATACTCATGATCGGTGGGGCCCTGAGCAATTTAACACTTTTCAACTATTCTGTGTTGTTCACAAACTCTTGTTATTCTTATATTCATTGCATAAGGTATTAGAACTTGTATGTATTAACTAGTTTTACTGCTTTCAGGCTTGCTTAGAAGACAACCAAGAGTTTTCCCAGAGCAGAACTTCTCATGTTTTCCTACCAGGGCGTTATCAGGCAGAAGATGGTGGTACATGGTCCTCACCACACCCATGGTCTAATGCCAAGCCAAAATCACACATATTGCCCTTCATTGGTCTATGGAACCCAATATAACAATAAAATTAGGAAACAACTGTCATGGTCCTGAAGCTGGAGAATGGCTTGTGTAAAATATAGTAATTTCTGTAAATTATGCTTTCTCAGTTGTGCCTCACCAAGAACTGGGGGTATCTAACTGTTGAGCAAGGAAAATATTATGAAAGTTTCATTCCACTGTTTTAGGGAAAGCATATCGTTTCTGTAAACCACAGATGAGTGGGACAGTCGCCGAAACATGTGCAACACCCATCCAAAAATGTTTGATGCTTGCTGTAGGGTCAATCATCTGTGTCCAGCCGCCCCCATGACTTATAATAGAGCCCTGGATGGATATCACTAAAGAGGAAAAAAATAAAATGTGCTATGGTTCAATCTCCCGATGCAGCTACCCAGACCATATGTCTGGGTTCACACTATGTTTTTACAATGTTTTTACAAAAAGGATGGTGAATGGATGGAAAAACTAGGGATGAGCAAACATTTGAAAAGTTCGATCCGGCGAACTTACGCGAAGTTCGGATTGGTACGTTCCGAACCTAAAATGAACCTTGCTATAACAGCTAAATAATTGCAGCTATAATAGTGGGAGTCTGATAAGGTATAGTTTCTTTTAGTATGCAGTTGCTATTACAATGAAAAAAGGGGAAAAAAATCAAAGTGCAAAAATAGTGAAAAAAAATTAGCCAAGGTGTGAGTGATTACACGGGATATAGGACACAAAGTTCCTTGGAACCAGTAGGGTGGAAAACAGACATTTGACAGTGGAACCAGAAGCAGTAATAGTAATGTATTGGACCCAGTGTGATGAAGAACAGACAATTGACGGAGGAGGAGGCAGTAGCACTTGATTTCACCCAGCCCAGTATGGTTGAGAAGAGACTATTGGAGGAGGCAGCACCACTTGATTGCACCCAGGCCAGTATGGTTGAGAACAGACTATTTGAGAAGGAGGAGGAGGCAGTACCTGATTGCACCCAGGCCAGTATGATTGAGAACAGACTATTCATGGAGGAGGAGGATGCTCAGCCTTGGAGTGGTGGCCTGGGAATCCTCCCTGATGATGTTGTTCACCGCACTTTCAAGAACACGAGTGGGATGATGTCGTTGATGCCTGCTCACAGAATTGCGTCTTCAAAAGGGATCAACAATTGGCGCGCTATGTTCGAAGAAACCTGTGCACTTCAGGTTTATCCCATGTGCCATACAAGATGTATGAAGCAGCCCTCCATTCTGCACTCCAGAGGTTCCTCCCTTTGTGGGCTACAACACTTTCCACTGTTAGTTGACCATGGCTCAGCCATTCATATATCTCCTACCTGATGGTCCAGAGGAGCTCCTGCCCACTGTGGCTCCGTTCACCCAGGCTCACAAAATGAAGGTCAGCCTGAGAGCGCCGAGCCTGACATCGTTGGTAGGACACCGGGGCAGGTTGGACTGCAGTCAAAGCGGTGGATGGTTGCAAGCTGGTGGAGGGAGAACTTTTGCCCCCTAAAGCACCGGGGAGGTGACAGTGGCAAGAATGGGCTAACTTTCTGTTGGTCTTCTGGGGGAATGTTGACCCAATGGGCAGTAACAGACATGTACTGCCCTTGCCCATCCATAATTAAAGGACCAGACATCAGCACTGGGGTGCACGGTCTTGGACATAAAGAATCCATTGAATCGCCAACATTTTTCTACACAACTGTGCAGTGATGGGACAGCCAATGGGACTTTTTTTTTTCTCTGACAGTGATGGGACTTTTTTTGTTTCTCAGACAGTGATGGGACTTTTTTTTTGTTTCTCGGACAGTGATGGGACTTTTTTTTGGACTTTTTTTGTTTCTCGGACAGTGATAGGACTTTTTTTGGACTTTTTAAAACTTTTTGTTGTTGCGGCTAAACGGGGTTCTCCTATTTTTTTAACCTGATTGTAAAGATATGAACTGCTTTTCCCTCAATAACTTCGATAAGCTTGAACACTGAAGTTGCTTTCATGTGTCTTGGTTAATACTCACAGACAGCTGTCACATTACATTTTTGATTAGGCAGCACCCAGGTATAGACTAATTTAAGGTCTCACCCTAACAGGGGTGACGTCACACATCTTGATATTCACAGAAAACCAGGATACAAGAGATTATAGGAGTAATAATTCCTTGTATCCTGGTCTAGTCTGTGAAAAAAGTACAATTTTGCGTCGCCGTTGTTATTTTTACCAGATTCATAACGAACTTTCTTTTTTCAAATTTTGTAATGAATCTGGTTTATAACGGTTCGGTTCGTTCATCCCTAGGAAAAACTAATGCAATTGTGTGCATCTGTTTTGATCTATTTTTTCAATAATACGAAAAAAAAAAAAAAAAACAGATCAAAATGCATCCTGAAAGACGTACTTGACCTTATTTTTGTGTACGTTAAAAAACCTATGCGGTTTGATCCGTTTTTTTATAATCAAAGTCAATGGAAAAACGGATTAAAACGGATGCACACAAATGCATCTGTTTTTCCATCTGTTTTTTTGCCAAAAATTGCAAAAATATAGTGTGAGCGCAACCTAACTGATCAAAACTTCCGCCATCACAGGCTTTTCTAAATTATAGTTTTCATATAGTGAATAGCATTGACCCAGGTTTATTGTAGGCAAAGCCTTTCTAAAAATTTATCTGAAAAGTTTATGGTGTACGGCTTCACCTTAAACAAGGATGTACCACCTCAAGCTCAAGCACTGGATGCGGGCCGGGCCGCCCCCAGTGGGAGGGAATTCCCTCCCCTGTATGACGCAGCTCCCTTAGAATGAATGGAGCCGCGTCATACAGGGGAGGGAATTCCCTCCCACTGGGGGCGGCCCGGCCGGCCTCCAGTGCTTGAGCACCAGCCGCTTCCGGTGCATAGAACGGCGATCGATCAGTGGGTTTAGGTTAAAGAGGATGAGTTTTCTAATTTCTTAAGAAACAAATTCAACACAATAACAATATAAAAAAAACATTTGTGCAATTGAGCCACAAACTTATACAAACATTCGGGCAAAAGAGTCATAACAATCTGTATGGTAACAAGGTAACAAACATCAGAACAACCTTGAGATGTGAAGGAAAAAGGAAAAAAAAAACTTTTCCCTTGTTCTATGGTAATGCATTATACACTGTATGCAGTGACTCACACAACATTACATATTCTACGGGAAGTAGAACAACTTTTTAACAAAACAACATTAACTTGGAATGAAAAAAATTCAATTTCCATTACATTTCACCGTGCAGAATGGAATTTCATAGGACTTCATATTTATTGTGAGCACATGCCAGTCTACTAGCTGCATTCACAATTTACACAAATGAAAGTAACATTGGGAAATGCTATTATGTTACATATAGGGGACAGTAAGTAATGTAGGAACATGCTATTATGTAACATATAGGGGACAGTATGTAATATAAGAACTAGTGATGAGCTAGTACTAAAATGCTCGGGTGCTCGTTGCTCGAGACGAATATCTCCCGATACTCGAGTGCTTGTTTCTAGTAACGAACCCCATTAAAGTCAATAGGAAACTTGAGCATTTTTGCAGGGGACCCAAGTTCGGTAGAGGGAAGGTTGTGTGAAAACCTGTCAACCTCAGAAATTGATGGTAATGGAAATGGACAGGAAACATCAGGGGCAGCATGTATGGATGCCTCTGAGGCTGCCTAATCGCACCATTATGCCAAATTCTGGGCAAGCAGTAGTGAACTTAGATATGCTTTGTGTAAGAAATACAGAAATCAGAAAATATAGTAGAGGTCCCAATAAAAGAGTACTGAGCACTTCTTAGGGGTCTGTATGCAACACCTAATGCCCCCTTTCTGCCAGCAGCCGGTCACCACAGCACAGTGGTGAAATCGTGGTAGCTGCACTGCAAGTCCCAGCCAGCAGTCTGTAGTAATAGTATTAATAAAAGCTTTTAAGGCCTGAAAACGGCTGTTTGTTTATATTGCTAGTATATACCCTGCTTACTGGAACGCTAATTCCCTCACTGACACTCTCCCTGACCAGCAGCAGCTCTGTCCCTGATCTCTCACAGCATGCGTCTGAAGCGAGCACTGCCGGCGCCGAGTTTTATATGGCAGGGTCATCTGATCTGGCCAACCAATCGCTGCTATCGACATGTATGGGTCCCACGTCATCGCAGGATGTACCAAAGAGTAGGGCTGGGCGATATGGCCTAAAATTTATATCACAATATAATTTGATGCATGTGCGATATAACGATATATCACGATATATCAATTTTTTTGTGTGTGTATACAAATTACAACACTTTAAGATTTTATTAAGATGTGTATTGTATAACAGATCTTTTTCCAAACAATGCAAAGATTAAGTGTTAGTAAAACACAAAATTGTTTAAAATAAAGTGCAAATTAAATGTAAAAAATAAACATAAAATTTCGTCCTGTTGTCCTGTGCCATCAGCCCCCCCTTGTGCCAGTCATCAGCCCCCCTTGCCAGTCATCAGCCTTCCCCTGTGCCATCAGCCGACCCTGTGCCAGTCATCAGCCCTCCCCTGTGCCAGTCATCAGCCCCCCCTTGTGCCAGTTATCACCCCCCCCTTGCCAGTCATCAGCCCTCCCCTATGCCTTCAGCCCCCTTTGTGCCAGTTATCACCCCCCCTTGCCAGTCATCAGCCTTCCCCTGTGCCATCAGCCCACCCTGTGCCAGTCATCAGCCCTCCCCTGTGCCATCAGCCCACCCTGTGCCAGTCATCAGCCTTCCCCTGTGCCATCAGCCCACCCTGTGCCAGTCATCAGCCCCCCCCTTGTGCCAGTCATCAGCCCTCCTTGCCAGACATCAGCCCCCCTTGCCAGTCATCAGCCTTCCCCTGTGCCATCAGCCCACCCTGTGCCAGTCATCAGCCCTCCCTTGTGCCAGTCATCAGCCCTCCCTTGTGCCAGTCATCAGCCCCCCTTGCCAGTCATCAGCCCCCCTTGCCAGTCATCAGCCTTCCCCTTTGCCAGTTATCAGCCCCCCGTTGCCAGTCATCAGCCCCCCCCCCCCCCCAGTGCCAGTCATCTCCCCCTCTCAGTTTTCCCTATGTGCCAGCCATCATGTCCCCCCAGCCAGGGCCATCATCAGCCCCATGCCAAGCCATCTGCCGCCCCCGACCCCTCTGCTACTTACCTTTCCTGCAGGGCTGGCTGATGGAGTCCGCGAGGCGACACGGGCCGCGTCTTCTTCCCAGCATGCACTGGGAGAGACCTGACGTCACACGCATCGTCAGCTAGCTTGCTGACGATGCGTGAACGGAAGGCCCTGCAGCGCGGTACCACGGAGCGGTAAGTGAGAAGCTTATTCACTACCGCTCCGTGGGCATGTATTGCGATATGACGATATGCCAAAAATCTATATCGTCAACCGAATTGATGACGATATTTTGGCATATCGTTTATATCGCCCAGCCCTACCAAAGAGTCTCCTGCATGTTTATTGGCTGAGAAATATCGCCCAAACTTACAGGAAACGGATGATTATCAAGTATCGCAAGATGCTCATCCGAGTAACGAGTACCATCGAGTACCCTAATACTCGATCGAGTACCAAGCTCGGACAAGCATGCTCGCTCATCACTAGTAGGAACATGCTATTATGTAACATATAGGGGACAGTATGTAATATAGGAAGATGCTATTATATAACATATAGAGGACAGTATGTAATGTACGGAGATGCTATTATATAACATATAGGGGACAGTATGTAATGTAGGGAGATGCTATTATGTAACATATAGGGGACAGTATGTAATGTACGGAGATGCTATTATATAACATATAGGGGACAGTATGTAATGTACGGAGATGCTATTATATAACATATAGGGGACAGTATGTAATGTAGGGAGATGCTATTATGTAACATATAGGGGACAGTATGTAATGTGGGAACATGCTATTATGTAACATATAGGGGACAGTATGTAATGTACGGAGATGCTTTTATATAACATATAGGGGACAGTATGTAATGTAGGGAGATGCTATTATGTAACATATAGGGGACAGTATGTAATATAGGAACATGCTATTATATAACATATAGGGGACAGTATGTAATGTAGGGAGATGCTATTATATAACATATAGGGGACAGTATGTAATGTAGGGAGATGCTATTATATAACATATAGGGGACAGTATGTAATGTAGGGAGATGCTATTATATAACATATAGGGGACAGTATGTAATATAGGAAGATGCTATTATGTAACATATAGGGGACAGTATGTAATATAGGAACATGCTATTATATAACATATAGGGGACAGTATGTAATATAGGAACATGCTATTATATAACATATAGGGGACAGTAAGTAATGTAGGGAGATGCTATTATATAACATATAGAGGACAGTAAGTAATGTAGGGAGATGCTATTATATAACATATAGGGGACAGTATGTAATGGTATGTAATGTATATAATAAACAGAGCCATGCCAACCTATTGCAGGTAGCTACAAGATGAATCCTGTTCTGCAAAATAAATAAATAAATCAGGTGAGTCCTATCCTGTAGTCCTATTCTTTCCTTATTGTTTGATGGAGGGAACCATCAGTTACCCAGCCACACCACCTATAATCCCAGAGCCAGCCACTACAAACCCCCCATAACATAGCCTACTAAAGTGCCACATAAGGGTAAACCAACACCATATTTGTGGTATATGTCAACAAAGTGGCAGAAAGATACTGCATGCTGCTGAATACTATAGCAATATGTGCTATGTTTGGGCTATTTCTAAGCATATACAACTCTTTGTTACAAGACTTAAAGGCAAACTGAAAGCACAGATATTCATATCCGCCCCACCTCCTCCTGAATGATTGACAGCAAGGGGCCGGCCTGAACAGGGGTTGTCCAGCGAAAATCTTTTTTTTTTTTTCAAATCAACTGGTGTGAGAAAGTTATATAGATTTGTAATTTACTTCTTTAAAAAAATCTCAAGTCTTCCCATACTTATTAGCTGCTGTATGTCCTGCAGGAAATGGTGTTTTAGTTCCAGTCTGACACTGACACTGCTCTCTGCTGACACCTCTGGCCAAGACAGGAACTGTCCAGAGCAGGAGGGGTTTTCTATGGGGATTCATAGAAAATCGAGAGAGTTCCTGTCTCGGCCAGAAATGTCAGCAGAAAGCGCAGTGTCAGACTGAAAATAAAACACCATTTCCTGCAGGACATACAGCAGCTGATAAGTATGGGAAGACTTGAGATTTTTTAATAGAAGTTAATTACATATCTATATGACTTTCTGATATCAGTTGATTTGAAAGAAAAAGATTTTCGCTGGACAACCCCTTTAAGATGATTCTTATAAGTATATCCAAAATGCAACACATTGGCTTATTCGCTGGAGCCTTAGGGCCCTATTCCACCGGACGATTATCAATCAGATTATCGTTAAATCGTTCTAATCTAAACAATAATCGTTCGGTTGAATATTAGTTAACGACTAACGACCGAACGAGAAATCGTTGATCATTTAATAAGACCTGGACCTATTTTTATCGTTGCTCGTTCGCAAATCGTTCGCATTGAATAAAAAGACGTTCGGTCGTTCGCAGTAGTGACGAACGCAATAGCGACGACAAGACGACCGCAAGAACGATCATAAGTAACGATTATCTTTCCATGTAAATGGGTCTTTTGTAATAGCGGCCGTTTGGATTTTTATCGTTAATGATTATGAGAACTATAATCGTCCTGCAGAATAGCGCCCTTAGCAACACTGTAACCCTTATTACAAGAATATGGGCTGATTTGGGAGTAACGTCCATTTCTAATAACCTAACAGTATGAATGTTGGGATTGACATTGGTTATCCGGCTCCTATTCCGCCTTTGCCCTGGATAGTTGGGGATGCAGCGGTGGGGCGGCTGGTTTTATTCTTCCTGGATGTGCTAAGTTTTCATGAACTCTTCTGACTTGAGGCGACAGGTAGCAGCAAAGCGCTGAGATCCTGAGCAGAACTGACATTCAATAGAAAAATAGATATTATGGCTTCACCGGTGGCAGGAACCTGACAGATTAATTTAGTACCAGGAAGACTTATTTCCAGCAAGCGGTCTGACAAAGACAAACGTTATCTGACTACACTGTCCGTACACCTGCATAGAAATGTCATGAGTGATGTTCAGAAACAAGTGTCTCAATGCATTGTGACAACTTTACTTTGAAAACCGAGAAAGGATTTCCAACAAAAAATCTGAAAATATCCAAATCCTCGATAATTATTAAACATTCCGTTCAGGCTTCACAGCTCCTAGAAGGGATGTTCAATAAAATCTTAAAGGAGTTATTCAGCTCTACAAAAACATGGCCACTTTCTTCCAGAGACAGCACCACTCTTGTCTCCAGGTTGGGTGCAGGCTTTGTCACTCAGTTCTATTGAAGTGAATGGAGCTTAACTATAAACCACACCTGAAGTGGAGACAAGAGTGGTGCTGTCTCTGGAAGAAAGTGGCCATGTTTTTGTAGTGCTGGATAACTCTTTAAACTCATTCTACTGCTTCCTCACTAACAAGCCATACTTACCTGACCCACCCGTTAATGATAGGCTGCAGCAATCACACTGCAGCCTGTCATTAACCCCTTAAACGCAGTGATAGCGGCGCGATCACAGCAGTGTAAGTAACAGGAGCAGCACTTACTGATTGGGACCAATCGCTTTTACGGACCGCCGGAGGTCTCTTACCTTCCTCCGTGCAGTCCGATTGGCGCTCTGCTGATTGAGTCTGCCACAGGCAGACTCAATCAGCAGAGCGCCTATAACACTGATCAATAGCATTGTACAGTGCACACAATCTGATGATTGTAGGTAGAAGTCCCCCAGGGGGACTTAAAATGTGTAAAAGAAAAAAAAAATTAAATGTTTTTTAAAATACCCCAAAGCTCCTCCCCAATAAAAGTTAAAATCACCCCCTTTCCCATTTTATAAATAAAACATATAAAAATAAATAAATAAACATATAACACATTACGTGACATGCGTAATTGTCCGCTCTAATAAAATATAACAATTGTCATCGCGAACGGCGTAAACAAAAAGAGGGAAAAAAGCGCCAGGATTACAGATTTTTGTTACATTATATATTTAAAAAAATTTATAAAAAAAGATCAAAACAGAGCTACATATATATGGTATTAATAAAAACTAGAGATGATGGCGCAAAAAATGACACCCCATACAGCCCTGTAGGTGAAAAACTAAAACTGTCACAATAGGCCCATTTTATTAATAATTAATTAAAAAAAAAAAAAAGGATTTAATAAAAAAATATATATAACATTAGAGAATCTGTGTAAACCTGCATATGGTTGTGTTCGAACTGACCTATAGAATAATAGTATCATGTCGCTGTTACCATATAGTGCATTACGTACACACAGGAACCCCCCAAACGTTACCATATTGCATTCTTTTTTCCAATTTCGGGGTTCCATCATAAATGTAATGGTAAAATGAAAGACGCCATTACAAAGTACAACTACTCCTGAAAAAAACAAGCCCCCACATGGCCCTGTAGATAGAAAACTGAAAGTGCTAGAGCTTCTAGAAGGGGAGGAGGGAAAAGCAAAACACAAAAATGAAAATTGGCGCGGTCCACTGGGTCATTTTGGGCCTGGTCCTCATACGAAGTCGGAAATTATCATTTTTCTTTACGATAAGCAGGAAGTTTAACAGGTTCAAGTTCTACACTGCATCAAACCTCCAAATACTTAGTCTCCCTAAAGGTCAGCAATCTTCTTAGAAAATTTTCTGCCTTTGCAATGGGATAAAGAGGCGGCGACCTTTACCCCACACTTGACCTTGCAATTGAAAACAAGTTAATTATTTCTCCCAATTAATTTTAGAAATGGTAACTCCTACCTGTCTCCTGACGTGTACGTTTCCTTCCACCGGCATATTGTATGCACTTCGGATTAGATTTTTGGCAATAAAATAGTAATACACAGAAATGATCGATAGGGGGATAACATAAAAGATTAAGAAGGAAGTCATCGAATGTATCCTGGGGTGAAGTCCGTCAGAGTGTGGATAGGGGGCACAGCTGACAAACGTTTTGTTGGTTTCTTTGTCATAGAATGGGTGCAAGTCTGAGAAAACAGCTTCTGGGATTGCCAGGGTCATAGAAAGTATCCAGATCAGAGCCGCTTTGACACAAATCTTGGTTAATGCATTGTTGGCTTGAATGTCCATGGGTTTTACTATTGCTGTATACCTAGAACGAGAAGTGCATTTGTGTAAGGATTACAATGATTAAAATTTCAGACATAAGAAAAATATTAAAGAAGAACTATCAGCAGGTTTGATTAATCTAACCTGCAGATATATCCCTACTGCACAGGAGAGGCAGAGGAGGAAGGTATGTCTCTTACTTTCCTCCTCAGTGCCGTTCTGGTGCAGTTGGTTGTGTGCTCCACGGTAAGGTAAGACCATTAGGAGCACTGCCCCCCCCCCATAGTGCCAATCCATGATAATGAATGGAGTGGTGTGGATCAGCACTATGGGGCGGGCAGTCCTCCTAACAGGTGCCCCAGTGCCCCTAATGAATAATGGCACCTGAACATTGCCGAGGAGGAAGGTAAGAGACATAGCTTCTTCCTCGGTGTCTCCTGTGCAATAGGGAGATACAGCAGGTTAGATTCATCTAAGGACTTTCATACAGAATTTTTACAATTTCCTAAACAGACTTGATACAACTGATAAAGTCTGACTACTAAACTGCCAAAATCTCAGTATGTCATTTAATAGAGAAACCTTCACAGATCATGTTTAAAAGTAATTCTAACTGGGTGGCTCATACATTCCCCGGGAAACTAGTTCTAAGTACCATATGGGGTCACTATATACAGATGTATACATTTCTGTTTAGCACTTTTCCAAGTCCTTGTTTTTCTTTTTGACTAATCAGCCAACTTTACTATGAATACCTTTGAAAGGCATTTTTGTATTCTTTGTTCTTATTACAGTAAAAAACCTTTTTCTCCATAGGGCTTTATTAAATAATTTGCTTACTTTTTCTTCTACAGCCTCTGCAATTTACTATTCGAGATCTATTTTTTTTTTTTTAAATACACAACCATCTTTTCCCCTGCAGACCGCCTTGTATCTGCTCTCCTCTCTCCAGCCCTGGTGAGGTGCCCTCCAAGGTTTCTCTCCAGGTACACTACCTCCAATAAGCTCCTAAGCTCCTTTCCTCCTATATTGCTATTCAGCATACCATATTCAGAACACGTTTAAAAGCAAATCACTGAATTTATACAGAAAGTTGAATATTATATATTTTCATTACCCAAAGAATAACCTTCACCTCTGCAAATCCTAAAGTATAGACGTTGAAAATAAATGTCTTATATAACAACTGTAGGGCAATAGCGGAATACCTTGTCTTTAGATTAATGGGTTATGTATATGTCATAAGTGCAGAATGAAAATTTATAGCTTTCTCGCTTTGTACCAATTGTTATCGAGTCACATTTCAGCTTCCCGTTGTGCATGCTAAGACGCAGAACATAAAGAATTCGGCTTCAATCGCAACAAACTGGATTGCTAACATGAACCTACATCAACCCCTCTGACAAGAAAAGAATGGATTGTTTTACGAACGTGTAAACGTTCCATTCATCTTACTGTAGGCGCACAACGTCCAGTTCCCCTATAGAGAACAAGACCGGCTTATTGATGCTATTTCTGCCGTTAGATCCATTTGTTTTCATTCTTCCAATAAAAAGCATAATCCAAAAATTAATTATAGTTTCCCTAATAGTAACGCAGATTCATTGTACTCATCGTACTGTAACTTTTTAACCAATGTTTTCGGCTGATACATTAAGGCCGGCCGTCCGCGCTGCTATCCTGCTGCTTATTACATTACAAACCATGATTCATTTTGCCATTAGTGAGAAAATGCAAACCCAATACCAGTTCTATTTCCAATGATTGTCTCACAAGATGCTATTAGGATTCACATTTTGGCTTTCACATAAGCTTCATTTCATCTGTTCTTTTCCTTTTGTCTCATCTTATTACATGAAAATCTTAATGGCTGCAATACAATTGTTGGCTCTCTATAGAGGCAGCACACAGGGCTGTAAGCACCACAACATGGGAAACTTCAGCACTTACAGGGCAAATGGAAATTCCACATTTATGTTTGCCAGCTGATAGAATTCTCTTATGTTTACCATGATAAATACACACCAATCATTTTACCATCTTAAAGTGATTGTTCACCTTTTTTTTTTAATTAACTGGTGTCAGAAAGTGCAAGAGATTTGTAATTTACTTCTATTAGAAAATCTCTGTATGTCCTGCAGGAAGTGGTGTATTCTTTCCAGTCTGACACAGTGCTCTCTGCTGCCACCTCTGTTCATGTCAGGAACTGCCCAGAGAAGCAGCAAATCCCCATAGAAAACCTCTCCTCTCGGGGGGAGTGGCCTGCAGCCAGAGGAGACAGACACATTCTGCTTGAGCTCCTGTCTGACCCTGCTTATAACAGCAACTAAGACCCTCTTTCTATATCTCTGGCTTATCTCTCCGGGCATTTTACATCGGTGACCACCTAGAGCAGGTCCTGGCACCATGCATCGCCGATTATCACAACCACAGAGGATACAGAAAGTAATATGGCATCCCCATGTGAGGAAACAAGATGGCGCCGGCCCAGACAGGAAGAAGCTGCCTGCAGAGACTGACAGAGTTCTTCCTGATATCCGTCCTAAACGAGCGCTACCTGACACTGGTAAGAGCCTGCCCTCACGACTTCTCTCTGAACTCCTGGCATCAGAGACAGAGGCTCCCTCATGCAGCACCCCACACACAGGGACGGACTGTATCCTTCCTACTTCTGGCATGAAGCCAGCTCCTGCCTCACAGCCTGTCCTGCCCACACGGGACCCTCTCCTTACACTGACTCATGACATCTCTGGCAACAAGCCAACTAAAACTGCTGAGTCTGCTCAACTACCAAAGGACTCTCCTGCAGATCCCCCTGCCTCTGCTTATCATCCAAATGCTAATGCTGGACCCCCTGCAGGGGTGATTCTAGCCTCTCTGCTGCCCGAGGCGAACTATAGAATGACGCCCCCCCCCCCCCCGGTCAATCCGCCCACATTATAATCCACTACTGCCCCCCCCCCCCCCCCCACTGCTGTCCCCAATAAACATAATGTTTGGTCCCTTGCTGCACAGAGGATGTCAGGAGAGGAGGGGGCTGACTTTATAGGAGAGGTCCCAGCAGCACAGAGGATGTCAGGAGAGGAGGGGGCTAATCCTATAGGAGAGGTCCCAGCAGCACAGAGGATGTAAGGAGATGAGGGTGCTAATCCTATAGGAGAGGTCCCAGCAGCACAGAGGATGTCAGGAGAGGAGGGTGCTAATCTTATAGGAGAAGTCCCAGCAGCACAGAGGATGTCAGGAGAGGAGGGTGCTGATCTTTTAGGAGATGGTCCCCCTCTTCCCCCCTTATAGATGGTCCCCCTCTTCCCCCCTTATAGATGGTCCCCTCTCCCTTATAGATGGTCCCCCTCTCCCCCCTCCCTTATAGATGGTCCCCCTCTCCCCCCTCCCTTATAGATGGTCCCCCTCTTTCCCCTCCCTTATAGATGGTCCCCCTCTTCCCCCCTTATAGATGGTCCCCCTCTTCCCCCCTTATAGATGGTCCCCCTCTTCCCCCCCCTTATAGTTGGTCCCCCTCTTCCCTCTCTCCCCCCCCCTTATAGATGGTCCCCCTCTCCCCCCCTTATAGATGGTCCCCCTCTCCCCCCCCCTTATAGATGGTCCCCCTCTTCCCTCTCCCCCCCTTATAGATGGTCCCCCTCTTTCCCCCCTCCCTTATAGATGGTCCCCTTACCCCCCTATAGATGGTCCCCCTCTTCCCTCTCTTCCTCCCTTATAGATGGCCCCCCCCCCTTATAGATCGTCCCCCTCTTTCCCCCCTCCCTTATAGATCGTCCCCCTCTTTCCCCCCTCCCTTATAGATGGTCCCCCTCTTTCCCCCCTCCCTTATAGATGGTCCCCTTCCCCCCCTACCTTATAGATGGTCCCCCTCTTTCCCCCCTCCCTTATAGATGGTCCCCTTCCCCCCTACCTTATAGATGGTCCCCCTCTTTCCCCCCTCCCTTATAGATGGTCCCCTTCCCCCCCCTATAGATAGTCCCCCTCTTCCCTCTCCCCCTCCCTTATAGATGGTCCCCCCCCTTATAGATGGTCCCCCCTTATAGATCGTCCCCCTCTTTCCCCCCTCCCTTATAGATCGTCCCCCTCTTTCCACCCTACCTTATAGATGGTCCCCCTCTCCCCCCCCCCCCTGCACAGCAGATAAAACAAAAACAAAAAACAGCACACAACTCACCTACCCTCCGTTCCCCCGTCGAGCCTCTCTGGTCTGGTCCCGGCTGATGTGCGGCTGCCCGGGGTGTCCCGTCCTGTCCCCGGCAGCGCGCGCATCACAAAGCTCCCCGTGCGCCTGTGACTTCCGGCGCACAGGGATCTCTCTGATGCGCGCGCTGCCGGGGACAGGACGGGACACCCCCGGCAGCCGCACATCACCCGGGGGACTAAGGCTGCATTCCCACGTTCCGTGATCCTGACGGATCACGGACGTGGAATGCATGTACTGGAGCCCCCCCCGCGCCCGGGCAGTATCTGTAATGAGATGCTGTGAGCGGGGGGGACTGTATTCATAAGCGCCGCGCTGTAGTATCAGCACGGCGCGGCTGATTTAGTACAGCGCGGCGCTTATGAATACAGTCTCCCCCGCTCACAGCATCTCATTACAGATACTGCCCGGGCGCGGGGGGACTCCAGTACATGGTACAATCAGTGGCGGATTATAATGTGGGCGGCCGCCCGAACCGCTCATATTATAATCTGCCACTGAATGCCGCCAGAGCCGTTTTAATACATTGGTGGGCCCAGTGCACAGCCCTCAAGAGTGGGCCCCCCCTTCCCTTTCGCACATTGTATAATGTACTGAATTTGCCCCCACACTGTATCAAGAGCCCCAATACATACAGTAGTTACCTTATAACACTATTTCCACAATACAGTGATTACATATTACATAAAAACTGCACTAAACAAAACAGAAAGATATCACCAATGATACCATTACATAATACCGCCACATCATGACCCCTAACACTACAATCCTATAACAGAGTGCAGTTACATCCAGTGACTCACCGGGGGCGTTTTCTCCAATCAGAGTCTGTCACCTTTTCTTTTTCTCTCCATCCAGCCTGGGCCACCTTGAAGTCTTCCCCCGGCTGTGAATCTTCTCTCCAGAATCTGCCAGACAAATATTTTAGGCTCCAACACATACAGTAGTTAGGTCCCTTGTACCCCTATACAGTAGTTACACCCCTCTGTACTCCTACATAGTTACACCCCTCTGTGCCTCCATAGTTTTAAGGTGTCCCTGTAGTATATAGACCCTCATGTGCTCCTCCAGTTATATACAGCCCTCCTGTGCGCTCCCCCATTAGTATATAGCCCCCCTGTGCACTCTCCCCAGTAGTATATAGCCCCCCTGTGCTCTCCCACAATAGTATATAGCCCCCCTGTGCTCTCCCACAATAGTATATAGCCCCCCTGTGCTCTCCCCCAATAGTATATAGTCCCCCTGTGCTCTCCAATAGTATATAGACCCCTATGCTCTCCCACAATAGTATATAGCCCCCCTGTGCTCTCCCCCAATAGTATATAGCCCCCCTGTGCTCCCCCCAATAGTATATAGCCCCCTGTGCTCTCCCCAATAGTATATAGCCCCCCTGTGCTCTCCATAATATATAGCCCCCCTGTGCTCTCCCCCATAGTATATAGACCCCTGTGCTCCTCAATATGATATAGCTCCCTGTGCTCACCAATAGTATATACCTCCCCTGTGCTCCCCAATAGTATATAGTCCCCTGTGCTCCCCAATAGTATATAGCTCCCCAGTGCTCCCCCATAGTATATATTCCCCTGTGCTCCCCCATAGTATATAGCCCCTCTGTGCTCCCCAGTAGTATATAGCCCCCTGTGCTCCCCAGTAGTATATAGCCCCCTGTGCTCCCCAGTAGTATATAGCTCCCCTGTGCTCCCCAGTAGTATATAGCTCCCCTGTGCTCCCCAGTAGTATATAGCTCCCCTGTGCTCCCCCATAGTATATAGCTCCCCTGTGCTCCCCCATAGTATATAGCCCCCTGTGCTCCCCCATAGTATATAGCCCCCATGTGCTCCCCCATAGTATATAGCCCCCTGTGCTCCCCCATAGTATATAGATTCCCTCTGCTCCCCATAGTATATAGACCCCTGTGCTCCCCAGTAGTATATAGTCCCCTGTGCTCTCCCATAGTATATAGGTCCCCTGTGCTCCCCCATAGTATATAGCTCCCCTGTGCTCCCCCATAGTATATAGCCCCCTGTGATCCCCCATAGTATATAGCTCCCCAGTGCTCCCCCATAGTATATAGCTCCCCTGTGCTCCCCCATAGTATATAGCCCCCTGTGCTCCCCCATAGTATATAGCTCCCCAGTGCTCCCCCAATAGTATATAGCCCCCTGTGCTCCCCCATAGTATATAGCTCCCCTGTGCTCCCCAATAGTATATAGCCCCCTGTGCTTCCCAATAGTATATAGCTCCCCTGTGCTCCCCAATAGTATATAGCTCCCCTGTGCTCCCCCATAGTATATAGCTCCCCTGTGCTCCCCCATAGTGTATAGCCCCCTGTGCTTCCCAATAGTATATAGCTCCCCTGTGCTCCCCCATAGTATATAGCCCCCTGTGCTCCCCCATAGTATATAGCTCCCCAGTGCTCCCCCATAGTATATAGCTCCCTGTGCTCCCCCACAGTATATAGCTCCCCTGTGCTCCCCCATAGTATATAGCCCCCTGTGCTCCCCCATAGTATATAGCCCCCTGTCCTCCCCTATAGTATATAGCCCCGTCCTCCCCCATAGTATATAGCCCCCTGTGCCCCCCCATAGTATATAGCCCCCTGTGCCCCCCCCCCCCCCGTAGTATATAGCTCCCCCTCCCATATAACATTGAAAAAAACAAACACTGTTACTCACCTGGGTCCACGCGTTCCTCTTCTCTTCCCTCTTGTGGCCGCACTTCCTGCAGTCACAAGAGGCTGCACTCCCCTTACCCTCGCGCCGACGCTCCAGTGACGTCGGGCGCTAGAGGGAGAGTGCGGCCTCTTGTGACCGCAGGAAGTGCGGCCACAAGAGTGAGTGACTGACAGGGAGGGAGCCAATGGCTCTCTCTCTGTCAGTGTCGCTGCTGCTGCAGCGCTGAAAAGCCGCAGCCGCAGCAGCAGCGGGCGGGGGCAGCGGTGATCGCCGGGGGGGGCCCTGCAGGGGGCGCCATGGAGGGGTAAGTAGATTACCCATCCATGGCGCTCCCACCTGACAGGCTGGTGGCCGGAGCCCTGTGCGACCGCATTGGTCGCACATAGCAACGGCCGGCCTGCTCGGGGGGGCCCCTTTAACCAGTGGGCCCGGTGCACGTGCACCATGTGCCCTCTGGTTAAAGCGGCCCTGAATGCCGCCCCCATTAAGATAGCTGGTGGCGCCGCCTGAGGCAGACGACTCAGGTCGCCTCATCATTGCGGCGCCCCTGACCCCCTGTTGCTGTCTTAGTGCCAGACACTATTGCTAAAGCTACCACTCTCTCCCCTGCAGCTCCTGTGTTCATAAGCAATGCTGAACAGGTCAGCTCTGGCAGTCCATGCTCACTGCCCCATTCTAATACACAGGATCACCTTCCATCTGCTGCTGCTACCTGGCAAAATATCTGGTCTGCATCATCTTTGAACCCTGCACCTAATCTACCAACTATAGCAGCAGCGTTCATGTCTAAGTGCGTTCCTATGGAGTTTGACATGCTACAGACTCCTGATTCACCAGTGACCAGCTCCTCCCTCAGGAACATACTATTATCTTTCAGAGACTCTCTCCTTTGCAGCATAGACCAGATTTTTCAGTCTTTCAGCTTATCTATCAGAGCGGTGGAGGACAGAGTCCTACTTACAGAAACAAAAATGGGAGAGCTGGTCTCCTCGAATAACTTGTTATCAGATACATGCAGGAGACTGGAGGAGGAGATGCACCAGTTGAAAAACAGAACCATGATCTTGGAGGACCAGCTTAGACGCAACAATTTGAAAATAAGAGGAATTCCGGAGTCTATTCCATCAGCGGACTTACCTTCCTATATTCAAAAGTTTATCAAAACAGTCTTACCCAAATGTGCCAATAAAGAAATGATTGTGGATTGGGCCCGAAGGGTCCCCAGACCCAGACATCTACCTATGGACACTCCAAGAGACGTAATCGTACGCGTTCATTTTCTTCATGTTAAATCGGCATTCTTGGACGCGACTAGAAAGGCAGAGAGTTTACCAGACGAATACCAGCGGATATCAGTGTTCTCAGATTTATCTCCAGGAACTTTACAGTGGCGCAAGTCCTTTTCCGCTCTCACAAAAATACTAAGAGACAACCATGTCTTATACAAGTGGCGATCTCCCACTCATCTCATCGTATTTAAAGGGGACGTTGCCTACAGGATCTCAAGCCCGGAGGAAGGGATGCAACTATGGAACTCCTGGCAATCTAACAACGGTCAATATTAGGCATTATCGGACGGGAGGTTGCCTTCTACACCTTGGTGTTCTATACCTCCTTAATGAACTCTGGCATTGGCCGGACTATATGCCCCACCCATTCTGCGTGACTAATATTTGTTAGTACAACACGCTGTTCTTTCTTCTATGTATATATTCGAATCGTGTGTGTAGTTACCTATTTCTGCATAGCTCGTATAGAAGCTTATTTTTGTGATAAGAGACAGAACGCTATCATCTCACAATATCTATACTTGTATATAAGCAGCCATGCATATGCTTTTTCTTTGGTCTGCTCTATGTTTAATTACACCCAGCTTTTTGAGGCCATATTTCTTAAGCAGCCATAACAGCATCATACTGGAGTAATAGCTCTCACTTGTTATACACCTTACCACACCTTAATGATCGTCTGCTTGCATTATCACACCTTACATTTCTACTTATAATCTTATACTTATCTGTGTTCTTGTTACACGCACAACGAAATTTAGTTATGTCATTTAAAATGACTGACCGTGGTGGTCAGTTACCTACCTGCTTATTATTAGCTACCTATATAGCATAATTCCTACTGAAACCTGCTATTTCTACCTTGCAATTATATACATATAGCATGTCTCTGTAGTGTGTATCTGCGATATTCTCTGCTTTACTGTGTCTATTGTTTATTGTAACATTTTCCTGTTCTTTGTTGGATATCTATGTTGCACTGCTTAATGGTGTACAACTGTCATTAAAAATATGTTAAAAAATCCAATAAATATATTGAAACAGAAAACCTCTCCTCTCTCCGGACTGGAAAAATTACACCACTTCCTGCAGGACATACAGCAGCTGATAACTACTGGAAAACTGGAGATTTTTTTAATAGCAGTAAATTACAAATCTCTGGCACCAGTTGATTTAAAATATTTTTTTTTGTGACCCATCCCTTTAAAATTTAAAGTTTAGAGGGCTATGCTCAATTCATAAGGTGATATTGCTAGGATTTGCAAACACTGGTATGATCAGTGGGGCTCCCACCTCTGGGTTTCCCATAGACTTGTGAGAATGAGGGGAATACATCACTGGTGTGGCATCACATCCCCTTCTCTGTTTTACCCTGTTATGCTCAGCCAATTGCGGCTAAGCAGCTGATGATGCGCTGGAGGGGAAGGGCTGGAGCAGTCAGGCCGGCCTCCTGAAGAGTGACGTAATCTCCTTAAGATGGCAGCCGGGACTGAAGGGGTCAACAGTGATTCTGTGAGAATGTGTTATTACACTTCCAGGTCAAGCGTCGGGGGTGGAAACAAGGGGAAGAGGGCCATTCACAAAAATAACACACATTACAATGTAGTATAACTTTGTAATGTGTGTTATTTAGTGAAATTTTTTTTACACCGTGCTACCCCTTTAATACTGTACAGTGCAGGGGCTCCTGTTAATATGAGAGGAGTCTGAGCTTCCCTGCAGTACACATTGGGCCCTATGCACCACTTCCTTCCTTCCTTCCTCTCTTCTTCTTTCTGACCTCCTTCTTCCCCTTCAGTGCTGATGAATGACGTAATTGCACCTGTGTCAGGGAAGATGTCACAATCTTCTTATTTTTAACCCGAGTCCCCAAAATACATAGCACTATGAACTATGGAACTATAGAGCGTGACGTATGGAGGAGATTCAATCACTGTGTGGTTTCTCAGCCAAATTCACACGTATTTCCGCACATTTTTGTTATGTGCCAAAAGAGTGAGAAAACATTGCATGAACATGGCACTGCTCAGATCAGCTGATCATGGGCGTAACTGATCCAATATCTTATAATATATTAAAGTGAATGTACCATCAAGTATACTGCTGCTTTCTTTTGTAACCTTAATCGATTGGCGCCGGCACCTGGATGCTGGTTGCGCACTCCTTTTTTGAATTGCCTCCCGATTCCTGCTCTCGGCACCAGTCTTTTCCCGAGCATCGGCCCGCCCCGGTGAACTGGGGGAAGGCCTGCTGGCCCCCACTGTGTAGAAACCCCCTCCTCTTGAATCAATGGAGCCACTTCACAGAGGGGAGAGGCAGGGGTGATTCTAGCCTCTCTGCTGCCCGAGGCGAACTATAGAATGACGCCCCCCCCGTCAATCCGCCCACATTATAATCCACTACTGCCCCCCCCCCCCCACTGCTGTCCCCAATAAACATAATGTTTGGTCCCTTGCTGCACAGAGGATGTCAGGAGAGGAGGAGGCTGACTTTATAGGAGAGGTCCCAGCAGCACAGAGGATGTCACGAGAGGAGGGGGCTAATCCTATAGGAGAGGTCCCAGCAGCACAGAGGATGTCAGGAGATGAGGGTGCTAATCCTATAGGAGAGGTCCCAGCAGCACAGAGGATGTCAGGAGAGGAGGGTGCTAATCCTATAGGAGAAGTCCCAGCAGCACAGAGGATGTCAGGAGAGGAGGGTGCTGATCTTTTAGGAGATGGTCCCCCTCTTCCCCCCTTATAGATGGTTCCCCTCTTCCCCCCTTATAGATGGTCCCCCTCTTCCCCCCCTTATAGATGGTCCCCTCTCCCTTATAGATGGTCCCCCTCTCCCCCCCTTATAGATGGTCCCCCTCTCCCCCCTCCCTTATAGATGGTCCCCCTCTCCCCCCTCCCTTATAGATGGTCCCCCTCTTTCCCCTCCCTTATAGATGGTCCCCCTCTTCCCCCCTTATAGATGGTCCCCCTCTTCCCCCCCCCTTATAGTTGGTCCCCCTCTTCCCTCTCTCCCCCCCTTATAGATGGTCCCCCTCTCCCCCCCCTTATAGATGGTCCCCCTCTTTCCCCCCCTTATAGATGGTCCCCCTCTTCCCTCTCTCCCCCTCCCTTATAGATGGTCCCCTTTCCCTTATAGATGGTCCCCCTCCCCCCCTTATACATGGTCCCCCTCTCCCCCCTCCCTTATAGATGCCCCCTTATAGATGGTCCCCCTCTTTCCCCCTCCCTTATAGATGGTCCCCCTCTCCCCCTTATACATGGTCCCCCTCTTCCCCCCCCTTATAGACGGTCCCCCTCCCGCCCCTCCCTTATAGATGGTCCCCCCCTTATAGATGGTCCCCCTCTTTCCCCCCTCCCTTATAGATGGCCCCCCCCTTATAGATGGTCCCCCTCTTTCCCCCCTCCCTTATAGATGGCCCCCCCCTATAGATGGTCCCCCTCTTCCCTCTCCCCCTCCCTTATAGATGGTCCCCCCCCCTTATAGATCGTCCCCCTCTTTCCCCCCTCCCTTATAGATCGTCCCCCTCTTTCCCCCCTCCCTTATAGATGGCCCCCTTCCCCCCCCCTACCTTATAGATGGTCCCCCTCTCCCCCCCCCCCTGCACAGCAGATAAAACAAAAACAAAAAACAGCACACAACTCACCTGCCCTCCGTTCCCCCGTCGAGCCTCTCTGGTCTGGTCCCGGCTGATGTGCGGCTGCCCGGGGTGTCCCGTCCTGTCCCCGGCAGCGCGCGCATCACAGAGCTCCCCGTGCGCCTGTGCCTGTGACTTCCGGCGCACGGGGAGCTCTCTGATGCGCGCGCTGCCGGGGACAGGACGGGACACCCCGGGCAGCCGCACATCAGCCGGGGGACTAAGGCTGCATTCCCACGTTCCGTGATCCTGACGGATCACGGACGTGGAATGCATGTACTGGAGCCCCCCCGCCCCCGGGAAGTATCTGTAATGAGATGCTGTGAGCGGGGGAGACTGTATTCATAAGCGCCGCGCTGTAGTATCAGCACCGCGCGGCTGATTTAGTACAGCGCGGCGCTTATGAATACAGTCTCCCCCGCTCACAGCACCTCATTACAGATACTGCCCGGGGGTGGGGGGGCTCCAGTACATGGTACAGTCAGGGCCGTTTTAATACATTGGTGGGCCCAGTGCACAGCCCTCAAGAGTGGGCCCCCCCTTACCTTTCTGCACATTGTATAATGTACTGAATTTGCCCCCACACTGTATCAAGAGCCCCAATACATACAGTAGTTACCTTATAACACTATTTCCACCATACAGTGATTACATATTACATAAAAACTGCACTAAACAAAACAGAAAGATATCACCATTGATACCATTACATAATACCGCCATACCATGACCCCTATCAGTACAAGCCTATAACAGAGTGAAGTTACATCCAGTGACTCACCGGAGGCGTCTTCTCCGATCAGAGTCTGTCACCTTTTCTTTTTCTCTCCATCCAGCCTGGACCACCTTGAAGTCTTCTCCTAGCTGTGAATCTTCTCTCCAGAATCTGCCAGACAAATATTTTAGGCTCCAACACATACAGTAGTTAGGTCCCTTGTACCCCTATACAGTAGTTACACCCCTCTGTACTCCTACATAGTTACACCCCTCTGTGCCTCCATAGTTTTAAGGTGTCCCTGTAGTATATAGACCCTCATGTGCTCCTCCAGTTATATACAGCCCTCCTGTGCGCTCCCCCATTAGTATATAGCCCCCCTGTGCACTCTCCCCAGTAGTATATAGCCCCCTGTGTTCACCCACAATAGTATATAGCCCCCCTGTGCTCTCCCCCAATAGTATATAGCCCCCCTATGCTCTCCCACAATAGTATATAGCCCCCCTGTGCTCTCCCACAATAGTATATAGCCCCCCTGTGCTCTCCCACAATAGTATATAGCCCCCTGTGCTCTCCCCCAATAGTATATAGCCCCCCTATGCTCTCCCACAATAGTATATAGCCCCCCTGTGCTCTCCCACAATAGTATATAGCCCCCCTGTGCTCTCCCACAATAGTATATAGCCCCCTGTGCTCTCCCCCAATAGTATATAGCCCCCCTGTGCTCTCCCACAATAGTATATAGCCCCCCTGTGCTCTCCCACAATAGTATATAGCCCCCCTGTGCTCCCCCTCAATAGTATATAGCCCCCCTGTGCTCTCCATAATATATAGCCCCCTGTGCTCTCCCCCATAGTATATAGACCCCTGTGCTCCCCAATAGTATATAGCTCCCCTGTGCTCCCCAATAGTATATAGCCCCTGTGCTCCCCAATAGTATATAGCTAACCTGTGCTCCCCAATAGTATATAACCCCCTGTGCTCCCCCATAGTATATAGCCCCCTGTGCTCCCCCATAGTATATAGCCCCCTGTGCTCCCCAGTAGTATATAGCCCCCTGTGCTCCCCATAGTATATAGCTCCCCTGTGCTCCCCCATAGTATATAGCCCCCTGTGCTCCCCCATAGTATATAGCCCCCTGTGCTCCCCAATAGTATATAGCCCCCGTTCTCCCCCATAGTATATAGCCCCCTGTGCTCCCCAATAGTATATAGCCCCCGTTCTCCCCCATAGTATATAGCTCCCCTGTGCTCCCCAATAGTATATAGCTCCCCTGTGCTCCCCCATAGTGTATAGCCCCCTGTGCTCCCCCATAGTATATAGCTCCCCTGTGCTCCCCCATAGTATATAGCCCCCTGTGCTCCCCCATAGTATATAGCCCCCTGTGCTCCCCAATAGTATATAGCCCCCGTTCTCCCCCATAGTGTATAGCCCCCTGTGCTCCCCCATAGTATATAGCTCCCCTGTGCTCCCCCATAGTATATAGCCCCCTGTGCTCCCCCATAGTATATAGCCCCCTGTGCTCCCCCATAGTATATAGCCCCCTGTGCTCCCCCAAAGTATATAGCTCCCCTGTGCTCCCCCATAGTATATAGCTCCCCTGTGCTCCCCAATAGTATATAGCCCCCTGTGCTTCCCAATAGTATATAGCTCCCCTGTGCTCCCCAATAGTATATAGCTCCCCTGTGCTCCCCCATAGTGTATAGCCCCCTGTGCTCCCCCATAGTATATAGCTCCCCTGTGCTCCCCCATAGTATATAGCCCCCTGTGCTCCCCCATAGTATATAGCCCCCTGTGCTCCCCAATAGTATATAGCCCCCGTTCTCCCCCATAGTATATAGCCCCCTGTGCTCCCCAATAGTATATAGCCCCCGTTCTCCCCCATAGTATATAGCCCCCCTGTGCTCCCTGATAGTATATAGCCCCCTGTGCTCCCCCATAGTGTATAGCCCCCTGTGCTCCCCCATAGTATATAGCTCCCCTGTGCTCCCCCATAGTATATAGCCCCCCTGTGCTCCCCAATAGTATATAGCCCCCGTTCTCCCCCATAGTATATAGCCCCCTGTTCTCCCCCATAGTATATAGCCCCCTGTGCCCCCCCATAGTATATAGCTCCCCCTGCTATATAACATTGAAAAAAACAAACACTTTTACTCACCTGGGTCCACGCGTTCCTCTTCTCTTCCCTCCTGTGGCCGCACTTCCTGCGGTCACAAGAGGCTGCACTCCCCTTACCCTCGCGCCGACGCTCTAGTGACGTCGGGCGCTAGAGGGAGAGCGCGGCCTCTTGTGACCGCAGGAAGTACGGCCACAAGAGTGAGTGACTGACAGGGAGGGAGCCAATGGCTCTCTCTCTGTCAGTGTCGCTGCTGCTGCAGCGCTGAAGCGCCGCAGCAGCAGCGGACGGGGGCAGCGGCGGACGGGGGGGCCCTGCAGGGGGCGCCATGGAGGGGTAAGTAGATTACCCATCCATGGCGCTCCCCCATGACAGGCTGGTGGCCGGAGCCCTGTGCGACCGCATTGGTCGCACATAGCAACGGCCGGCCTGCTCGGGGGGGGGGGCCCTTTAACCAGTGGGCCCGGTGCACGTGCACCATGTGCCCTCTGGTTAAAGCGGCCCTGGGTACAGTCAGTGGCGGATTATAATGTGGGCGGCCGCCCGAACCGCTCATATTATAATCTGCCACTGAATGCCGCCCCCATGAAGATAGCTGGTGGCGCCGCCTGAGGCAGACGATTCAGGTCGCCTCATCATTGCGGCGCCCCTGGGGAGAGGATACCGCTACACTAGGGGGCGGTGGGCCTGCCCCCAGTGGTTGGGGCATGCCAGTGCTAGGGAAAAGACCGGCGCCGAGTTTAAGAACCAGGAGGACTGTGCCACAGGCCTCCCCATGCCGATTCATAAGTGTAAAAAAAAATGAACCTGGTGGTACATTTGCTTTAAGGTATTTTGGGGACTTTAGAAAAATTTTTTTGCTAATACATTTCATATTATAGCTAATGTATAGTGATGAGCGAGCATGCTCGTCCGAGCTTGGTACTCGATCGAGTATTAGGGTACTTGATGGTACTTGTTACTCGGACGAGCATCTCGCGATACTCAAGAAAATCTCATCATCTGTTTCCTGTAAGCTTGGGCGCTATTTCTCAGCCAATAAACATGCAGGAGACTCTTTGGTACATCCTGCGATCACGTGTGACCCATACATGTCGATAGCAGCGATTGGTTGGTCAGATCAGATGACCCTGCCATATAAAACGCGCAGCCAGCAGTACTCGCTTCAGACGCATGCTGTGAGAGATCAGGGACAGAGCTGCTGCTGGTCAGGGAGAGTGTCAGTGTAGGATTTAGCGTTCCAGTAGGCAGGGAATATACTAGCAATATAAACAAACAGCCCTTTTCAGGGCTTAAAAGCATTTTTTAATAGTATAACTACAGACTGCTGGCTGGGACTTGCAGTGCTGCTACCACAATTTCAGCAGCACATTGTGGTGATCACCTGCTGGCAGAAAGGGGACATTAGGTGTTGCATACAGACCCCTAAGAAGTGCTCAGTGTACTCTTTTTTGATTTGGGGGCTGGTGGTGCTGCGGTACTACATTGGATTGCTGGGATTTGTAGTACACCTGCATAAACCTTCACTGCTCATTGTAAGGGGGTATCCCAGCGTGTGTCTAGGTCCAGCCACTACCAGATTGTACCGTACAGCCCCCCCAAAACTTGTGGGAGCACAAGTATTTTTCCTGATTTCTGTATTTCATACGCAAGGCCTGCCTAATTTCAATCACATCACAACTGCTTTCACAGAGTGAAGGATGTGTCAGAGAGTGTGTCTAGGGCCAGCCACTACCAGGTCGAGAGGCATCAGGTGTACCCTTGATGGTTACTGACAGGTGGCCTAGCCATTTAGCTGTCAGCAACCGGGTTCGTGTCCACTAAATATCCCAGCCCCTGGACTCACTCCAATATTTAGGAGGCTCACTAGCTTCCTCACTCACTTTTAATGGTTCTTTGTGGGCTCACTGCCATGCTGTGTCTGGCCTAATATTTGGGAGGCTCACTTGCTTCCTCACTCTCTTCTAATAGTTCTCTGTGTGCTCACTGCCATGCTGTGTCTGGCCCAATTTTTGGGAGGCTCACTTGCTTCCTCACTCACTTTTAATGGTTCTCTGTGTGCTCAATGCCATGCTGTGTCTGGCCTAATTTTTGGGAGGCTCACTTGCTTCCTCATTTACTAATTGTTCTCTGTGTTCTCACTGCCATGCTCTGACGTCACACTACGTCTGCAGAGGATTGGAACTTTTTTTGGTCTAGCCTGATGCCACCCCCGGTCGAGAGGCATGAGGTGTACCCTTGATAGTGACTGACAGCTGGCCTAGCCAGTTAGCTGTCAGCACCGGGGTTTGTGTGTAATTAGCAGTGAGCTTGGTTGCGTGTGACAAGGGGCGGAACCTGGTGGCGGCTCTGCAACTCGGCAGCCTCACACTGGCCCATGTCTTCAACCTAGTGTTGCTGCCCTTCCTTAAAACTTACCCCAAGGTGCACTGCATCTGTGCGCATTTCCGCAAGTCAACCAGTTAAACTAACCCCAACTGCTACAATCACATTCAAAGTCAAATTCAAACTCAAAACAACGGTGGGGGGGAGAAGTGTGGAGTCACATGATGCAGGGAATGTTACCCCAACTGCTACAGTCAAATTCATAGTCAAATTCAATTTACCTTCCTTGTCTTCTCCATTTTGAACCATATTATCTGTGGATGTCATCTTATCTTACAGGTGTCTTCTGCCATTCTTTCACCAGTACCTTCTACCTTTTTTCAATTTTGTAGCTGTTTTTAAGGCAGGATTGACTAGAGCAGTAATAGACATCCATGTTGACTACTGCTGGGGCTTTACTGGCATCCATATAGACTACTGCTGGGCCTTTACTGCCATCCATGTTGACTACTGCTGTGCCTGCCCTTGCCTCCATGTTGGCTACTGCTGGGCCTTAACTGCCATCCATGTTGGCTACTGCTGGGCCTTAACTGGCATCCATGTTGACTATTGCTGGGCCATTACTGGCATCCATGTTGAATACTGCCGTGCCTGCCCTGGCCTCCATGTTGGCTACTGTTAGGCCTTAACTGGCATCCATGTTGACTACTGCTGTACCTGCCCTTGCATCCATGTTGACTACTGCTGTGCCTGCCCTTGCCTCCATGTTGGCTATTGCTGGGCCTTAACTGGCATCCATGTTGACTACTGCTGGGCCTTTACTGGCAACCATGTTGACTACTGCTGTGCCTGCCCTTGCCTCCATGTTGACTACTGCTGGGCCTTTACTGGCATCCATGTTGACTACTGCTGGGCCTGCCCTTGCCTCCATGTTGGCTACTGCTGGGCCTTAACTGGCATCCATGTTGACTACTGCTTGGCCTTTACTGGCATTCATGTTGACTACTGGTGTGCCTGCCCTTGCCTCCATGTTGGCTACTGCTGGGCCTTAACTGGCATCCATGTTGGCTACTTCTGGGACTTAACTGACATCCATGTTGACTACTGCTGGGCCTTTACCAGCATCCATGTTGACTACTGCTGTGCCTGCCCTTGCCTCCATGTTGGCTACTGCTGGGCCTTAACTGGCATCCATGTTGACTACTGCTAGGCCTTTACTGGCATCCATGTTGACTACTGCTGAGCCTTAACTGGCATCCATGTTGACTACTGCTGACTACTGCTGTGCCTGCCCTTGCCTCCATGTTGGCTACTGTTGGGCCTTAACTGGCATCCCTGTTGACTACTGCTGGGCTTTTACTGGCATCCATGTTCACTACTGCTGTGCCTGCCCTTGCCTCCATGTTGGCTACTGCTGGGCCTTAACTGGCATCCATGTTAACTACTGCTGACTACTGCTGTGCCTTCCCTTGCCTCCATGTTGGCTACTGCTGGGCCTTAACTGGCATCCATGTTGACTACTGCTGGGCCTTTACTGGCATCCATGTTGACTACTGCTGTGCCTGCCCTTGCCTCCATGTTGGCTAGTGCTGGACCTTAACTGGCATCCATGTTGACTACTGCTGGGCCTTCACTGGCATCCATGTTGGCTACTGCTGCTCCCTGGAGTTCTCTGTGTGCTCAATGCCATGCTGTGTCTGGCCTAATTTTTGGGAGGCTCACATGCTTCCTCACTCACTTTTAATGGTTCTCTGTGAGCTCACTGCCATGCTAGGTCTAGTATATTTTTTGGAAGGCTGACTGGCTACCGTTTCTACCTTGTTCACTCTGTCCTCACCGCCATGCTGTGTGAGGCTGAGATTTTTGGCTGGTTCATGATATGCTACCTCTGTTTTAATGGTTCCCTGTGTTCTCACTGCCATGCTGTATCAGGCTGAGTTTTTGGGTGTTCCATATGCCTACCTCTGTTTTAACCAGGCTGTTGCACAGAATTAGGCATAACAGTGCCATTAGGCAGCCTCAGAAGCATGCATACATGCTGCCCCTGCTGTTTCCTGTCCATTTCCGTGATGTTTCCATCATTTTCTGAGGTTGACAGGTTTTCACACGACCTTCCCCCTACCGAACTTGGGTCCCCTGCAAAAATGCTCCAGTCTCCTATTGACTTCAATGGGGTTCGTTACTCGAAACGAGCACTCGAGTATCAGTAGACAATAGTTTTGAGTAACGAGCACCCAAGCATTTTAGTACTCGCTCATCACTACTAATGTATGATGTAAATGTATGAATTAAATCAATGTATTGTTTTTTTTTTCCAGCATAGACCCCTTAAGGCTATGTTCACACACCGTTAGAGACCGGCCGTTCCATGACCCCGGCCGGGTCACTTAAGTACTTAAGTGCCGGCAGGATGATCCGTTCGGCCGCGAAACTCTGATGCGGGCGCATCAGCGCGCGCCCGCATCAGAGCTTCCCATAGCACACAGTGAAGCAAGCAGCCGTAGCCGCTCGCTTCACTGTGTGAACTGACAGGTCTTTCTGCGTCTGGAATTCATTGAATTCCGGCCGCAGAAAACTGACATGTCAGTTTTTTGCGGCCCCGCATGGGCTCCCGGCCGGAGAATATACGACGTGTGTATGCTCCGGCTGGGATCCCATTCATCAATAGGCATTGTTCCACCCCGCAAAACTCCAGCCGTAGTTCTGCGGCGAGAAGTACGGCCGTAGTTGTACGTTGTGTGAACATGGCCTAAATATGCTTTTTTCCCCCACATATTGATAAAATGTTGAATTTCTGTACTTCTTTGTACCAGTGCTTGGTGGCTTTACTGATTTCTATACTATCTCCCTATTAAAAGAGAAGCCTGGCGAAATTTATTTTATTAGAGAATTGTATTTCCCCCCAAAAGTTATACAAATCACCAATATACACTTATTACGGGAAATACTTATTAAGTGCCTTTTACCCTGCACTTACTACTGCATCAAGGCTTCACTTCCTGGATAAAAAGGTGATGTCACTTCCTGGATAACATGGTGACCTCACCATGTTATCCAGGAAGTGACATCACTATATTATCCAGGAAGTGACATCACCATTTTATCCAGGAAGTGAAGCCTTGATGCATAAACATTTCCCGTAATAAGTGTATATTGGTGGATCGTATAACTTTTGGGGGGGCAATACAATACTGTAATAAAATTTTTCTCCAGACTTCTCCTTTAAAGGATTTGGTTACATCCTATATATCTGGCTGCTGTATGACACAATTTAGCTGGACACCATTTATCTAGGTTTTATATATCCGGTTGCTAATGTCTTTTTTATCTGTGTAATATATACATTGTTTATCTTTACACTGTAGTCCCTATTTATATAGACATAGTATGACGCCGTACATTTTAAAGTCATATAAGCAATTTACCTGCATGCCACGTTCTCTATTTATATAGCTGCTATATGTACATATTACTTGGTTGTTCTACAGCTAATCTATCTTTAAATAGTGTTAGTTCCCTCTTTTTCGCTGATTATTGAGAAGGGCAGAGCCAGCACTGGCCGCTGTCCTCTGAATAACTCCCACCCATATGACGGCCAGTGTAATTTCTAAGATATCTGGAAATCACTTCATTAACTAAAAATGCCCCCTAATCCCTGAAAAAACAGTTCTTCAGTCTAGGTATCTAACTTCTCTGCAATATGCTGTCCACTGCCTGTTGTTAGGAGACATTTGTCTGTAGTAACAGCTAGATCAGAACACAATACAGGAAGTAGGGGTGGGGTTTACCATGTGCTATGTACAGAAGAGAGCCCCAGAGATCCTGGTGTGTCTGCCAGCAAGCTGAGCCACTCTGCCTGCTGAAGATGATCCACGCTGTTCCTGAGAGGTAAATCAAGGCTCTCCTCATACCTGTGTATTTGTCTGTGTATATCCTTAGTGGTACAGTGTACTCTCCCCTCACTCGTCCTTTTAGCTTCTCAACGACAACAACAGCAGAAGCTTGGTGCTTACTGTAACCCTTTCCTTGCTGGGATCCTGCTGCTGTTTTTCATCTTTGCATCTAGCAAACCAAATCAGTTACTCCTTCTCCCTCCACATATATAGTGCTGTACTGTGTAAATTGTATTCCAACATAGTGCCAGCCTGTTTAGTCCAGTGCACTTCCCCCAGCATTATGCCATAGTATAGCAGAGAGCAGTAGGTACTCCGCTGTGATTGGACAGATAAGTAAGGGAAAAGACGTCCATGTATGGGTACTACTGGCATACGGCCCAGCTCTGGTCCTCTCCATTGAATTGTAGAGAATTAAAGCAACTGCGGCATTCATTGAAACTTCCAAAATGGCTATAATAAAATATCATATATAAGTGTGGACATAAAGTCTACGAACTTTACAAAGGACATCCCCATATGTAAATCCAAGTGCATTTTGTACCAAGCAAAGTCTAAGGCTATGTTCACACAACATACTTTTTTGTAAAACAATGGTCATTCTTGTCGGGTAAAAAAAACGCCATTGTTTTCTAATATCGATCTTTTCCATTTCGTTGAATGCAAACAATGGTAGTTTGTCCACACAAGGTAGCGAACAA
This sequence comes from Dendropsophus ebraccatus, assembly GCF_027789765.1. Taxonomy (NCBI): domain Eukaryota; kingdom Metazoa; phylum Chordata; class Amphibia; order Anura; family Hylidae; genus Dendropsophus; species Dendropsophus ebraccatus. The sequence goes on from NC_091464.1 coordinate 80,028,294, forward strand.
CGGCCGCTGTTCTCCGGAGCCATAAAAGTAATAAACGTGTAAATCTATTCCGTCCGTTGTTTCTCAAACATGTAGAGAGTAGGAAGAGGCCACTATGCTGGTCGGTGGTGCACGAGGTGGAGAGATCCACTGGCATGTATAGAAGGAACCCGGCACTCATCAGATGAATATGATCTTATTTATTCAGTGCAATATACATCATGTTACATCAAGTATGGTAGTAGGTTTATGGTGTCCTATCTCAGAGTAGCATAAACTAGTGACAGAGAAGCTGAACAGAATGATGTATCACTTACATTGTTCTATGCAGCTGGTCCAGAGATCTCCTCCTGAATAACATGGACAATAAGTAGTCCTCTCCATTATGTGCATGAGCCCAGTAGTCCTGGATATTCATGAGAAGCAGAAAACTCCGCCCACCAGCTGCTGATTGGCAGTTATCTATCCATGCTGTGTACAGGCAGTCACCTGTCAATCAGCAGCTGGAGGGCGGGGGGAGGGGTGTGGCAAGAATCCTATTCTCCTGCAAATGAGGAGAACGGCTGAACAGAATAATGTAAGTAATACACAGATCTTTCAGCAATTCTGTCTCTAGTTCATGCTGCCCTCATTTAAGGCGGAATCAACCTAGTGACAGATTCAATGAAATTTTATAGCAGGACACACCCAAATGGGACAGAATTCAATACTGGGCTTAACCCTTTAACGACAAAGGGCCCTATTGCCGGTAAGGGGCTTCAGAACAGGGTCGTGCGACGACCCCGCTCTGAACCGCCACGACCCTGGGTGCCGCGTGTATTCCGGGACCGCGGCTATACAGCTATATATATGTATATAACTATATAGCAAAGATCTCAATGAGAGATCAGTATACTTATACTAGAAGTCCCCCATGGGGAATAACCCTAACCCCAGGGGGAATAACCCTAACCCCAGGGGGAATAACCCTAACTCCAGGGGGGAATAACCCTAACCCCAGTGGGAATAACCCTAACCCCAGGGGGGAATAACCCAAACCCCAGGGGGAATAACCCTAACCCCAGGGGGGCTTTTAATATAAGTGTAAAAAAAATAAATAAAGTGTTGTTGTTAATAAAAATCCCCCTCCCCTAATAAAAGTCCAAATCACCCCCCTTTTCCCATTTTATAAATATAAATAAATAAATAAATAAACATATTTAGTATCGCCGCGCGCGTAATCGCCCGAACTATTAATTAATCACATTCCTGATCTCGCACGGTAAACGGCGTAAGCGCAAAAAAATTCCAAAGTGCAAAATTGTGCATTTTTGGTCGCATCAAATCCAGAAAAAATGTAATAAAAAGCGATCAAAAAGTCGTATATGCGCAATCAAGTTACCGGTAGAAAGAACGCATCATGGCGCAAAAACTGACACCTCACACAGCCCCATAGACCAAAGGTTAAAAGCGCTATAAGCCTGGGAATGGAGCGATTTTAAGTGACATATATTTGTTAACAACGGTTTGAATTTTTTACAGGCCATCCGATACAATATAAGTTATACATGTTATATATCATAGTAATCGTAACGACTTGAGGAACATGCATAACAAGTCAGTTTTACCATAGGGCGAACGGCGTAAATGCAAAACTCCCCGAAATCAAAACAAATTCGTTTTTTTTTTCAATTTGACAGCGCAAATGATTTTTTTCCGGTTTCACAACATATTTTATGGAAAAATTATGCCTGTAATTGCAAAGTACAATTGGTTTCGCAAAAAATAAGCACTCATATAAGTCTCTAGGTGAAAAAATGCAAGCGCTATGGACTTTTAAACATAAAGTGGAAAAAGCAAAAGCGCAAAAACGAAAATTGGCTTGGACCTTAAGGGGTTAAGGGGTTAAATAATGTTCCTACAGCTAATATTGCAATGTCAGCCATAGAAACATGCTAAGCGACTGCCATTGTTCTTACAGCATGTGAACATTTTTCAGCTACAAAATATTTTATATACAAATGAAAAATACAAAAAAACACATACTCAGATACTCTATTGTGCATGAAAAGTTTCCATCAACTCCTCAGTTTCCTGAACTTTAGTACTGCTTTCTTAAGAGAGCTTCAGCCAGAACCATTTATAACATTAGGTCAGGTTAAAAGGAAGAGGTTAGTTTTAGTTTTGGTGTCTCTCTCAGTAAATATCTATCTGCTAATACAATAACAAGTGGAACAATTTATGACATCTTAGGTTGTGTTTATACACACTCATTGGCAGCACTTAGCCTTGTCCTCGGGATCAGCTTTTAAAGTGGGTCCAAATCTTACAAACAGCTGAATGGTGTTTGTATTTGAATTGCTTCTTAGGCTGCTTTTACACGGTCAGGCTGTATCTAGGTCAAAACCGTGCATCAGTATTTGGAAGCCGAAACAGTGGAGTCTACACAAAGAAAACGTGTTACGGAAAGATTAGCACCTTCTGTGATTTGGACCCAGTCCTAGTTTTTACTCATGAGTACTAAAGAAAAATTCTAATCAAAATATCCAAATGTAAACCAGGCATCTCTGTTAAAGGGGTCGTCCCATCTCAACTAATATACAGGTAGGGCTCATCAGATCAAATATTTTTGTAAATAAATTAATTCAGCAAACTTGGAAAACTTGCCTCCTCCTATGTCTGCAGTTTCCCTCCCAGCATTTACAGCTCGTTGTCTAGATTACCAACCACAGCTCTGCTGTAAAAACAGTAGTCTGGTTGAGATAGATAGATAGGAGATAGATAGATAGATAGATAGATAGATAGGAGATAGATAGATAGGAGATAGATAGATAGATAGATAGATAGATAGATAGATAGATAGGAGATAGATAGATAGATAGATAGATAGATAGATAGATAGATAGGAGATAGATAGGAGATAGATAGATAGATAGATAGATAGATAGATAGATAGATAGATAGATAGGAGATAGATAGATAGATAGATAGATAGATAGATAGATAGATAGATAGGAGATAGATAGATAGATAGATAGATAGATAGAAAGATAGATAGATAGATAGATAGATAGATAGATAGATAGATAGGAGATAGATAGATAGATAGATAGATAGATAGATAGATAGATAGATAGGAGATAGATAGATAGATAGATAGATAGATAGATAGATAGGAGATAGATAGATAGATAGATAGATAGGAGATAGATAGATAGATAGATAGATAGATAGATAGATAGATAGGAGATAGATAGATAGATAGATAGATAGATAGATAGATAGATAGGAGATAGATAGATAGATAGATAGATAGATAGATAGATAGATAGATAGGAGATAGATAGATAGATAGATAACGTCCAGTTTGAAGTGCACTCCGTTCAAAGTGGTGTAAGGGTGCCAGCAGCTGGAGACCGAATCCACGTCTCCCCGTAAATAATCAAAGAATTCCGCAGCACAACCATATGGTGAAAAAAAATCCAAAATAGTGTTTATTCCATATCAGTAGAAAATTCCATGCAACGTTTCTGTCTCTTCCCGAGACCTTTCTCAAGCATGCTTGAGAAAGGTCTCGGGAAGAGACAGAAACGTTGCATGGAATTTTCTACTGATATGGAATAAACACTATTTTGGATTTTTTTTCACCATATGGTTGTGCTGCGGAATTCTTTGATTAGATAGATAGATAGATAGATAGATAGATAGATAGATAGATAGGAGATAGATAGATAGGAGATAGATAGATAGATAGATAGATAGATAGATAGATAGGAGATAGATAGATAGATAGATAGATAGATAGATAGATAGATAGGAGATTGATAGATAGATAGATAGATAGATAGATAGATAGATAGATAGGAGATAGATGTATTTAGATACAGTGTATATATACTGTTTATTAAACAGTAAGAAAAAAAATCAAGGTGACTCTTCCTACCCTAAATTCTTCCTTCCTTCTTTCCCTAATTCCTTCCTTCCTTCCTTCCCTCCTTCCTTATTTCTTCCTTCCCCCCTTTCTTCCTTATTCCTTCCTCCCTCCCTTCCTTAATTCCTTTCTTCCTTCTCTAAATCCTTCCTTCCTTATTCCTTCCTCCCTTCTTTCCTTTATTCCTTCCGTCCCCAAATCCTTCCATCCTCCATATTCCTTCTTTCCTTTCTTATCCATTCCTTCCTCCTTTCCTTCCTTAATTCCCTTCTTCCTTACTACCCTAAATCCTTCCTCCCTTATTCCTTCTTTCCTTCCTTAAGTGCTTCCTTCCTTATTCCTTCCCTACTTCCTTCCTTCCTTATTCCTTCCCTAATGCCATCCTTTCTTATTCCTTCCTTAATTTCCTCCTTCCTTCAATTATTCCCTCATTCCATCCTTCATTCCCTCCTTAATTCCATCATTCCTTCCTTACATCCTTCTTTCCTCAGTCATTAATGGAATCTCTTCTGTTTGTTGTTGGATAAAGCAAGTACTCATTCCCAGTAGTTTCCCTGTACTTTCTTCAGAAGGTTTTACGCAATATATTGTACACTGCACAGTCTTACAGAAGGCTAAAGATAGTAAAATAATATCTACTAACAAATAGCTGCAAAGCTGCCGAGAATTTTATATTGCCCTAGTGCTTTATTCTCCAGTTGCTCCTGCAGCCGAGACTGATTGTACCAATAACAGTATATTAGGGATTTACAATATAATCTGAAGAGTTCCTCCAAGGATGAAGATAATATTTAATTACAATGAGCCTCTTTAGCCATGGTGATTCATGGCCCACCTGGCAGCTTACACATTATAGTAACATAGAACTGAACATTCCCTACAATAAAAGATTTAGAGCTCTCTATTTTGGTATCTTTTAAAATATTTATTAATTGGATTATTTATTTATTTATTTATTTAGATTATATACACTACTGTTCAAAAGTTTGGGGTCACATTGAAATGTCCTTATTTTTGAAGAAAAAGCACTGTACTTTTCAATGAAGATAACTTTAAACTAGTCCTAACTTTAAACAAATACACTCTATACATTGCTAATGTGGTAAATGACTATTCTAGCTGCAAATGTCTGGGTTTTGGTGCAATATCTACATAGGTGTATAGAGGCCCATTTCCAGCAACTATCACTCCAGTGTTCTAATGGTACAATGTGTTTGCTCATTGGCTCAGAAGGCTAATTGATGATTAGAAAACCCTTGTGCAATCATGTTCACACATCTGAAAACAGTCTAGCTCGTTACAGAAGCTACAAAACTGACCTTCCTTTGAGCAGATTGTGTTTCTGGAGCATCACATTTGTGGGGTCAATTAAACGCTCAAAATGGCCAGAAAAAGAGAACTTTCATCTGAAACTCGACAGTCTATTCTTGTTCTTAGAAATGAAGGCTATTCCATGCGAGAAATTGCTAAGAAATTGAAGATTTTCTACAACGGTGTGTACAAGTCCCTTCAGAGGACAGCACAAACAGGCTCTAACCAGAGTAGAAAAAGAAGTGGGAGGCAGCGTTGCACAACTAAGCAAGAAAAGTCTCTAGTTTGAGAAACAGACGCCTCACAGGTCCCCAACTGGCATCTTCATTAAATAATACCCGCAAAACACCAGTGTCACCATCTACAGTGAAGAGGCGGCTGCGGGATTTCGGGCTTCAGGGCAGGGTGGCAAAGAAAAAGCCATATCTGAGACTGGCCAATAAAAGAAAAAGATTAAGATGGGCAAAAGAACACAGACATTGGACAGAGGAAGACTGGAAAAAAGTGTTGTGGACGGATGAATCCAAGTTTGAGGTGGTTGGATCACAAAGAAGAACGTTTGTGAGACGCAGAACAAATGAGAAGATGCTGGAAGAATGCCTGACGCCATCTGTTAAGCATGGTGGAGGTCATGTGATGGTCTGGGGTTAGTGCTGGTAAGGTGGGAGATTTGTACAGGGTAAAAGGGATTCTGAATAAGGAAGGCTATCACTCTGCACCGCCATGCCATACCCAGTGGACAGCGCTTGATTGGAGCCAATTTCATCCTACAACAGGACAATGACCCTAAACACACCTCCAAATTGTGCAAAAAACTATTTACAGCAGAAGCAGCAGCTGGTATTCTATCATAGGTAATGGAGTGGCCAGCGCAGTCACCAGATTTGAGCTGTTGTGGGAGCAGCTTGACCGTATGGTACGCCAGAAGTGCCCATCCAACCAATCCAACTTGTGGGAGCTGCTTCTAGAAGCGTGGGGGGCAATTTCTCCAGCTTACCTCAACAGATTAATAGCTAGAATGCCAAAGGTGTGCAATGCTGGAATTGCTGCAAAAGGAGGATTCTGTGACGAAAGCAAAGTGTGATGTAAGAACAATGTTATTTCACATACAAATCATTATTTCTAACCTTGTCAATGTCTTGACTCTATTTTCTATTCATTTCACAACGTATGGTGGTGAATAAGTGTGACTTTTCATGGAAAACACAAAATTGTTTGGGTGACCCCAAACTTTTGAACGGTAGTGTATAAGACATAGAAAATTAACCATTTCACTATATGGTATCAGTGAGATTACAGTTGGTCCAAGCTTTCTTATATAGGCTATGTTCACACAACGTCAAAAAAAGAGAAACGGCGCCCGCTTTTGCTATTTAAACAAAACATCCGTTATTGCCGTGATTTAACCGACTGCAATGTATTGCAGTTAATGGAAAGACGGACGTCCAATGCACACAATGTATTGAAGTACGGACGTTATGGACGCGGACGTCAAAATAATGATCATGACAATTATTTTCGGACGTCTTTTGCAAACAGCGAACGTTTTTTATTAGTTATTCACACACAGTTTTTCTTTTGTCACCGTTTTTTCTCCGTTTTTACTATGAAATTTAATGAACTTTTCAATTAAGCCCAAAGGCCAATTAGTAATCTGAACTAGAATAGGGGAGGCCAGACAGCTAAATGACGTCCGCTATTTTAGACTCAAAATAATGGACGTAATTTAAAACAGGGCTGAAAAACGTTGTGTGAACATAACCATACATGGAAATCCTCTCCCAGACCATAATGGTTTATGTAGGTTAACAAGGAGAATCGCGTCCCCAATCTAAATCTACCGGCTATAGTCCCTGGGATGTAATACTACCTGCTGAATTTTGACACCTTTACCCTACTGAAGTAGTTTATTTAATAAAATATTTTTCAGCAATTTCAACATCATATGCACGCTTTCAAATAAAAGGTGACACCCGTATATAGATAACACAGGACTAGGTCGTTCACAATAGATGATAGTAACAATTCCCCTTTTTGAGCATAATAATGTCTGCACAGGTCATACAGCATACCTAGGAAACATTTCTATAGCAATCAATGAATCAGCTTCTATTCTACTTGTCCATGTAATATATTTTTTAATTATGTTAACTGAGCAAAGCTGGAGCCCAGGAATTATATTACATAATAATGTACAAAAATTTAAAGGGTTTCTTTTTCCTTTTTCAAAAGTAGCTTTTTTTTTTTTTTACACATACAGCATTACTATACTATTATTATTTTTGGAAAAAGAAAATTTGAGCTAAAAGAAATCCTTTCTATTTAACCAATTTAAATTCAAAAAATTTTTTTTAACTAAATACTTTTTTCGAACATTTACTGACTGGATGAAAAATCGGCAATATAAAGTGCTTACAACAAAAGCCTTAATGTAGCCCTTGTGCTTTCCTCTCGGCTGCATGTAAGGCTTTAATGAGTTCGGAGAAATTTATGCATTCTGCAAAGAACTTATAGACAGACAAGGAATTGACAGTATTTCCCAAAGAAAGAGAAAAAGACTGCAGAACATATTCATTTCCAGTCTTTGACCATATATTAACTGTTTAACAGAAGCCTACCTGCTCTAGAGTTTGGGCCAGGAGAAATTTAGATGGCATTCAAAAAATACTCAAAACACCCAGATTTCTTTCTTTTTACTAATTATGGAGGCAGTAATCTTACTCCAGCTGTTTCAACAGAACTTGCTCTACAACCATGTGGACATACGAACCATAAAACTACACTGGATAAGACCATGGGAGTATATTCTAGGCATGCTTTGTGACCTGTGCAGAGGCCATTCTCCAAGAAGGGGGAGGCTGAGATTCAGCTATTGGGAATGGTGTCTTATTTATATAATTATGTTGTCTTTCACTGGACTCCTGTGTTATATGATGGTAAGGAGGCTGCAATGCCCACATAAGAGTCTTCTTGGCGGGGGTGCCAGAAGTTGAACAATCTAAGGTTGTCAATTTTTCTTTCAAACAGACACATTTATTGAAGCAATAAAGAGATGCGTAAACTTTTCAAAAGTTTGGTTCACCAAATTTGCCGAACTTTGGCATAAAGATCGGGTTCGTCCGAACGGAACCGAACATTAAACGAACAGATAACCCATCGAAGCTACAAGGGTAGGACTATTTGGGCTTTTTTGCAATGAAAACCAAGTGGGTGAAGTAACTGTTTTGAGCTTTTCTGCTTTTGCCTTTGTGCTAAACCCAACAGAAAAATGCATCAAAACTGGAACCAGAAAAGCCTGTTAAACACCAATAGAAAGCTAAATCTCCGTCCTTGTGTTTTCACCCCTACTGAGATGTGTCTCTGCACCTGTGTTTCTTCCCCTGAATGTAAGCGAAACTACAGTAGAGGAAAGTATGGCAGTAGGTTGGCAGTGTGGTGCAGGTGCTTTTTACCCGGACTCCAACTTTCAACAAGTGTTTTGTGATGGAATGAGGAGGATGAGGAACTCTGGCTTACACAAGTGCTTATAGAAGTTCAGTTCACACATCTTTACTGTCTAAACACCCACCCACCTCACCAAACTGCTAGTACTGTTTGATGAGAGTAAATCCTTACCGGTTGTGTCTTCTAAAATGTGCCAAAAATGGTCAAATAAAGGCACCAGGCACATTTTAGAAGACACGACTGGCAAGGATTTACTCTCATCAAATGGATGGTACTAGCAGATTGGTGGGGTGGGTTGGTGGATATAGTGACTTTAATCATGTCCAATAATAGGTCTTTTACTTAAAACTAGGGATGAGCGAACCAAACCATAACAAATCAGATTTGTTCGGTTTGTCACCAAACCGACTTTTGAGAAAGTTTGTAACGAATCTGGTTAAAATAACAATAACAAATAAAATCACAGAATAGACCAGGATACAAGGGATTATTACTCCTATAATCCCTTGTATCCTGGTTTTCTGTGAATATCAAGATGTGTGACGTCACCCCCGTTAGGGTGAAACCTTAAATTAGTCTCCTCAGATGTACCTGGATGCTGCCTAATCAAAAATGTAATGTGACATCTGTCTGTGAGTATTAACCAAGACACATGAAAGCAACTTCAGTGTTCAAGCTTATCGAATTTACTAAGGGAAAATCTCAGTTCATATGTTTACAATAAAGGTTCAAAAAATAGGAGAACCCCGTTTAGCCGCAACAAAAAAAGTTTAAAAAATAGTCCAAAAAAAGTCCCATCACTGTCCCAGAAAAAAAAAGGTCCCATTAGCTGTCCCATCACTGCACAGTTTTGAAGAAAAATGTTGGAGACTCATTGGGATTTACTGCCCATTGGGTCAACATTCCCCCAGAAGACCAACGGAAAGTTAGCCCATTCTTGCCACTGTCACCTCCCCGGTGCTTTAGGGGGCCAGTTCTGCAAAAGTTCTGCTTCCACCAGCTTGCAACCATCCACCGCTTTTACTGCAGTCCAACCTGCCCCGGTTTCTTACCAACGATGTCAGGCCCGGCGCTCTCAGGCTGTCCTCCATTTTGTGAGCCTGGGTGAACGGAGCCACAGTGGGCAGGAGCTCCTCCAGACAATCAGGGAGGAGATATATGAATGGCTGACTCAACGTCAACTAACAGTGGTAAGTGTTGTAGCCCACAATGGGAGGAACCTTGTCTCTGCAGTGCAGCAGGGAGGGCTGCGTCATACACTTTGTATGGCACATGTGATAAACCTCATATTGCACAGGTTTCTTCGAACATGTTGTGCCAATTGTTGATCCCTTTTGAGCAGGCATGACTATGGATTCAACGACATCATCCCACTCGTCCATGTTCTGCAAAGTGCGCTGAACAACAACATCAGCGAGTATTCCCAGGCCACCACTCCAAGGCTGAACATCCTCCTCCTCCTCCTACTCCTCCGTCAATTGTCTGTTCTCAACCATACTGGGCTGGGTGCAATCAAGTGGTGCCGCCTCCTCCAATAGTCTCTTCTCAACCATACTGGGCTGGGTGCAATCAAGTGGTGCCGCCTCCTCCAATAGTCTCTTCTCAACCATACTGGGCTGGGTGCAATCAAGTGCTACTGCCTCCTCCTCCACACTGGGTCCAATACAGTACTATTACTGCTGCTGATTCCATTGTCAAATGTCTGTTTTCCACCCTACTGGGTCCAAGGAACTTTGTGTCCTATGTTCCTACAGTATATCCCATGTAATCACTTACACCTTGGCTAATTTTTTTTCACTATTTTTGCACTTTGATTTTTTTCAATTTTTTTATTGTAATAGCAACTGCAACTAAACGGAACTATACCCTATCAGACTGGCACTATTGTAGCTGCAATTATTCAGCCGTTATAGCAAGGTTCGTTTTAGGTTCGATTCATAGGAATCTGAATTTAACGAAAGTTCTCCGGATCGAACCGAACTGAACTTTTCAAAAGTTTGCTCATCCCTACTTAAAACCAAGACAGTATATTAGAAGGTAGTAAAAAAGCCTGAGGCAAATTACAATGTAGACCATAAAATGGGCAAAGGTGTCAGTATGGTCATCCATTTTATAATACTGTATAATCCCTATTACAACTAATACCAGGAAGAATGGATACATTATTTCATGTAATCCATACTCCTGACTCCAAAATTAAGACTCATAAAACCATCTAACAATTGCAGCTGTTTGCTAAGCCTATTCCTCAGCTTTCTGTTCTTAGCAGACAGTATTGGGCCTCAGGGTTGGCTCCTTCTACTGTTGATCATCTATTTAAGCAATACATTTTGTAGATTTTTGATGCTATTCTGCAGTCCATTATATTAGAAGCTCTTAAAGGGATACTCCTGCAAAAACATTCTTTAAAATTAACTGGTTTCAGAATGTTATACAGATTTGTAATTTACTTCTATTTAAAAGTCTCAAGTTTTTTTCAGACTGACCAGCTGCTGTATGTTCTGCAGTAAGTGGTGTATTCTGTTCAGTATGACACAGTGCTCTCTGCTGCCACCTCTGTCCATGTCAGGAACTGTCCAGAGCAGTAGAGGTTTTCTATGGGGATTTGCTACTGCTCTGGACAGTTCCTGTCTCGGACAGAGGTGGCAGCAGAGAGCAATGTGTCAGACTGGAAAGAACACACCACTTCCTGCGGGACATACAGCAGCTGATAAGTACTTGAAAGCTGGGCATTTTTAAATGGAAGTAATTTACAAATCAATATAACTTTCTGAAATTGCTTGATTTAAAAGGAAAAAGAGAAATGCTGGAGTACCCCTTTAACCCCAATGTGGTCATCCATTTTGAGCATTCTTCTCTGCCCTTTAGAGGCATCTTTTCCAACTTATATAACTGTCACTTTTTTTAGGCATAGACTAGAATATGCTAGGGACTGCATGAAAATCGAACAAGATCAGCAGCTTTGTATACACTCAAACCAGCCCATCTGACACAAACAATTACAGCGCTGTAACAGTAACAACTGCAACTAAAGAAAAGAGATTTTCCTCCGATTTAGTTAGGAAGTAACAGGAGGGCAGTGAATGCTGAGGGGATTCTCATTAGTCAGCCAATAAAGAAAATGAGGATAGATGGATAGAAGCACGGGAGGAAAAAGCTCAACGGGAAATTTTCTGCCTTGGGCACAAAAAAAAAGTTATTGTGAGTCAGGAAACCAAATAGAATGTTAATATTAATATTAGGATTTTTACATTGTATTCCAATGTCCTGTACATTGTCATTTGTGTGCCTTTACACATTCTAACTAAATAAACATATTTGATATTGCCACAGGTATAATTTCTAGAGATGAGTAAGTGCTAAAATGCTTGAATGCTCAATACTACTGATGAGCGAATACTATTGGATCGAATAGTACGTTATTCAAGCTATTCGAATGCATTCGAATATTCAAAAGCCAACACAGTAAAAATTTGATTCGACCTCCCACCCCTCTAGTCCTTTTTACAGCCAATAAACATGCAGGGGGTAGGGACAGGCACTAGAAATAGGCAGGACTTAAAAAAAAAACTGTGATTGGCTGGCTAAACTACATCACCACCTGAATATAAGAATAGGGATTTCCGATTCGTGTCTCTTGCTGGGGACAGACGAGGACAGACTGTATACCAGGGAGAGAAAGCTTTTAGGTGAACAGGTAGGGAGGGACCCCAAAAGCCCTTGTTAGGGCTAAAAGTATAAAAAACATATATTTAGAAGCTGTTGTGAGACAGGCAGTGTGTTCAGACATCTACTGATACGGCTGTATATTGTGTATACTGTGATTGCGGGATAATAGCTGTTATCTTGCTACTTCTGATTTGTGCAGTCTGCGTCCTGTAAAGGAGTTAAACGGCTCTTTCATTTTATTGTTGTATAAACAATTATATATCCGGTATACAGCTGTATACTGTGAGTGTGGGATAATAGCTGTTATCTTGCTACTACTGATTTGCTCAGTCTGCGTCCTGTAAAGGAGTTGACCAGCTCTTTCATTTTATTATTGTAAAAAACAATTATATATCCGGTATACGGCTGTATACTGTAAGTGCGGGATAATACCTGTTATATTGCTACTACTGATTTGTAGTTATCGTTAATTTTCATTATTGCGAATTATACACTGCACCTGACCTGATACGTACGCAAGTGCGTACTGCTAGACCGAAACATACGCTTCTACTTTACATTCATAATTTGTATGTGAATCTTCGGCGTACTCTTGGGAAAATTGGGATGTTCGCTCATCACTAGTGTTAGATGTACCCAGGCATGCTTCCCCTGCTGTCCTATATGCATCCAAAGGTGTTGGCATCATTTCCTGGGGTGTCATTGTGCACTTGGTGACCTCCTAGTGGTCAAATCTTGATTTCAAGGTCCCAATTATTTTTCTCACATAGACTATATTGGGATTCGATATTCGTTCGAATATACAAATATTGGGAGCTTTTCGAATCGAATTTTGAATTATCGAATATTTCACTATTCACTCATCTCTACTCATTACTTGAGTTGAGTATTTACAAATGCTGGAGTGCTCGATTGGAATAAGAACCCCATTAAAGTCAATGGGAGTCTATTCAGTAGAGTGGTGCACCGGAAAACCTCCGAAAGGGATGGAAACTCCACGGAAAAGGGATGGCTACAGCAGGGGGAGCATGCATGGATGCATCTAAGACTACCAGGTCACTGTACTAAAAAGACTTTTGGATGAGAGGCGGCAATATTGTAGGAGTACACAAGAGCTGTGCTCAGAACTAATCAAACTATTACTCAGGGGCCACAGAGCTATTCACTCCAACATCTGCTGGCATAACTCCTGCAAAACCTCCTGGTATTACTCCTACAACACCTGCTGGCATTACTCCTGCAATACTTCCTGGTATTACTTCTACAACACCTGCTGGCATTACTCCTTCAACACCTCCTGGTAATACTCCTACAACACCTCCTGGCGTTACTCCTACAACACCTCCTGGCGTTACTCCTACAACACCTCCTGATTTATCTCCAGTGTGACACCCAGTGTAATGTGATTCTATGGTGCCGTCTCCTAATGCACAGGTACGCTCAGCAGTAGAGTTGATCAAACCTCGGGAAATCCTAGGTTCGATTGAACTCGAACATTCACAAACCTGCCGCATTAGATTGCTGATGCCTTCCCGGTCCGTGGGGAAGAAGGAGAGTACCCAGCTATAACAAAGGCTGAATCCCGGAATTTCAGGCGGTACTCGGGCTGTCTCCTCCTTCCCTACGGACCGGGAAGGCATCACCAATCTAATGCGGAAGGGTCATGAGTGTTCGAGTTCTATAGAACCTAGGATTTCCCGAGGTTCGATCAACTCCACTCAGCAGCGGAGACAACAGCAGTAACACCTCCAGTAAGGTTTTCCATCACCAAATTTAAAATAGAAATAATTTTGAAAAATGACAGGTACAGGTGCTTTATAGATTGGCATAGGGAACCTTGCCTCACCAGCTGTTGCAAAACTACAACTCCCATCATACATAGACAGTCAAAGCTAAAACTTTGGCTGTCCAGACATGATGGGAGTTGTAGTTCTGCAACAGCTGGAGAGCCAAGCTTCCCTACCCCTGCAGATACTAGGTAAGGTTTATATAAATGTGATATATATATTTGAATAGGGCAGTTATTGAGGGGTTAAGTATGGAATAATGTACAGCCAGACCCCTAAATAGACATTGGACCCCAACTCTCTTGTGTGCCTCCCCATCCCAGACAAGTGTCACCCTGTACCCCCCTGTCCCTGTATCTTCTTTCTTCCTCTTCCATAGTGCAGTGTACATACAGGACCTGCGGTGACATCATAGTTATATGTCAAGGTCTTTCACCATCTCTTTACTGTACTGTCTCCTGGCTGCTGTTTGGCTCTAATTTGCGCAAAATCGCGGTAAAAACGCAGCGTTTTTGCGCAAATTTTAGCTAAACAGCAGCCAGGAGACAGTACAGTATGGAAAATACCTCTTTTGATTAAGTAAAAATCGTCCCCTGCCTCCTCACAATGACAGAGGACAGGAGGCTTCCAGGCTGCCTCATCCACTGTGATCCTTGTCTCTCTGCTCCCTGTGATGGCGCCCCCCCTGGTCTCGGTGCCCGGGGCAGCTGCCCCCCCTGCCCTCCGCCCTAGCTACGGCCCTGGCTGACTATATCAATAGCTAATTTTGCTCAGTGTTTTCAGAAGGCTGCCTTTACAGTCACAGGATGGCCGCACATAGCATTGCCTCCAGTTGTATGGGTTAAGCCCCAATGTTTTCCGAGGCCGATGTCTAAGGCACTTGCCTCGTTTAAAGTTAAATAAGGTCCAGGTGGTGTCCACCCCAGGGTTATTAAGAACTCTGATCAATGATTGCTGCCCCCGATGGATCTACAAAACCAATCCCTAACATCTGTGGTAGTAAAGATGGTGGAAACTCTTCTAAAAAGAAGATAATGGATCACCTAAGAATCAATAATTTGCTTGATCCAAGCCAGCATGGCTTTACTGGGGGCCGATCATTTCAGACTAATCTCTTTGATTATTTCACAAAAGTGTTGGATGAAGGTGTCGGGGATATCGCCTATCTGGACTTTAGTAAAGACTCTGATACAGTTCCCATAAAGAACTGGAAGAGAACTTAGAGAAAACTGGACTTAACCCCTGGACAGTTCAGTGGATTTGTTGTTGGTTGAAGAATAGATATCAGAGGGTGGGTGCATCTTCTGAGCAGAGACTGGTTACAAGTGGTTACCACAAGGGTCTGTTCTGCATCCTATTCCTTTTAATATTTTTGTAAGTGACATAGGAGAAGGTTTGGTAGGAAAGGATAGTGACATAGAAGGTTTAGTAGGTAAGGGTAGTGACATAGGAGAAGGTTTGGTAGGTAAGGATAGTGACTGAGGAGAAGGTTTGGTAGGTAAGGTTAGTGACATAGGAGAAGGTTTGGTAGGTAAGGATAGTGAGTGACTAAGGAGAAGGTTTGGTAGGTAAGGATAGTGACACAGGAGAAGGTTTGGTAGGTAGGGCTAGTGACATAGGAATAGGTTTAGTAGGTAAGGATAGTGACATAGCAGAAGGTTTGGTAGGTAAGGATAGTGACATAGGAGAAGGTTTGGTAGGTGAGGTTAGTGACATAGGAGAAGGGTTGGTAGGTAAGGATAGTGACATAGGAGAAGGATTGGTGGGTAAGGATAGTGACATAGGAGAAGGTTTGGTAGGTAAGGATAGTGACATAGGAGAAGGGTTGGTAGGTAAGGATAGTGACATAGGAGAAGGATTGGTGGGTAAGGATAGTGACATAGGAGAAGGTTTGGTAGGTAAGGTTAGTGACATAGGAGAAGGTTTGGTAGGTAAGGTTAGTGACATAGGAGAAGGTTTGGTAGGTAGGGCTAGTGACATAGGAGAAGGCTTGGTAGGTAAGGATAGTGACATAGGAGAAGGATTGGTGGGTAAGGATAGTGACATAGGAGAAGGTTTGGTAGGTAAGGTTAGTGACATAGGAGAAGGGTTGGTAAGTAAGGATAGTGACATAGAAGAAGGTTTAGTAGGTAAGGATAGTGACATACGAGAAGGTTTGGTAGGTAAGGATAGTGACATAAGAGAAGGTTTGGTAGGTAAGGATAGTGACATAGGAGAAGGTTGGGTAGGTAAGGATAGTGAGATAGGAGAAGGTTTGGTAGGTAAGGATAGTGAGATAGGAGAAGGTTTGGAAGGTAAGGATAGTGACAGGAGGAGTTGTTGTAGGAGTAATGCCAGGAGGTGTTGTAGGAGTAATACCGGGAGGTGTTGTAGGAGTAATACCAGGAGGTGTTGTAGGAGTAATGCCAGGAGGTGTTGTAGGAGTAACGCCAGGAGGTGTTGTAGGAGTAATACCAGGAGGTGTTGAAGGAGTAATACTAGGAAGCTTTGCCTCCTAATTCACAGGTACAGACAGCAGGGAGCGGAGACAACGGCGCCTCCTCAGGTACAGACAGCAGGGAGCAGAGACAACAGCGCCTCCTCAGGTACAGACAGCAGGGAGCGGAGACAACAGCGCCTCCTCAGGTACAGACAGCAGGGAGCAGAGACAACAGCGCCTCCTCAGGTACAGACAGCAGGGGGAGGAGACAACGGCGCCTCCTCAGTTACAGACAGCAGGGAGTGGACACAACAGCGCCTCCTCAGGTACAGACAGCAGGGAGCGGAGACAATGTCGCCTCCTAATTCACAGGTACAGACAGCAGGGAGCGGAGACAATGGCGCCTCCTAATTCACAGGTACAGACAGCAGGGAGCGGAGACAACAGCGCCTCCTCAGGTACAGACAGCAGGGAGCAGAGACAACAGCGCCTCCTCAGGTACAGACAGCAGGGGGAGGAGACAACGGCGCCTCCTCAGTTACAGACAGCAGGGAGTGGACACAACAGCGCCTCCTCAGGTACAGACAGCAGGGAGCGGAGATAATGTTGCCTCCTAATTCACAGGTACAGACAGCAGGGAGCGGAGACAATGGCGCCTCCTGTGCTATTCTTCTTCTTCCTGTGTCATATATATTTGAAGAAGGTTTTACTACCTTAACATATTTTGCCATTTCTTCCTATTTTAAAGCCTTAGCAGCATTTATAATCTGCTTTGCCTCTTTCTAATTTTATACATCTGCCAACCACACTTCCAGTCTCTCCAGTTCATACTGATGATAGTACAATAGCACTATGGCCAAATTTCTACAGAAAATTGCACACTGAAAATCCGCAAAAATATACTGACGTGAAAATGAGGTCTTAGCATGTCTTCTAAACCCAGAGGTTCCTGAGACTTTACCTTGCATACTTTGCAGTAACCCAGCATGACCACTACATTATGCATGGCGCTGTTTGCCTCTGGCTCCCTTCGCTCTCTATTGCAGGCACTGAGGACAGGCTATCAATAAACACAAACCCTAAAACTAACATTTAGTTTTGTCTCGTTGCATGTTGTTTACTTTCACTGTAAAGAAGCTGTAATCCCTCCGCCGTCCGAGCACTTGACCCACGTTTAACATGAGGAAAGTATTTTAATTATCTTCAGCTGTAAGAAAACATTTCTCCGTCCCGTCATTCATTCTGCGGTTGTCTTGTCCATACGTTGTATCTGCTGTCGTTCTTGTAATTACTAAAGCAGAAATCACAGCAGTCAGTGTAACAACCTTGTGCAAATATTTACCCACGGAACACGGTATTAATCATCACAGTATCAAAGTACTATGCTAGGTGCTAATACAGTCATGGGTCTGCAATGGAGCACAGGATATGTTACTCTGTAAGGCCACCACCACACAACATCATTTTTTTTTTACCCTTTGGTAGGCCGTCATTTTGCGGGCAAATAACGTATGTTATTTAAAAAAAAAATTGGGTGCTATTTTTAAATGAAAGCCATCATTTGGCCTAAAAAAAACGGCCATTTTACAGCCAAAAAAAGACGTGTGGTGGTGGCCTAGCACTGGATTGGAGTTTGTTTTTTAGCTGCTTTAGGCTATGTTCACCCAGTATTTCCAACAGTCTTTTGGCGAGGTTAAAATGCACAGTAGGGTAAATAACGTGAAGTGTGTGATCTCACTTTTGTAGCTGACACTCGGTATGAAGCTGACACTCGCAGCAATTTTTGTCAGTTTTTTTTTGGGGGGTTGTTGCAGTTCATTCTTTGGACGGCTGAAGGAATCCGCCCGTGCATAGAATGGAGTCTATGGCAAAGTCGGGAGCGAGCTGCAGAATGAGCGACGGGTTTTCCATTGCCATTCCGTAGTGTGCACACACCCTTAGGCTATGTTCACACAGAGTATGATTCCGTCCGTAGTGCGAACCGCGAATATACGCACGTAGTTTTGAGGTTGATGCGTTCGATTGAAAGTATACGATATACGGCTGCACAGTGCACACTACGTATGAGCTTACGGCCAGATCGTATACGGTGCCGTGAAAAATGAACAAGACCATTGTTTGAGGACGGAAATGTTGAAACTCACGGCCGTGGATTTCCATGCGGTCCCGTACGAAGTACTTATTTCAGCCAAATTGAACTTGATTTTTCAATCCAAAAGGTTCTGTGTGGTTTACGGGGCTGGGCGAAGATTTCCAAGTAAATGACCTGTTTCAGATCGCTTCAAAACAAGCTAGGGAAGCAGAACTGTACTACGGGCGTATGTTCGCGGTGCGTACGCATCCGGCCGCATGTCTATTTTTCCCACGCCCATAGTTTCAGCCGCACATGTACAGCGGCGTACGATCTACGGACGGAATCATACGCAGTGTGAACATAGCTTTACATAGTGTAACGCCCGGAGTAGTGGATCCACTGGACCGGCACCAGCGATGGCACAAACCTCACCAGGGAGCGGAGTCTAAGGGGCCGCTGGTTTTCACCAGAGCCCGCCGCAAGGCGGGATGGACTTGCTGCGGCAGGCGACCCCCAGGTCGCTACCCCTGGCTTGGTTGCTGGTGTCGGCAGGCGAGGCGTGGCAGGAGATGGCACAGGCAATAGTCTGCAGATGAGAGAGCACGTGACTGGCTGGACACAGGAACCGGTGGAGTAACAGGGGAACAGGAACCAGGAACAGGGACAAGGGACCAGGTAACGGACAGGACTCAGGAACAGGGACTAGGGACCAGGTAACGGACAGGACACAGGAACAACAGGGAGCTGGGCCAAACGCTATGGGAAGCATGTAGAGGCTCCAACACAGGGGACAGGGCATGCTGGGATTTATAGGGGAGTGATTGGTGCAACTACCAACTGCCCCTTTAAATCTGAGACAGCCGGCGCGCGCGCGCCCTAGGAGGCGGGGACGCGCGCGCCGGCCGGCACAGCGAGAGACAGGAGCGTGGAGAGGTGAGGCGCCCCCCGGGGCCGAACGTGTAGCAGCGCCGGGTCCCTGCACCGGGACCCCGGCAGCTGCATGAGATGGGGGGAGGTCGCGGCGGCGGCCCGGAGCATGGGACGCCGCCGCGGCCGTGACAGTACCCCCCCCCCTTTGGCCTCCCCCTCTTTCTAACCTGCAGGAACCTTTTGATGAGATCTTGGTCCAGGATGTTAGCCTCGGGTTCCCAGGACCTCTCCTCAGGACCAAATCCTTTCCAGTCCACCAGGAAGAACCTTCTCCCTCTGACAGTCTTCATAGCCAGAATGTCCTTAACAGCGTAGACGTCGTCAGAGACGGCTTGAGGAGCAGAGAACGAAGACCTATCGGAGAACCGGTTCAGGACCACTGGTTTTAAGAGGGAAACATGGAAGGAGTTCGGAATCCGCATAGTGGGAGGTAGGCGGAGTTTGTAGGTGACAGGGTTGATGCGTCTTAGCACCGAGAAAGGACCAAGGAATCGAGGGCCCAACTTGTAGCTGGGGATCTTGAGTCGGACATATTTGGCCGAGAGCCAGACTTTGTCACCTGGGAGAAAATTCGTGGCAGGTCTCCTCTTCTTATCAGCCTGGTCCTTCATGCGTTCAGAGGCTTTGAGTAAGGACTGTCGAGTTTGTTCCCAGATCGATTGCAGGTCAGATAACAACTCCTCCACGGCTGGGACTTCAGAGGATGGAGAGAGAGGCAGAGGAGGACGAGGATGATGCCCGTAGACCACATAGAAAGGGGACTTGCCTGTGGAAGTCGAGTCCAGTGGTTATAAGAGAATTCTGCCCATGGGAGTAGATCGGACCAGTTGTCTTGGCGGCTTGAAACAAAATGGCGTAGGTAGTTGCCCAGAATCTGATTGACTCTCTCCACTTGCCCGTTGGTTTGAGGATGATAGGCCGATGAGAAGTCCAGCTTCACTTGGAGTTGCGAGCATAGGGCACGCCAAAATTTAGAGACAAATTGAGAGCCTCGGTCGGACACAATGTGAAGAGGAAGTCCATGCAGGCGAAAGATGTGTCGGAAGAACAACTGAGCCAGACGAGGAGCAGAGGGCAGACCAGGAAGGGCCACGAAGTGAGCCATTTTAGAGAAGCGGTCCGTCACCACCCAAATAACTGTATTGCCCGCAGATGGAGGTAGGTCAGTGATGAAATCCATCCCAATGTGGTGCCAGGGATGATCCGGGACTGGCAAGGGCAATAGTAGGCCGGCAGGTCTTAGACGGGGAGATTTATTCCTGGCACAGACTGCACAGGAAGCCACAAAATCCTTGACATCCTGGAGGAGATTGGGCCACCAGTAATGACGGGAGATCAATTGCCCGGTCTTTTGGGCTCCTGGATGCCCCGCTACCAAAGAGGAATGCCCCCACTTCAAGATGCGTTTACGGAGTGCGGGGCGCACATAAGTCTTCCCGGGAGGCAGTCTCTGCAGAGCAGAAGTGGCAACTGGTACTAGGCGGTCGGGAGGTATTATGTGACGAGGAGATTCCTCTTGCCCCATGACATCGGATGCTCGGGATAATGCATCGGCCTTTAGATTCCTCTCGGCTGGACGGAAGTGGATGGTATAGTTGAACCGAGAGAAGAAGAGGGACCACCGAGCCTGCCTGGGATTGAGGCGTTGAGCCGATTGGAGGTAGAGGAGGTTCTTGTGGTCCGTGTAGATGTTAACCGGGTGTTTAGCCCCCTCTAATAGATGACGCCACTCCTCCAGTGCCAACTTAATGGCCAGGAGTTCACGGTCCCCAATGGTATAGTTCCTCTCGGCAGGGGAGAAAGTCTTAGAGAAGAACCCACAGGTTCTGGTCTTGCCTGATGTGTCCCTTTGCGAGAGAACGGCTCCTGCGCCCACAGAAGAAGCATCGACCTCGAGAGAAAGCGGCCTGGAGACATCCGGGCGGACTAGGGCAGGAGCGGAGGCAAAGGCAGACTTGAGGCTATTGAAGGCTTGTTCGGCCTCAGGAGGCCAACGTCTGGGGTCCGCCTTCTTTTTAGTGAGAGCCACAATGGGTGCGACCAGGGTAGAGAAGTGAGGGATGAATTGCCGGTAATAGTTGGCGAAGCCCAGGAAACGTTGGATAGCTCTAAGTCCCACAGGGCGTGGCCATTGAAGAACAGCTGCGAGCTTGGCTGGATCCATTTGTAGGCCCTGATCGGAGACGATATAGCCAAGAAATGGAAGACTGCGCTGATGGAAAACGCACTTCTCAAGCTTGGCGTATAGATGATTGGCCCGTAGTCTTCGTAGAACCTGACGCACTTGTGCCACATGAGTCTGCTGGTCCGGGGAGAAGACCAAAATGTCGTCCAAATAAACAATGACGCAGACATAGAGGAGGTCTCGGAAGATATCGTTCACGAATTCCTGGAAGACCGCTGGGGCATTGCATAGGCCGAATGGCATGACCAGATATTCATAGTGCCCATCCCTGGTGTTGAAAGCGGTCTTCCATTCGTCTCCCTTACGAATTCGGACCAAGTTATACGCTCCCCTGAGATCCAGCTTGGAGAAGATCTTTGCTCCACGAAGACGGTCGAATAGTTCCGGAATAAGCGGAAGAGGATAGCGGTTCTTAACGGTCACCTTATTTAAACCCCGATAGTCTATGCATGGGCGGAGGGAACCGTCCTTCTTCTGAACAAAGAAAAATCCGGAGCCAGCTGGAGACGTGGATTTGCGGATGAAGCCCTTTTGTAAGTTCTCCTGGATGTAGGAGGACATGGCTTCAGTCTCGGGCACAGAGAGAGGGTATACTCGACCACGTGGAGGAGAAGACCCAGGAAGGAGGTCTATAGGGCAATCATAGGCCCGATGGGGTGGTAGTGAGTCCGCCTCCTTGGCCGAGAAAACATCGACAAAGTCTTGGTAGTCCTCCGGTAGCCCGGATAGAGGCTTGACACAAGCAGGTGACCTTGTAGAGCACTTGGGTTGAGGAGATCTCAGACACCGGTTATGACAGTCCTGACCCCAGCTGAGAACCTCCCCAGTTCTCCAGTCCAGCTTAGGGGTATGGATTTGCAGCCAAGGAAGCCCCAGCAGGAGGTTGGAAGAGGAATGGCGCAAGACATAGAAGGAGATCTTCTCCTGATGTAAGGCTCCCACCTGGAGGACTAGGGGTGCCGTCTGGCTGTACACCGCTTCGGTAAGAACCTCCCCCGTAACCGAAGAGATAGACCGGGGTTGGGCTAGCTGGATCACGGGTAGCCGCCATCTTTGGACCAACGAAGCAGAGATGAAACTGCCAGCAGAGCCAGAGTCGATGAGGGCAGTAGTCTGGAAAACTTGCCCAGAGGGTGTCTGGATGGAGACGGGCATAGTCAACCTTGGAGAGGTGGCATTCACACCTAGGGAGGCCTCTCCCACCGGACCTAGGTGCGGGCGTTTCCCGGACGCTGAGGGCGTTGGGGGCATCTCTGTCGATAGTGATCCGCGCCACCGCAATAGAGGCAGAGATTCTGGTCCAGTCGACGGTTCCTCTCATCAGTCGTCAGGCGAACACGTTCCACTTGCATAGGAACCTCTGGAAGCGACTGGGACATAGGAGCAACAGGATTCTGGAACACCGGTGCCAGCCGAGGATGGCGACGGGGCAGACTCAGACGCCGTCCTTGCCGGACCTCCTCCTCTCTCTCGGAAAACCTGGTGTAGACTCTGGTAGCCAGTAGAATAAGATCGTTCAAGGAGGTAGGCAGATCCCGGGCAGCGAGCACATCCTTCACTTGGCTGGACAGGCCCTTTTTAAAGGTGGCAATCAGAGCGGCCTCATTCCAGTCTAGTTCCGCAGCCAGGGTGCGGAACTGGATGGCGTAATCACCAACGGAGGAAGTCCCTTGGGATAAATTGAGGAGAGCAGTCTCAGCCGAAGACGCACGGGCAGGTTCCTCAAAGACAGAGCGGAACTCGTCCAGGAAGATTCGAAAATTGGCAGCAACCGGATCATTACGGTCCCATAGTGGCGTGGCCCAGGCCAGAGCTCTTCCCTCCAATAGGCTGATAATGAAAGCCACTTTAGAGCGCTCGGTGGCAAACTGACTGCTTAAAAGTTCGATGTACATAGTGCATTGGGTCAGGAACCCTCTGCACAACTTGGGGTCACCTCCATATTTACTTGGGAGAGCCAGTCGTAGTTTTGAAGAGGCTGCCGGAGGTGATGACTGCTGAGCTGTGGTATGCTGTTGAACGGCTGCAGTCAGTTGTTGAATCAGCTGTGACTGTTGCTGAATCTGTTGAGCCTGTAGGGCGACCACTCGGGCTACCTCGCGGATATCAGGCACCTCGCCGGGATCCATGGTTGGAGCCTACTGTAACGCCCGGAGTAGTGGATCCACTGGACCGGCACCAGCGATGGCACAAACCTCACCAGGGAGCGGAGTCTAAGGGGCCGCTGGTTTTCACCAGAGCCCGCCGCAAGTCGGGATGGACTTGCTGCGGCAGGCGACCCCCAGGTCGCTACCCCTGGCTTGGTTGCTGGTGTCGGCAGGCGAGGCGTGGCAGGAGATGGCACAGGCAATAGTCTGCAGATGAGAGAGCACGTGACTGGCTGGACACGGGAACAGGTGGAGTGACAGGGGAACAGGAACCAGGAACAGGGACAAGGGACCAGGTAACGGACAGGACTCAGGAACAGGGACTAGGGACCAGGTAACGGACAGGACACAGGAACAACAGGGAGCTGGGCCAAACGCTATGGGAAGCATGTAGAGGCTCCAACACAGGGGACAGGGCATGCTGGGATTTATAGGGGAGTGATTGGTGCAACTACCAATTAGGAGCGCACTGCCCCTTTAAATCTGAGACAGCCGGCGCGCGCGCGCCCTAGGAGGCGGGGACGCGCGCGCCGGCCGGCACAGCGAGAGACAGGAGCGTGGAGAGGTGAGGCGCCCCCCGGGGCCGAACGTGTAGCAGCGCCGGGTCCCTGCACCGGGACCCCGGCAGCTGCATGAGATGGGGGGAGGTCGCGGCGGCGGCCCGGAGCATGGGACGCCGCCGCGGCCGTGACACATAGTAAATTTTCTAGTGCAAATCTATTGATTCCTAAAAGCAAAGAAGTTAGGTGCTTAGTAAAAAAAAAAAAATCACATCATGAAACCGCAAAATAAAGAGTTGAAATGTATTCCTAATATATTTGTGAGTGGCCGCCATGTGAATACTTTTGATGGAAAATTAAAATGACAGGAAGCAATTTGATTCACGGCCGTTTTCTCATGGGAGAGGTTAAATATAATTTAATATAAAGTTTGGCAGAACTCAGAGTTTTGTGCACTTCTCACATTCTCAATGCCAAAACTACAGCAGGATAAACAGTGAATATAGCTCCTAGTCTATTCCTGTTGGAAGACAAGAAAACAAATAAACAAAAAATAATTACTGTATTTTCCGATGTATAAGACAACTTTTTAACCCAAAAAAATCTGCCCAGAAGTGGGGGTCGTCCTATACACCAGGAATGGTCACCGCATATGGTGGGGGAACAAAAAAAAAACTGCTGCATCCACACCGTATGCGGCGACCGCTATAAAAATAACTATTCAACTCACCTGTAACCCGTTCCTGGCAGCTGCATGTCTCCCTTCATGTTCCCGGTAGACACTCTACCATCGGAGCCCAGGAGAGCTTCGGGACAATAGCAGAGGCCTCGGGGACTTCCTGCGCCTCTGTCATTCTCCCGAAGCTCTCCCGGGCAGCCGAGCGCCTAATAGGAGACAGAGTTTCTTTGGTGAGATGCTCGGCTGCCCGGGAGAGCTTAGGGAACCTCCAGCGCAGGCAGTGTATTTAAATCACGCTGCCTGCACCAGGAACATGAGGGGAGATGTGTGGCTGCTGGGAACGGGTGACAGGTGAGTTCAGTGTTTTTTTTTCAGTGGGGGCCCTGCAGCTAGGGGGAGCCGGACGGCGGGGGGGGGTTTCCCGCCTTCCACTTCCGTTAACCCCTGTCTGACCGCAACAGGGCTCCAGCTGGTAAACCCTGCTGTGGTCAGGCAGGGGTTAACATTTTCCGGTGTATAAGATGAACCCCTGAAAATCCTCTTAAAAGTCAGGGGTTGTCTTATACTCCGGAAAATATGGTAGAAGAATATGGCCCCCTAGATGATAACAGTGTACCACATAATAGTAGTTCTTTCCCTTATACCCTACACAGTTATAGTGCCTTCTTTAAGCACCACACAGAAATAGTGTCTCCTGCATAGAGTTCCCCTTAGTGTTTTAACACAGTAACAGTACCTCTTTTTGGGTGCACACATTAGTACTGCCCCCAACACAGTAAAAGTGCTTGCTTAGGGTGTCCATGTAGTAAAAATGCTCCCCACCCCTCAAAAAATGAAATGAATACTCACCTTACCATGTTCCAATGATGACCAGAGCAAGATAACAGCCTGGAGTGGGAGTGGCGGCAACTGGGTGCAGGATGAATGATAATGTAATTGTATTGCGATAATCTGACTGTGGGAATATCCTGACAGTTGGATCATGCGGGCCAGCAGCCCTCTCCGTACCACGTGGGCTACACCACGGACTTGGGGATATTTACATACAAAGTCGGGATTTAAACAGTTAAAGTATTTTTTACTGTATAAACTTTGGCAGACAAGATAGTATACGATTGTCTAAGTTTCAAGGATCTCAGCAAACAATAGACCTTTGTACGCCCTCTTGATACAACAGACACAGTTGATAATAGATAAGGTTTTCGATATGTTACACAGCTCAGCAGCTGGGCACACTTGTGTAGGAGTACGGGTACAGTCTCTGTAGACAATAAGCTTTGTAGTTTAGGCCTTTGTGTAAACAGCTTGAAATCACCTTTTTAATAGTGTGAGTTGAACTAAGGTGACTTTAGAGTTCATGTAACTAAACTTGCAGTATAAGTTGAACTTGTCTCAGGAAACTGTGGAGTGTGAATGGCACTTTGGCACTCAGCTTGGGGTCTTTAGAGAAGAGTTACCTACACCCATTGGTATAAACGTCCCGTCTATTGCTGTTTATGGCCACAGAATGACACAGATCCAGTGATGTAGGCCCTACCTAGTGAGAGCTAGCCATAGAGACTTGGTTTATGCACTTTGCTAAACTGTGTACTTCTACAGTACCTCAGTGACTTGAGCTTTGCTTTCAGAGTTAGAGAAGAAGACATCAACCTAGCGTAGATAGGAGTTTGTCCCGGTTTCCTCAGCCCTTCGCACACGATGCTCTAGCTAGACATAGATGGGATCTTAGAAGTTATAAAGAAATAGAGTACAGTGTCACACACGGGCCCTGGCCACCTTGCCAGGACCAGGAAAGTCCCTCAGGAAACTTTCTGTAGCGTTGTCTCATACACAGACTCCAACTAGACTCAGACTACAAACTAACTGGCTGACCCAGTCGCAACCCCACTATATATAACCCTTGACCTTCAGGAAGGGAATCTGACTGGGTAAAAGCAGAACAACCCTTTGTGATATGGCAGTAGCTCCTTAGGTAGCTAGCTCAGGGATTGGACAAAGTGTAGTGCAAGTATACAGTGGCATCACTGATACAATCACTAGAGGACATTAGTTAACCCTTAGTGTAGGGTACCTTCAGCCGTGCAAATAAGACAGTAATAAGCAGTGACATCTGGATGTGGGCGCATACTTCAGTCTCAGAGTCTATAACACATGGTACCGACCTATACCTGTTGCTAGAAAAACCCAGTGGACCCCCCTCTGGCACACTACAACCACACGAGGCGCCGTCCTCCCTGTATTATCTCTATCTTCTTCACATCTTAGTAAATCCGGCGGGGTGAATGGGGCAGGGCCCATTAAAGATCAGTGTTCGAGTACACCAGTCTTAATAAATGTCCCCAATTTGTTGACATATTAATAAATTATAATAATAAAAAGACCATCCTGGATCCCTATAGCTTCTTGTTATTTACTGAACAGGAGATTCCTCTGAGCAAAATGTACAGTTCATAATAATTGCCCAAGAAAGCTCGGAATATTCCCACAGGTTTACTTCCTTCAAGAACTGGATTGTGATCTCTGATATAAATATAATGAGATAATCTAAAATGAAGGAGAATTATTAACTTCTTATGCTTGATACAGTACATAGAACACAGTAATACCATAGCATGGACATCATAATCTCTTAAAGGGAAAATAACAGCTCTATGTTCTCACAGAACAGGAGACGATGAGGAAGAAGCTACTTTTCTTATCATCATCCTCAGGGCCGTTTTTTTAATCCTCTATTATATTAATATGTTAAGTAGGCATTTTTGCATATTTGGCTGGGACTATAGCCCTTGGTGAACCAATCTACCTGCCCACTGCCGCCTTATGAATATTCATCTGATGTTCTGCAGTGATGACGGGTGAGGAGGGGTGGAGCAGGTGGACAGATCGGTGCACGGGGGGTTACACTCCTGTCCCCAGGGCACCAAACCACCTCATAAACATCGATAAAACTGAGGGCTGCCAGAAAGTGGCGCTAGTGATGACAGTAAGAAAACTACCTTCTTCCTCGGCATCTCTTACATTCTTCTAACCTGCTATTAGTTCCCTTATCTGACCATAGACATAAGAGATTTTAAAAGAAATATGTTCACCCCAGTACCCAGGTGCTGAATAGCAGCTGCTTCATTTGTCTTCAGTTTCTTTTTCAGGGTGCTGCTGGTTCTTACAACTACCAGCATGTCTTGCCCCAATGGTATGTACAAGAGACCCATCCTCTCACTCTATTCATCACCCATACAGCAGCATCATGTCTGTGACTGAAACAAAGACAGCAGGTAAAGATTACACTGTATCTGTGCTGCTGGGCAGTGTCACATGACTGAGGGGGTGGCATGAATAGATAGGTGGATTCTTACACCAGGGCCCAGAACAGTGGTGTAACTACCATAGAGGCAGACCACGCAACTGCCATGGGGCCCATGTGGCAGGGGGACCCTGCCCTTCCCCCTGGCCTGCCTACATTGTACTAGCTGCAACGCAAACAGTTCAACCCCGCGAAGCATCTTACAGCAGCACCCACAAATGATCACCCCCCTGCACCCCTCCACACGGCTCTCACAGACCCCACCCCCCCCCCCCCCCCCGGCACTCAGAGTGCCCTAAGAGAGCTGTTCTTGGTGCCGTCCCTGGAAGGAGGGAAGGGGCGGCCTGTGAGCGCTGTCCGGGGGAGGGGGATGTCTAGAGGGGCTGGTGGGATAACACAAACAAGGGACAATTCAAGCCCTCAGCGCTTCGAGCATTGGCTGAACACAGTCTATGCCACGTTGTTTGATTCATTTCCTAAACATAGGACATCTTGTTGAGTTCCACATGTACATCATATATATTTGGGAAATGGATTGACCGTAGTCATAATTAGACCAAGTTTGTCCTATTGAAGTCTACGGGCCCATTGGAAACATGTTGGCTTCCCCTTTCCAAAAAATACAGCCATGTAGCCTAAAATAACGCTTAATGTATGATGTGACTACAGCCAAAGGAAAGTTTCTATATAATTTTATTTCATGGGGAATAAGTATTTACAAAAACAGCCGCGTCAGGAGAGCTGACAGGTCCGCGCTATTATCCTGACCTTTTATAATGATTAAAACATTTTAACTGAAATGAATGGTACGAGCGCGCTTATTTACTCGCCTCAATCACGCCGGTAATTTATATAACGATGGAGTCAATGGATTAATCATTCAAATAATTACATCATCACTCATAAATCCCTGGACCGTGGCACCGTAATGCGCCATCAAATGTCTCTGTTTACCAAAGCAAAACAAGAAATTACATGATTAGATAATCACACACTGGATGATCACCGCTGTTTAGTATTCTTATGTAATTTTTAAAAAAAATTTTTTAAAAAAACAGGCCGCGTGTGGATGGATGTAACTTATTAAAGGAGAAACAAATCTAACCTGCTGATATCTAGAGATGACCGAACAGCGCTAATGTTCAGGTTCGTACAAACCTATGTCCCAGGCTGTATTCCTGTTTTCCAGGTGGGACTCGGGTTGTGTCCACCTTCCCCACGGAACAGGAAGACTGTGGGAGTCAAATACCAATGGTTCGAGTTTGTACGAACCTGAACATCAGCGCTGTTTGATCATCTCTATTGATATCCGCCTATTGCGCACAGGGCACCCTGTGGAGGAAAGTATGTCTCTTATCTTCCACCTTGGCTTCGTTCTTGCACTGTTAGCAGTGTAATCTTCTGTCTGGAGCACCATTAGGAGCAAAGCCCCACCCACAGAGCGCAAGCCGGCCCGCTCCTTCTATTGATAATTAGTTGAGTAGGCAGGCAAGATCGGTGCTCTGGGGGCGGGGCAGTGCTCCTAACGGTGCTTTTGGCCATGGATTACACTGCTAACAGCATGGGAACTAAGCCAATGTGGTGCCAGTGGTGACACATTTTCTCAGGGTGGTGGGAGCTGATGGTGCAGGGAGAGGAGGTGCCAGGGGTTGCCACTCTGAGACACTGTCTGGGGGGAGGAGGCAGAACTGAGGTTTGTCACATAGTGGCTGCTGCAGCAAGATGCTCCTCAGGGCGAGTGGATGGGGGTTTTCGTCAAGTGGGAGGAGGATGATAGTGGCAGCGGCGAGACACTGTAGGGTTGAAGGTTTAGTGCAGATGGTGCAGAAGGACAATGGTGAAAGTGGTGACACATTGTCTTAGGGTGGTGGGAGGTGCAGGCAGAGGTAGTGCCAGGGGCTGCCACTCCGAGACACTGTCTCTGTCTGGGGGGAGGAGGCGGAGCAGAGGTTCGTCACAGAGCCTCCCCCCCCACTGCTTCATGGGCCCCATAGCATATGCGTGGTCTGCCTCCATGATAGCAACACCATTGACTGCAGGAATTAATCCTCTGTGGCCCATTTTCACCCCATAACTGCAGATAAAGAAAATTATTTGACTAATAAGAACTATTTTTTTTACTAGATAGAATTTAGAAAAAAATCTTACAAAAGTAACATACACAAACAAAAGACAATGTAAAAAGACAAAATGTTTGCATGTCCACCCATGTGGAACGGGCAGAAATAAAGCACAGACCTACTAAGCACTTCTAGACTAATTAAGTGGATATTAAATAGTGAGGCTTGTGCAGCGGGGACTGAAGCTGCGCTAGGCTGGTGGATAAGCAAATTTTAATTATAGCCCCAAAATCCACAGCGGAATACTAATATAAATGAAAGCTGGAGCCACCGCACTCAGATAACTAGCAGGAGAGAGCTGTCATATTTGGGAAACGATTTCTAATATAATTATATAGCTACGTTAAAAAAAATTTATGAAATCCAACATACAACATATATACTGTATACTATATAGGGTCACATTATTCATTATACACAATTTTCATCTTCATTACAGCTGGTTATATCACTACTGTACAGTAAACAATTTGCAATAATTTATGAACAATAATTTCTTCTGCTCTAATATTTGGTATAGCTGCCTCCAGGAAAGCTTTGTAGTCCCGGCCTTACTGTCTACTAGTTTCTGGCATCAATTGGAAGAAATTTAACCCCAATACTCCACAATGAATATTTAAAGGGGAACTC
Organism: Dendropsophus ebraccatus; assembly: GCF_027789765.1. Classification (NCBI taxonomy): domain Eukaryota; kingdom Metazoa; phylum Chordata; class Amphibia; order Anura; family Hylidae; genus Dendropsophus; species Dendropsophus ebraccatus. The sequence continues at coordinate 80,059,379 of NC_091464.1, forward strand.
CGACAAAAATCTCCCCCCCCCCTCCCCCCTAAATCAACTGTTTTCAGAAAGATTTGTAATTTACTTCTATTTAAAAATCTTCAGTTTTTCAGTACTTATCTGCTGTAGGCAGCAGAGAGCACTGTGTCAGACTGAAAAGAAAACAACATTTCCTGCAGGACGTACAGCAGCTAATAAGTACTGGAAGACTCAAGATTTTTAAATAGAGGTAAATTACAAATCTATAAAAGTTTCTGAAACCAGTTAATTTGAAAGACAAAATATCTGCCAGAGTACCCCTTTAACACCGTGATGCCATTGAGCCATGGTGATAAATTTCTTAAAAGAGGTTCTTAAAAGAGACGACTTGCTTTCAGCACTCAGTCTGCGCTTGCTGGGATGGCCTTGGCCAGGGCAATCTTTGAGATGTTTTACTGCAAATTGGTACACTTCTCAAATGACTGAAGCCATGCAGACAGTTATGGGAATGGAAGCCTGTGCAATGAAATGTGTTATACTCATTTGCTTCCTTGCAAACTTTAATGGGTTATCCAAGATTTAAAAAAAAAGCCATAACTCCCATCGGTCCCCATCAGACAATCAGTGCACGGCGGCACTGATTGGCTGATGGGAACTGACGGGAGCCAGAAGCCTCACATGTAGCCGCGGCCCCAAGCAGGTAATGTATGCTCCAAGCGCGGGCTGTGGGGGGGGGGGGGGTAAAAGGGGCTGGGTTACATACTCGGGTACATACTGCGGGTATGTAACCCCATTGTGTCTATGTATGTACCCCCAGAATTGTAAAGTGCTGCAGAATCTGTTGGCGCTATATAAATAAAAATTATTATTATTATCATAGTAGAAATGGCGATTTTGGATTGCAACCTCTCAGTATACAGTATAAAGTTTTTGACAAATGCCGAAAAACCAATAGTTTGGGGATATTTTCTTTCCCATGGGAAAACATGAAAGTCACTCAACTTTTTTTTTACCAGTCTCAGGTGTCACGGAGTCCTAGTCTAAGAATCCCTGGTCTAACCAAACATTGCATGTAACATCCCCTACCGGAGATATCAATTCTCTAAGCTGCAATTGATCATAAACTTCTTAAAATTAGGGTGCAGAATCTAATTACTCTACCCACATAAAGGTATAGATTATCCTATTTGGATTTCCATGTCATGATCCCCAGTGGCACTGCTGGAGCAGTAGAATGGGGAGGAACATAGTCATTGGGACAACATTCTGGAATAGAGCCAGGAGCTGAACAACAGGCACCAGGCAAACAATCTAAAAGGTGAAGAAGAAGTAATATATAGGAACAAGGGTTAGTAAGTAAGTAACACAAGGAACAAAAAAGACCATAGAAGTCCATGAAATACAAGACATACAAGTATTATGCGTTTTGGGGAATGCTTTCCCTTCCTCAGATACAGTGCATTGCACCCTGAGGAAGGGAAAGTATTCCTAAAACACGTAATACCCACATGCATTATTTTACTATAAATTTCATTTATTTGTACATCCTGGACTTCTCACAGTTTTTGGGGGGCAGCACCAATTGGCATTTTTTTCTTGTATGTTATTGCTTTACGGGCCCCTTCTTGGAAGCATTCAGCATGTACTGTAGCCCGCTCCACCACATTACAGGAAGTTCCACCAGTTGGAGACACCATACCGGATCACCTGTACCGCCCAAAGCCCAAGGGGTAAAAAGGTGAGCACTGTTCACCTGAATATACCTTTACGGTATCACACGAGACGCCACCTCTTGCCTATTTTTTATTTTTTTTTTATTTACAAGAATCCATGGCGTTCTCCAGGCTGCCCGGCCTGATGTCATCTTCAGGTCTCAGTTACCTTGGGAAACCAATACTGGCCCAATCCAACACCGATGTGGCTCAATACAGGAGAAATTTCTAGACATTGCTGTTTTGTTGACCGTGTGAGCAGTAGATATTTAAGCTTCCCTTGTTTTGACGACGTTGTTTGAGCAGCTAATAGATTAAACATTACCGTTTTAGCAGTCATTATAGTTCTCTATCTAACGACTGCTTTATTCTTCCTTCATACCTTGTGCAAATCGTCTCTATTGTAGATATTATTTATTCTAATTCAATATCAGGTTCTCAAGGTTGATTGTTTAGTTATAAGTTTATGTAGAGAACAAATTCGATAAAACAAATTACATTCTATTCTATAAAGTCAGGCAGTGTTTGCAAACCGTTTAACCCTGAGAAATGTCAGATAAACATGAAAGTAGGTGAACTTTTTTTTTTTTCTGGAAAGAAATGCTAAGTATTTGTATTTACTGTCCTTTCCCGTATCATGCGCTCTTTATCCTCGTTGCACTTTTTCCCAAGGTGTTTGTTTTGGTTGGTGTTTAAACATTGAAGGGAAAAGATAAGGGCATGGTTAAATGAAATCTACCAGAACGAGACTTCATAGGCCGTACTTTATGCTGAAGTTAGAGAGGGGATGAAGCCAGCTCTAGCCAGGTAAACAAAGACGGCCTCAGACGGCCAAATGGAGAAAAGAGGTTCGGAAATGTAAACTATGAGAATGAAAACTATAAGGGAAGTAAAAAAATATGAGCCCAAAATTTCAGGACAAACGTGTTTTTCCAATTCCTTCCACTCCCCTAGAAAACAAGACTTAGGAATACCTATATGTTGCTGTCTAGGGCTAAGTTCACACAACATAAATTTTCAATAAATAATGGCTGTTGCAACACCAGCCGCTATTGATTAAAAATTAAAATAACAATGTGTCCTATGGAATCCCGTTCGGAATGTACACTACCGTTCAAAAGTTTGGGGTCACATTGAAATGTCCTTATTTTTGAATGAAAAGCACTGTACTTTTCAATGAAGATAACTTTAAACTAGTCCTAACTTTAAACAAATACACTCTATACAAAGAAGAACGTTTGTGAGACGCAGAAGAAATGAAAAGATGCTGGAAGAATGCCTGACGCCATCTGTTAAGCATGGTGGAGGTCATGTGATGGTCTGGGGTTGCTTTGGTGCTGGTAAGGTGGAAGATTTGTACAGGGTAAAAGGGATTCTGAATAAGGAAGGCTATCACTCTGCACCGCCATGCCATACCCAGTGGACAGCGCTTGGTTGGAGCCAATTTCATCCTACAACAGGACAATGACCCTAAACACACCTCCAAATTGTGCAAGAACTATTTACAGCAGAAGCAGCAGCTGGTATTCTATCATAGGTAATGGAGTGGCCAGCGCAGTCACCAGATCTGAACCCCATTGAGCTGTTGTGGGAGCAGCTTGACCGTATGGTACGCCAGAAGTGCCCATCCAACCAACCCAACTTGTGGGAGCTGCTTCTAGAAGCGTGGGGGGCAATTTCTCCAGCTTACCCCAACAGATTAATAGCTAGAATGCCAAAGGTGTGCAATGCTGGAATTGCTGCAAAAGGAGGATTCTTTGACGAAAGCAAAGTTTGATGTAAAAACAATGTTATTTCAAATATAAATCATTATTTCTAACCTTGTCAATGTCTTGACTCTATTTTCTATTCATTTCACAACGTGAAACGGTGGTGAATAAGTGTGACTTTTCATGGAAAACACAAAATTGTTTGGGTGACCCCAAACTTCTGAACGGTAGTGTATACACATAGTATACACTCCGGCCAGGATTCCATGCGTCTGCATAGAAAACTGACAAGTCTGTTTTGTGCAGCTGCTATTCATTGAATAGCGGCCGCACAAAACTGAGAGTGCAGACAATGTAGAGCAGTGCTTCTCAATTCCAGTCCTAAGGCCTCACCAACAGGTTAGGTTTTGAGGATTTCCTTAGTATTTCACAGGTGATATAATTATACTCAGTGCATCGGGTATTAGCCCAGCTGTTCTTTGTATGGGATATCCTCAAAACATGACCTGTTGGTGAGGCCTGAGGACTGGAATTGAGAAGCACTGATGTAGAGTGCAGCTCCGGCTGCACTTTATATTGTGTGCTATGGTGATTTGGAATGCGGGCACACCTGAATGCACCCCCATCCCAATTAAAAAGAAATAAAGTTCATCTAGGTGGTACTTCAGTATTGTCCGGGATGAACTTCACTGACACTGGCTGTTCTGTGACACACATGCTGTGTGAACCCGGCCTTAAAATGTATCTGTAAATAACTGGAACAGTCAACTTGTTTCTTCTCCATTGTGCAAAGTAGGTTAATTGCCAAATAGTATCTCTATTAAAGGAGAAGTCCAGTAAAAATTTTTTATTAAAGTATTGTATTCCCCTCCAACAGTTATACAAATCACCAATATACACTTATTACGGGAAATGCTAATAAAGTCCTTTTTTCCCTGCACTTTCTACTGCATCAAGGCTTCACTTCCTGGAAAACATGGTGATGTCACTTCCTGGATAACATGGTGATGTCACTTCCTGGATAAAATGGTGATGTCACGACCCGACTCCCAGAGCTGTGGCTGCTGGAGAGGATGATGGCAGAGGGATGCTCAGTGTCCCTCCAGTGCCCTGTGTGCCTCAGTGTCCCCCTGCCACCATCCTCTCCAGCAGCCACAGCCTGCACAGCTCTGGGAGTCGGGTCGTGACATCACCATGTTATCCAGGAAGTGACATCACCATGTTATCCAGGAAGTGACATCAACATGTTATCCAGGAAGTGACATCACCATGTTATCCAGGAAGTGAAGCCTTGATGCAGTAGTAAGTGCAGGGAAAAAAGCACTTTGTAACATTTCCCGTAATAAGTGTATATTGGGGATTTGTATAACTTTTGGGAGGGAATACAATACTTTAATAAAAATTTTCACTGGACTTCTCCTTTAACTTTTTGTTAATAAGGCTAAAGGAGATTCTTACATTTTTAATTTTATTGAGTCTGCTGGATTTTGTGCAATAATATATTTGAGTTAAAGTGACTGTACCACTAGGCCAAGGCTGAATCACTGAAGGTGGGCCGACTGACCCCCAGTGGGAGGAAACCCTAACCCTATCCCTTCTATGATTCCAGGGTTCCATTGATTCTAATGGAGTCACGTCATGGAGGGACTGGGGTTTCTTCCCACTAAGGGTGGGTCGGCCCGCCTCCAGTGCTTCAGCCTGGGCCTGGTGGTACAGTCACTTTAAAGGTGACTTTAGCCCTTTGAGGACCAGGCCCAAAATGACCCAGTGGACTGTGCAAATTTTGATCTTTGCCCTTTTGTTTTCCCTCCTCCCCTTCTAAGAGCTCCAGCACTCTCAGTTTTCTATCTACAAGCCATGTAATGGCTTATTTGTTACAGGAATAGTTGTACTTTGTAATGGCGTCTTTCATTTTACCATAACATGTATGATGGAATCCCCAAATATATTATTTATGAAAATATAAATAGGTGAAATCGTAAATAAGAATGCAATATGGTAACGTTTGGAGGGTTCCTGTGTCTACGTAATACACTATATGGTAAAAGCGACATGATACCATTACTCTATAGGTCAGTACGAACACAACCATATGCAGGTTACACAGATTCTCTAATGTTATATATATTTTTTTTAATGAAATCCTTTTTTCTTTGGAAATAAAATATTAATAAAATGGTCCTATTGTGACGCTTATAACAGTTTTATTTTTTCACCTACGGGGATGTATGGGGTGTCATTTTTTCTGCCATGATCTCTAGTTTTTATTAATACCATATTTGTGAAGATCGGACGTTTTGATCACTTTTTATAAAAATTTTTTTTATATATAATGGAACATAAAATCGGTAATCTGCGCACTTTTTCCCCCTCTTTTCGTCTACGCCACTCACCGTTCCAATGAGGCTTGTTATATTTTAATAGATCGGACAATTACGCACGTTACGGTATATTATATGTTTATATATTTATTTATTTTTATATGTTTTATTTATATAATGGGAAATGGGGGTGATTTAGACTTTTATTGGGGGAGGGGTTTTGGGGTAGTGTGTTAGTGATTCTAACTTTATTATTTTTTTATTTTTTACATTTTAAGTCCCTTTGGGGGACTTGTACATTCATTACTTTCCATTTCTACACTGACCATTGCTATGCCATAGGCATAGCATTGATCAGGTTATCGGCGCTCTGCTGATTGAGCCTGCCTGTGCAGGCTCAGTGACCAGAACACCGATCGGACCGCACGGAGGCAGGTGAGAGACTTCCGGCGGTCCGTTTTAACGATCTGTGACTGCGGTGGTCCCCATCGGTAAGTGACAGGGGACTCCCCCTGTCACTTACACTTAAATGCTGTCGCGGTCGCAGCGTTTAAGGAGTTAATGTCGCTGCAGCGTGTTATTAATGGTGAGGTGCCGGCTGCTGATTGCAGCCGGCCCCCACCTGCTATGAAGCGCGTTCCCCTCGGAGCGCGCTTTATAGCTCTGGATGTACTGGTACGTCCAGGGTCATCTGGGGACAGACTTCCAGGACGTACCGGTACGTCCTAGGTCGCCTAGGGGTTAAAATGTATGCAGCCCGTAGCCAGAGGCAAAACATAAAAATCCTACACTTAAATGGGAAGTCCCATGAAAATAAATGGCAGGCAGGCCGGGAGGTTGGTGCATGAAATAAATAAACAATGTATACTTACCCATCTTCGTGCAACGCTACTTACCTGGCTGAGCAATTGCCCGCACAGCCAGTCAGTGACTGGGGCTGTGTTCTACTCCAGTCACCGATGGGATGAGCAGGCAATTGCTCAGCCAGGTAAGTGACGTTGCAGCTGGAAGAGGTGACGGCCGCTGTCAGCTGTACCTGGAAACGGTGCTATGGGGCACATGGATACAGAGGTAAACTTTGTGTATTATGTTCCCAAACCCCCCTGCCCTGTTTTTTTGTTTTTTAGGTCATGGGTCTTCTGCTTTAACCAGAGTTAGCAATGCATGCTATGACCCTGAAACACAAGACGCTCAGCTCAACAGGACTGGCTGCAGGGGAATGGCAGCCATGTAGGAGCAAAAAAGGCAAGTATACAGATTTTCAAGCTGAGCACATTAAAAGTCCAGAATTCCCTTATCATATATCATTCTTCCTTATAGTGGATTTTACTATTCTTATTTTAGGAATCTTAATTATGTCCAAGGTCAACCTCAAAGGGAATATGTTGCTTTCTTTTTTCCAATTGATTTAAGCCAGATACTAGAACACGTTCTTATTTTGTAATCTGTTTCTACTTTCTGATTGTAATTCTTTTTGAACATTATTATGGGGGCTGCCATCTAAGCTGTTTGTCAACAGCATTTAGTGACATGCTTTATGACAAGCCTCGTAGAGGCAATAAACATCTCTAGACCCTATCCTTTATATGGGACCCATTTGTGAGCATGCTCTGCGGCCTCATTCCACAGGGAGACTTAGTTGCTCTTGTATTTGCTATCAACTGGTGTAAACTTCTTGCTGTACAGATCACTTTCCAGAACAGGAAGTCTCAGCTTAGTTTTAAAGGGAATGTGTCACCTAAATTTTCTTCTAAAACCTGTTTTTCTTTTCAAATCTGTTTCTACTTTCTGACTGCATTTTTCCCCCCTTTTTGTACATTGTTATGGAAGTGGCCATATTGCCTGGGCTGTTCTTAAAAGTATTTAGTGACATGCTTTGCAGCAAGACTCATGGACATAGATGACAATTGACTCTGTACCCTTGAGGTGAATGTGAAACGTTACTGAGCGTGCTCTGTGACCTGTGAAGAGGTCATTCCACAGGGAGCTGCTATTGTCTCCTCTATCTACTGGTGTCACAAGACGCTGAACAAAACACAGCAATCGCTGAGCTCAGGGAGACCAGCGACAAAAAAAATCAAGTGGAGTACTCACTGAAGAGTCTCCACTGATGCATTGCCCCCTATAAATTTAAATATGAAAAAGAAGGGTCCTTGGAGTCTCAGTTACGAGTCTCAAAACACGGGAATAGCCAGATATCCCTCCAGGGGAGGGAAGCCTATTGCTAAGGGGGTGCCTCCCAGTGGGGAGATCACCAAACCACCCTGATACGTAGCCGCTTAAGTCCCACTCGGTTGTAAGTATTGGAACATAAATAGGGAAATACCAGGGTGGCCCCCTTTACGTCAAAGTCTTACTCTGTGGTGAGTATTGCGACATGACAAGGGTTTACCAAGGCAGGCATCCATCCACAGACGATCGTTTCGGCGTTGTTGCCCCTCGTCAGTGTGGAGTAGGATTCTGGCTAACAGGGGCAATGAAAAATAGACCAACAAAACACAGCAATCGCTGAGCTCAGCATCATATGATGCTGTACAGATCACTTTACAGCAGCCGCCTCTTATCACCACAGACACAAAAGGAAGTCTCAGTTTAGTTTTAGCCCCAGTGGTGAGAATGAGAACTGCAAGATATCAGGATTATTTTATAATATAGATACAAAAATGGAAAACTAAAAAAAGTCATAAGTTAACATAAAAAACATTTAGGGTGGCTTCACATGTACCGGATTCGCAGCGGATTTCACGCTGCGAGTTTGCAGCGAAATCCGCTGTAAATTCATGTAGTGTGAAGCTCAATGGGGTTACTTACCCGCAGCAGAATTTTCATTCCACTGCGAGTATGTAACCCGGCCTCTTTATCCCCCTGCAGCCCGCTGCTCGGAGCATACATTACTTGTTCGGCGTTGTGGCTGTGTGTGAGTCTCCCGGCGGTCCCCATCAGGCAGCACTGATTGGCTGATCGGGACTGAAGGGAGCCAGGAGCCTCACACGCAGCCGCATTACCGAGCAGGTAATGTATGCTCCGGGGTGTCGGGCTGCGAGGGGTTAAAGGACCTGGGTTACATACTCGCAGCGGAATGAAAATTCTGCTGCGGGTAAGTAACCCCATTGAGCTTCACACTACAAGGAGTTGCAGCGGCGTTCGGTACGTGTGAATCCGATACGTGTGCAACAACCCTAAAACATGACCACTTTCCCCCTACTGTTGTCTCCAGATTGGGTGGGGTTTTGAAGCTCAGTTACATTGAAGTAAATGGAGCTTAATTGCAAACCGCACCTGAACTGGAGACAACAGAAGGGGGAAAAGTGGCCATGTTTTTGTAGCGCTGGATGACCCCTTTAAGCCTAGTAGCCAGAATGAAAACCCCAATATTTTAGGATTACATTATAATACAGATTTTAGTTTATAGAAATTTTTAAAAAAATCACAAGAAATTCAAATGGCTACAATACCTTAGGAATTACATTAAAAAGCTAATCCATTGTATTCCACTTTGGTCCCCTGGGTTGAACACGCTGAGTAATAAAATCCCTGTCTGTACACATCATTATCCTATGTGCAGACTTTCTTGTGGCAGCTGAAATATTATTTGTTGTCCAGAGAACATGGATTCTTCCCATCAGGCTATGACTGCAATGGTACACCTATCTATTTCAAACCCCAAAGCGATTCAGACATTTACGTCTCAGCAAGCTATTACCAGAATGTGTTTTCCTATTTCAGATACATAAGAAAGCCCTTTAGCATTCCAGGGATCCTCACACACAGATTTAATTGCCAGTTAAGTTCTTGGAAAGGCTGCGCATGTTTTAATTCCGACATTTAGCGGGAGCATCTCAGCATATAAAGACGTTTAACCCCCTTCCATTATATTGTGGAGGAAAACGTACTCTTTATCTACAACGATAGCCCGATGTGTATTCCATTCAGGTATATACCGTATACTACGGAGTCTGCTTTTTTGGCAAACATTCCATTTGAATGGAAAGGTCATTAGGGAATAAGAGATAAAAGCAGCGCTATTAAGTAGTGCATGCAAATAGGGGAATTTTCACAGCTTAAAAGAGCTCGGAATAATAATAGTGGAAGAACAGGATGAGACATGAGAAAAATACACAATAAAGTACTCCAATATACTCTCAATTATATCAGAGTATAGGATAATAGAAGTGCCAAAACAGGAACCATGGAGCGGTGTGTGGGTTCTTGCACTGTGATCTGTAACTAACTCCTGATGTTAGTAGTATATAGTGCGGAAAAGCAGAGCGATCAATGATAAGTATATGGATGTGCTACCATGACTGTTTTTTCTCCAGAGAATTATTTAATATATTCTGTCCACTTTTTTTTTTTTTTTCGCCTTAGGCTTCGCTCCCACTGAGCAAAACTAGCAGAATTCCGCGGCGGAATTGTCCACCGCGGAATGCCGTTAGCCTGCCTCTCATAATGGGAGTCTATGGGAGGCGCGCGCTCCTGCTTTGTCCGCGCTGAAGAATGAACATGTTCTTTCTTCGGAGCAGACAGAGCGGGAGCGCGCGCCTCCCATAGACTCCCATTATGAGAGGGAGGCTAACGGCATTCCGCGGTGGACAATTCCGCCACAGAATTCTGCTAGTTTTGCTCAGTGGGAACGAAGCCTAAGCTCTGCGGCCGGAAAGATCATCCGGCCGGTACTTAAGTACTGGCCGAGATGATCCGGCCAGAGACCGGCTGTTCGGAACGGCCGATCTCATACGACGTGTGAACATAGCCTAAAAATATATCTAGGAATATATATAACTATAGATTATGTCCCTTGCTGCCATACAGTATATGCTTTTATAATGAGCACATACTGTAAAAGTAATGCTCATGTAGATTATGTAGAAGGGTAGTTCAGAAAAGATTTTTGTTTCTTTTAAATCAACTTTAAAATCTCAAATCTTCCAGTACTAATCAGCTTCTGTATGTCCTGCAGGATGTGGTGTATTCTTTCCAGTCTGACACAGTGCTCTCTGCTGCCACCTCTGTCCATGTCAGGAACTGTCCAGAGCAGTAACGAATTCCCATAAAAAACCTCTCCTGCTCTGGACAGTTCCTGACATGGACAGAGGTGGCAGCAGAGAGCACTGTCTCAGGCTGGAGAGAATGCACCACTTCCTGCAGGACATACAGCAGTACTGGAGTAGTGGAAGACTTTTAATGGACATAAATTACAAATCTCTAGCACTTTCTGGCACTAGTTGATTTGAAAGAATTGTCCCCCCGCTGAACTATCCCTTTAAGCTGAGATGGGTTATAAGTTCACATTTCTAGATGGGCTTTATAGAATTATTTTGGAGGGACAGTTCTGCAGACTACCATTTGTTGCCATATTCTAAGGGGCACATTTGTCAAAGTCTGCACCTAGCACAGGCTTTTGCGCAAGGATACCCCTAACCCAACCCCCCATCCCCCGGACATTATCTTTTAGTTGAACACTAAAGTTTTCCTTTTTTTAACGTCCTTTCACCGCTTTTACCCTTAAATTCAATGGACTTTTCAATTAAAGAAACATCCAAAGAGCAATCAGTCCAACTCCATTAGAATAACGTACCAACAGCCGTCCCCGCACTGACGGACGGTCAAACTGCGAAATTACGTCATTTTCTTCTTTTCAAAAACAGTGAGGAAAAAATATTGTGGGAACATAAAGTTTCCCTCCGTTGAGCACATGATGTGGACAGCCAAACGCTGCTAGCTCTGGGGGCCACTGCGCTCATGTGTCCACGTCCAGCCACTGCTGTATAGCAATTTTTCGGCCTGTTTGTTGTTTGCACAATTTTTCAATGGTATACCATCTGTGATTATACTATTATCCGGGTATTGGAGCCCTTTGGGCTAAATTTTTTGTCCGTCATTATATTTTGTTGCTACACTATTGAAGCATTGGGGAATTTTATTTTAAATTGGTTTAAGTCCAAACTTTTTCAATTTTGATCCGGATCTTTATCTACAAGTGGAATATTCTGCAGAAACACAATTTTCTGGGTACGATGCGGCCATGGGACATGATGTTACCTGTTATGGTTTACCGCTGAGAAATAAGCTGTCTTAAAACTCAATCTCTCCCATCAGCTTATACGTAACATCTCCTGCAGAACTAAAGAACTGATAAACTTCAGTCTGCACGGCTTTGACTAAAGCTGCAAAAATGGATTTCCATGCTGAGTCAGTCAATTCTTATAAGAGATTACATGAAAGTATAATCGTATGAACATTACGGCTACGAAACAGGCAAAAGTGATAAAAGAAGGGATTTTATTCCATATTTACAACCCGGCTATGTGTTCCTTCAAGGACAAACTCAATAAACGAATTTTCTAGTGTTGAATAAATATATTTTGTGTACAGATATACTAAATGCGGCTTGTAAGAACGTGACGAGAATATAAACGGCCCAGCTCTTACGGCTCCATCTATCAATAGTTCATCAACATTTGTGTAATTTTCATTGCTTTTCATTTCCATCAAAATTAGAAAATGGTTGTACAATAGGGAAGATTAACTAAGATTGTCTAATTTAGGCAAAAATTAAGCGCTATAATTTTGACATATCAGCACATTGCCCATTATTTGGCCACATTTTATTACTGGTATGGGCTATGCTCCAACAATGTTTTTTCCTCTCCATTTTTGAAAAGAAAAAATTATGGCCATTTGTACGTTTATGACTCAAAAAACATTAAATAAGGAACGTTTAAAAAAAAAAGAAAAAAAAGAAAAAATGATGGCCGTCATTTGGCTGTTTGGCCGCCTGTCAGTGCAATAACGACTGTTGGTGCATTATTCTAGGTCAGATTGACTGATTGTCCATTGTCTTTATTTGAAAAGTCCTTTGAATTTAATAGTAAAGGACTGTGAAAAAAAGAAAAACTGTGTTTGAACAACTAAAAAATAACGTCCGCTGTTTGCAAAAGATTTCCTAAAATAATTGTCATTATCATCATTTAATACACTGTGTGCATTGGACGTCCGTCATTCCATTGACTTTAATGCATTGCATTAAAATTAATTAAATTGCAGCAAAACCAGATGTTTTTTTAAATAGCGGAAACAGACGCCTTTCCTGTTTATTTTTTTAACCTAGTGTGAACATAGCCATACCACATAAAATAAATGCGTTTATATTCCAGTCCTCACCGGTCAGGTGAGGTGTGAACTTTAAAAAGGGGCCATGCTAGGCTCAGGGGTATTGAATACAAAGCTAATAGAGAATGAATAAAGTTTAGGTGTGTAAACATGAAGCTGATGGGGTCTAAATCAGGGTCAGGGGATGTGACTATGAGGCTGAGGGGGCATGAATCAAATATATATATATATATATATATATATATATATATATATATATATATATAAACATGAAGATGAGGGGGTGTAAATCAGGCTCAGGGAGTGTGACTATGAAGTTGAGGGGGCATTAATCTGGTTTTGGTATATAAAGCTGATGGGGTGTAAATCTGGCTCAAAGAATGTGAACATGACACTGAGGGGGCCTAAATCAAGCTCAGGGGGTGTAAGTGTGAGGATGAGGGGGCATGAATTGGGTTTAAGGGTGTAAATATGAGACTGAAGAGGAGTAAATCAGGCTCAGGGGGTGTAAATTTGAGACTGTGGGCTATAAATCTGGCTCACACGTCCTTCACCCTGCAGTGACACCTTTTTTAAATAGAGTTCATGCCTAAATGACTGTTTAGGAAAAAGTGCAGATAGTCAACCAAATAGTAAAATCAGCCAGGGCATCTGAGGCTAGAAAATTATATAAAACCATTTTTTATACTCACCACAGATCCTTTTTAAAGCTCACTATAGTCATGTTGTACCGGGACAGAGTGTAAGTGAATTTCTACCGGTTCCTCTGTTTCTCTTACAGGCTATGTTCCCAATTCGAAAAATATCGTGGAAGACGGCCATCTTGTAAGATAGGCGGCCGTTAATAATATTAATCATGATCATTACTAGCGTTCGTCTTCCAGTATTATTACGAAGTGGGAACATAACCACAGACTAGATTCAGGTCACTTTCTATTAATTTCATTGAGGAATTCCTTGTGTGGACTAGACAGGAACGTGCAGCCAAAGGAAAGCTGCAAAATATCCTGCTGTATTGACATACATAAGCCCCTCCAGAATATTCTGGTTTCAGAGAGGATGCAGAACATTCCAGCTACAGTGATACGTTGGGGTGGGGGGAGGCAGCGATTATAACCTCAATACGATCCAACCTCTCCTTGAGGATCTCACTGTTCGCAGAAGCTCGGTGACCTAACAGCCCATTTACAGTACAGTCCCTATGTGTCCGGTCACTGGGGCTTCCCTCGTGGTGAGAGAGTCTCCTGCATCAGCTACGAAACCAAATGTCCCCAAAACTTCAGCTGCTTTCTAGTTCTCTTCTCTGTAGCCTACTTTGAAGAGAAGGGTTTTCAGGTTACTTTTGAAGGACTTGATGGTGGATGAGAGACGGATGTGTCGGGGTAGCGAGTTCCAGAGTATGGGGGAGGCTCGGGCAAAGTCTTGGAGGCGGTTTTGTGAGGTACGAACAAGGGGGGAGTGCAGACGGAGGTCACTGGAGAATCGAAATTTGCGTGAGGGACGGTAGCGGGATATCAGGTCAGAGATGTACGGAGGGGACAGGTTGTGGGGGGCCTTGTATGTCATGGTCAACAATTTAAAGTGAATACGTTGGGCAATGGGGAGCCAGCGGAGGGATTGGCAGAGGGGAGAGGCTGAGGTAATGCGAGGGGAGAGGTGGATTAATCAGGCAGCAGAGTTAAGGATAGACTGGAGGGGATCAAGGGAGTTAGATGGAGGCCAGAGAGGAGGATGTTACAGTAGTCCAAGCGGGAAATAATGAGAGCATAGACCAGCAGTATTGTGGAGTCATGGGTGAGAAAAGAGCGGATTTTGGAAATGTTTTTGAGGTGAAGGCGGCAGGAGGTGGTCAGGGCCTGAATGTGTGGTTTAAAAGATAGGGCAGAGTCACAGGAGACCCCGAGGCAGCGGACTTGAGGGACAGGGGACAGAGTGCAGCCATTGATAGTGATTGACAGGTTAGACGGCGGGGTGGAGCAAGGTGGGGGAAAGATGGTTAGTTCTGTTTTGTCTATGTTGAGCTTTAGAAAGCGGGAGGAGAAGAAAGAAGATATGGCCGATGGACACTCTGTAATCCTGGATAGCAAAGAGGTGACATCCGGACCAGAGAGGTAGATCAGTGTCATCAGTGTAGAGGTGGTACCTGAAGCCGTGGGACTCTATGATATGTCCCAGGCCAGAGGTGTAGATGGAGAAGAGAAGAGGCCGAGTACAGAGCCTTGGGGAACACCAACAGTGAGGGGATGAGGAGAGGAGGTGGTGTGGGAGTGGGAGATACTAAAAGTGCGGTTGGAGAGGTAAGAGGAGAACCAGTAGAGGGCTGAGCAAGTGACGCCAAGGGATGAGAGAATTTGTAAGATAGCATACCTCCCAACTTTTTGGATGACCAAACAGGGACACTTGTGGTTCACTCTAGGAAAATTTTACAGACATTTCTATACTTTTTAATTCAAATAAGCATTTACATATACAGGAGCCGCTGCAGATTGATGCATTTACTTACATTGATATCTGCAAATCTGCAACAGATCCTGTATGTGTGAATGCATGCCTTGGTCCCAATCACACATCAGTAACCCTGTCTGTAACTGTGGACCTGTAACTGCAGACAGAATTACGCATGTGTTTCAGTAACCGTCTGCATTTGCAGGGACCCACTGATTCAAATAGGTGAACAATGGCTTATTCATTTTATGTGTCACGGATCATGTCCATGGGCCATATGAACTGAAAGGGGCCATAATGTCACATGATTCATCTGAATATAACAATGTAGGTGCAACATACAACGTTTATTAAAGGAGAAGTCCGGTAAAAAAAATTTATTAAAGTATTGTATTGTCCCCTCCAAAAGTTTTTTTTTTCCTGCACTTACTACTGCATCAACTATTCCCTTCCTGGATAAAATAGTGATGTCACTTCCTGGATAACATGGTGATGTCACTTCCTGGATAACATGGTGATGTCACTTCCTGGATAACATAGTGATGTCACTTCCTGGATAACATGGTGAAGTCACTTCCTGGATAACATGGTGATGTCACTTCCTGGATAATACGGTGATGTCACTTCCTGGATAACATGGTGATGTCACTTCCTGGATAACATGGTGGTGTCATGACCTGACTTCCAGAGCTGTGCATGCTGTGGCTGCTGGAGAGGATGATGGCAGGGGGATGCTCAGTGTCCCTCCAGTGCCCTGTGTCCCTCAGTGTCCCCCTGCCATCATCCTCTCCAGCAGCCACAGCCCGCACAGCTCCGGGAGTCGGGGCGTGACATCACCATGTTATCCAGGAAGTGACATCACCATGTTACAAGTTAATATTACAAGTTATGGGCATTAGATTTCTGGTGATACGTTGATCCGGGGATTGTTCTGGTTGCCATTGCAGTCGGGGGAGGGGGGGGAGTTTCTCCCTGTGGTGGGGCGTTTGTCTTCTGCCCCATAGGGGTTTTTCGCCTTCCTGGATCAACACAGTGGGATTTTCCTAGGTTGAACCTGATGGACTCTTGTCTTCTTTCAACCTTATTTACTATGTTACTATGTTACTATGTTATCCAGGAAGTGACATCACCATGTTATCCAGGAAGTGACATCATCATTTTATCCAGGAAGTGAAGCCTTGATGCAGTAATAAGTCCAGGGAAAAAAGCACTTTATAAGCATTTCTTGTAATAAGTGTAAATTGGTAATTTGTATAACTTTTGGGGGGCAATACAATACTTTAATAAAAATTTTCACTGGACTTTTTTTTTAATGCAAATCTAATTCCTAGGTCAAAAAGAAGGACATGTACGGGGCAAAGAGGGCCAGAAGGACATGGGTCAAAAGTAGGGACTGTCCCTCCAAAAGAAGGACACTTGGGAGGTATGAGATAATTCCATCAGTGAGGCTTTTTCAAGTATCCATCACCCATAGGATCGCATTGTAAAAAATCTATATGTTTAACATACATAGACTTTTTTTTAAAGAGGAAGTCCAGCGGGGTGGGGGTGGGGGGCAAATTTTCGTTACAGGTAAGGGGGGGGTATAAAAAAAGTTATAGTCACCTGTCATGGCAGCCCACGCTGAGCCGTGTCCTGCTCCTGGACCCCTCCGGCTACATTATGACCCAGCTGGTGGATTCTCCGCTCAGTCAGTCAGTGACTAGGGTGGGATACCACTGCAGCCAATGATTGGCTGACCGGGCTCAATCCCACCCATCTGTGATGTCGTGGCTGGGTTGTGATGGACTCCGGAACCCAGGAGAACATGATAGCCGAACGGGGATCAAGAGCGGTAAGCATATTGACTATTTTATTTCCCCCCCACCCCCTGCCCGTAATAAATTTTTGCTACCGATTAGTGAGCAAATGTGGAATTACAGTGAACAATTAGCAAACGATTAACGATTTTAGGTTCAGCTCGAAAGATCAACGACACACAAGCAATTTTTCTATTGTTGCCTAAAATGACATAAAATGATTATCGTTTAAATCCGGATGATATAATAATTTCTCGCACAATAATCGCCCCGTGTAATAGGGCCCTTATTCTATATAGGAAATAATATAATGATGCTATCTGATTTCACAGCCCCATTTGTCAGCAGTCCCAATGTCCAGATTTTGGATTGTATCAAGCAGCTGTTATTGGCAGGCGGAAATACCACAGACCAAAGACCAAGTAGCTGGACGTGTAATTTTATCCATTATCTGGCAAAGTACAGTAACGGTCGAATATGTGCACGGACAAGCTGCCAGCAATCCACTCCAGCCACTCCTTCCATACAGTCCAATGTTAGGTTTGCAGGTAAATGTATTTCGACAGATCTATTTACTAAAATATACAATTTTATTTTTAAAAAAATTAAAAATTTTCTTTCAGAGCCAGCGATGAATTGCTACCCACGTCTGAATATCTACTAACATAATACCATAATCAGAGAGAAATATTAGGTCATTTATAGTGTCTGCCCGAAGCCATTACACATATTGACGAGCGCTCTATTCATTAGCGCACTTAGAACTGTTGCAAATTTAATTTGCTGGCAGATAGATTATTCTGATAGTCGTCCTCACTCTGTCCCTATAGTCTTTGGGAGACGGCTATGTAACGTCACAAGCTGTCAAGTATAGTTTAGGGAATCGCAATAAAATAGAGATCTCCTGTGAAAATACAGATTGTACATTTATAATTACTGTGATAATAATGCCACATTTCACATGACTGTAATAAGGTCACAAGCTGCACATACCACGTTTCCCCGAAAATAAGACATCTTCTAAAAATAAGACATATGGGATTTGAAAATAAGGCACCCCCAAAAAATAAGGCTTCTCTTGAAAGTAAAACCTCTGCCACGCAGGTCAGGTCATGCAGCACATCCAGCGGAATGTCCCGCCGAACTCCCGAGGTCACTCCCCGCTGCACCCCTGAGGTCACATCCCGCTGCACCCGAGGTCACGTCCCGCTGCATCCCTGAGGTCACGTCCCGCTGCACGCCTGAGGTCACGTCCCGCTGCACGCCTGAGGTCACGTCCCGCTGCACCCCTGAGGTCACGTCCCGCTGCACGCCTGAGGTCACGTCCCGCTGCACGCCTGAGGTCACGTCCCGCTGCACGCCTGAGGTCACTCCCCGCTGCACGCCTGAGGTCACGTCCCGCTGCACGCCTCAGGTCACGTCCCGCTGCACGCCTGAGGTCACGTCCCGCTGCACCCTTGAGGTCACGTCCCACTGCACCCCTGAGGTCACGTCCCACTGCACGCCTCAGGTCACGTCCCGCTGCACGCCTGAGGTCACGTCCCGCTGCACGCCTAAGGTCACGTCCCGCTGCACGCCTGAGGTCACGTCCCGCTGCACGCCTGAGGTCACGTCCCGCTGCACGCCTGAGGTCACGTCCCGCTGAACGCCTGAGGTCATGTCCCACTGCACGCCTGAGGTCACGTCCCGCTGCACACCTGAGATCACGTCCCTTCTGCATGCCCAAAGTCAGGTCCTGCTGCACACCCAGGGTCAGGTTCTGCCACACATCCAACTAAATGTCCCACAGAACGCCCGAGGTCACGTCCTGCTGCAAATCCCGCCGAACATCACGCCCAAGATCACGGCCCACTGAACGTCATACCGCATGTCCGAGGTCACACCGCACGCAGTCCGCCTCCGCCCTGGGGTCCCTCTGCAGCAGGCATCTACTGCAGTCTTTGGTGAGTATTTTTCTTCTTTTTGAAATAAGACATCCCCCCAAAAAAAGACACAGCGCATCTTTTGCAGCAAGAATACCATCATATATACAGCCCAGCATACCATTATATATACAGCCCAGCATATCATTATGTATACAGCCCAGCATACCATTATATATACATACAGCCCAGCATACCATCATATATACAGCCCAGCATACCATTATATATATACAGCCCAGCATACCATTATATATATATATATATATATATATATATATATATACAGCCCAGCATACCATTATATATATATATATATATATATATATATATATATATATACAGCCCAGCATACCATTAAAGATACATACAGCCCATCATACCATTATATATACAGCCCAGCATACCATTATATACATATATATATATATACAGCCCAACATACCATTAGATATACAGCCCAGCATACCATTATATATATATATATACAGCCCAGCGTACCATCATATATACAGCCCAGCATACCATTATATATATAAATATACAGCCCAGCATACCATTCTATATATATAAAGCCCAGCATACCATTATATATATATATATACAGCCCATCATACCATTATATATACAGCCCAGCATACCATTATATATATACAGCCCAGCATACCATTATATATATATATATATATACAGCCCAGCATACCATCATATATACAGCCCAGCATACCATTAAATACAGTATATACAGCCCAGCATACCATTATATATACAGCCCAGCATACCATTATATATATACAGCCCAGCATACCATTATAGATACATACAGCCCATCATACCATTATATATACAGCCCAGCATACCATTATATATATATATATATATATATATATATATATATATATATACAACCAATCATACCATTATATATATACAGCCCAGCATACCATTATATATATATATATATATATATATATATATATATATATATATACAGCCCATCATACCATTATATATATACAGCCCATCATACCATTATATAAACAGCCCAGCATACCATTATATATACAGCCCAGCATACCATTATATATATATATATATATATATATATATATATATATATATATATATATATACAGCCCAGCATACCATTTTATATATATACTAGAAAATGTACCCGGCGCTGCCCGGGTATAAAGTGTCAGTGTCAGGGTCGTATTTACCATTAGGCACCCATGGTCTGGTGTGTAGGGTAGCACCTTGCAGAGGGGCAGTACCCTCCTGTTCAGACTTGCCAGAAAATCTGGTGTCTTTTCGAGGGGGGTATGGCGGTATTGGTCTGGTATAGCGGTGTTTTCCAGTCACAGTATGGCGGTATTGGTCAGGTCTGGTATGGCAGTGTTATTCAGTCACAGTGTGTCGGTATTGGTCATGACTGGTATGGCGGTGTTATCCAGTCACAGTATGGCGGTATTGGTCAGGTCTGTTGTGGCTGTGTTATCCAGTCACAGTATGGCGGTATTGGTCAGGTCTGGTATGGCAGTGTTATTCAGTAAAGTGTGTCGGTATTGGTCATGTCTGGTATGGCGGTGTTATCCAGTCACAGTACGGCGGTATTGGTCAGGTCTGGTGTGGCGGTGTTCTCCAGTCACAGTATGGCGGTATTGGTCAGGTCTGGTATAGTGGTGTTATCCAGCACAGTATGGCGGTATTGGTCAGGTCTGGTGTGGCAGTGTTACCCAGTCACAGTATGGCGGTATTGGTCAGGTCTGGTATGGCAGTGTTATCCAGTCCCAGTATGGCGGTATTGGTCAGGTCTGGTGTGGCGGTGTTACCCAGTCACAGTTTGGTATACCTGTCCTGTAGTGCCCTGTATATACATGTACTGTATAGATGGAGTAGGGGGTCCTGTATACATGTACAGTATTGATAGAGTAGGAGGTCCTGTATATACATGTACTGTATAGATGGAGTAGGGGGTCCTGTATACATGTACAGTATAGATGGAGTAGGGGGTTCTGTATATATGTACTGTATAGATGGAGTAGGGGTTTCTGTATATACATGTACTGTATACATGGAGTAGGGGGTCCTGCATATATATATGTACTGTATAGATGGAGTAGGGGGCCCTGTATATACATGTACTGTATAGTTGGCGTAGGGGGTCCTGTATATACATGTACTGTATAGATGAAGTAGGGGGTCCTGTATATACATGTACTATATAGATGGAGTAGGGGGTCCTGTATATACATGTACTGTATAGATGGAGTAGGGGGTCCTGTATATACATGTACTGTATAGATGGAGTAGGGGGTCCTGTATACATGTACTGTATAGATGGAGTAGGGGGTCCTGTATATACATGTACTGTATGGATGGAGTAGGGGGTCCTGTATATACATGTACTGTATAGATGGAGTAGGGGGTCCTGTATATACATGTACTGTATAGATGGAGTAGGGGGCCCTGTATATACATGTACTGTATGGATGGAGTAGGGGGTCCTGTATATACATGTACTGTATAGATGGAGTAGGGGGCCCTGTATATATATGTACAGTATAGATGGAGTAGGGGGCCCTGTATATACATGTACTGTATGGATGGAGTAGGGGGCCCTGTATATACATGTACTGTATAGATGGAGTAGGGGGCCGTGTATATACATGTAATGTATAGTTGGAGTAGGGGGTCCTGTATATACATGTACTGTATAGTTGGAGTAGGGGGTCCTGTATACATGTACTGTATAGATGGAGTAGGGGGTCCGGTATATACATGTACTGTATAGATGGAGTAGGGGGCCCTGTATATACATGTACTGTATAGATGGAGTAGGGGGTCCTGTATATACATGTACTGTATAGATGGAGTAGGGGGTCCTGTATATACATGTACTGTATAGATGGAGTAGGGGGCCCTGTATATACATGTACTGTATAGATGGAGTAGGGGGCCCTGTATATACATGTACTGTATGGATGGAGTAGGGGGTCCTGTATATACATGTACTGTATGGATGGAGTAGGGGGCCCTGTATATACATGTACTGTATAGATGGAGTAGGGGGCCCTGTATACATGTACTGTATAGATGGAGTAGGGGGCCCTGTATATACATGTACTGTATAGATGGAGTAGGGGGTCCTGTATATACATGTACTGTATAGATGGAGTAGGGGTCTACCAGTTATTACTGTGGATGTTGTGAGGCAGCTTCCCTAGCAACCATTGCTCCCTGTGAAAATGAAAGCAGTAATCCTATTGGTTGCTAAGGCTCCAACTGCCGTGTCTGCTGCAGCTAATTATATCACCTGTGTTTGCAGTGAGGAGATTTTCCAATTCATCTCTATGGGGCGCCTCTCTTTCCCCTCCCCCTCCCCTCCTGTACATCTGGCGGGGACGGGACCTTCGCAATAACCTTCCCGGGCACCCAATGTATCTATGTGCCAAATTTGGGGTCAAACGGTTCAGGCGTTTGGAAGTCTATAGAGGACAGACAGACAGACAGACAGAAGGACAGACAGACAGACTTTGATTTTTATGATATATATATATATATATATATATATATATATACAGCCCAGCATACAATTTTATATACAACCCACCATGCCATTAGCTTTCCCTACCGCCCGGCTGTGAGAAATCACTACCCCTAAATCCTTCTCTTCTGAAGCCTTTGCCAACACAGAACTGCTGATACGATACCTTCTTTAGATTTGAAAGTTCCCCAGTGGCGCTGTAAATTATGTTAGGAGAGGAGTAATCAAAGATAGGAGTTCCTGATTAATAGAATGAGTAGTTGCACACATTCACCTAGCCCAGCAAATATAATAATGAGTAGGGGCACAACAGTACACCTGTGTGGTCCTACTACAGTACACCTCTGCGGTCTTACAGTACATCTGTGTGATTCTGCAGTACACCTGTGCGGTCTTACAGTACACCTGTGTGGTCCTGCAGTATACCAATGTGGCTCTACAATAAACCTGTGTAGTCCTACAATACACCTGTGTGGTCCTACAATACACCTGTTTGGTCCTACAATACACCTGTGTGGTCCTACAGAACAGCTGTGTGGTCCTACAATACACCTGTGTGGTCCTGCAGTACACCTATGTGGCTCTACAATACACCTGTGTGGTCCTACAATACACCTGTGTGGTCCTACAATACACCTGTTTGGTCCTACAATACACCTGTGTGGTCCTACAGTACAGCTGTGTGGTCCTACAATACACCTGTGTGGTCCTGCAGTACACCTATGTGGCTCTACAATACACCTGTATAGTCATGCAATACACCTGTATGGTCCTACAGTACACTTGTATGGTCCTGTAATACACCTGTGTTGCCCTACAGTATGCCTATGTGGTTCTACAATATACCTGTGTGGTCCTACAGTACATTTGTATGGTCCTGCAGTACACCTGTGTTGCCTTACAATACACCTGTGTTGCCCTACAGTATGCCCGGTATGGTCCTACACCTCTGGCTGTCCAGAGACAGAGAGGTTTTCTATGGGGATTTGCTGCTGCTCTGGACAGTTCCTGACATGGACAGAGGTGGCAGCAGAGAGCGCTGTGTCAGACTGAAAAGAAGACACCACTTCCTGCAGGACATACAGCAGCTAATAAGTACTGAAAGACGAGATAAATAAAAGTAAATTACAAGTCTATATAACTTTCTGACCCCAGCTGATTTGAAAGAAAAATAAATTTCGCTGGAGTACCTTTTTAACTGGTTAAAGGGGTTGTCCAGCGAAAATTATTTTCTTTTAAATAAACTGGTGTCAGAAAATTAGATAGATTTGTAATTTACTTCTATTTACAAATCTCAAGTTTTCCCATACTTATAAGTAGAGATGAGCGAACTTGTCGGATTTCTGGTTCGTATGAATCAGAAATCTCGGCATCTGCCTCCCGCTGTCTGCTCGCTCCGTGCAGCCGGTGGATACAGCATCAGGAATGCCTAGAAATATGGGATACAGTCAATGCCAATGGCTGTATCCCAGTTTTCCAGGCGTTCCTTACGCTGTATCCACCCGCTGCACGGAGCGAGCAGACAGCGGGAGGCAGATGCCGAGATTTCTGATTCATACGAACCAGAAATCCGACAAGTTCGCTCATCTCTACTTATAAGCTACTATATATCCTGCAGGAATTGTTGTTTATTTACATTCAGACACAGTGCTCTCTACTGACATCTCTGGCCGAGTCAGGAACTGTCCTGAGCAGGAGAGGTTTTCTATGGGCATTTGCTACTGCATACTGCATATGCTAAGTATGGGAAAACTTGAGATTTTGAAATAGAAGTAAATTACATATCTATCTAAGTTTCTGACACCAGTTGATTTGAAAGAAATTTTTTTTTTGTTGGAAAACCCCTTTAAACTGCAATCCAATGATTTAACATTGAAGCCACTACTGTATGTGTTAGTACGGTCACCTGTGGCTCCTATTGATTGATCCTATAACAATCTATGAATTCCTCTCATATACAAAGAATAAAACATAGGTTGTAGGGAACACAATTTAAATGTTTTACAGTCTATCAGTGATTATTCACCTTTGCTCTCATCTGTTTTCTCTATTCCCTTTCATCCCCTTTAAGAACATGCTACTGCTTAATGACTTCATCTGGAGACCTCATTATGACTCTTCAGCTTGTTTGCCAATGTACAAACCAAAGAAACCGGTGCCCTCATTATTTTCACAGGGGGGTTTAAGTGCTTAAGATATTCAGAACCCAATGGTATGTAGATCCTTACCAATACTCAGGAAATATTCTGCAGATAGATAGATAGATAGATAGATAGGAGATAGATAGATAGATAGATAGATAGATAGATAGATAGATAGATAGGAGATAGATAGATAGATAGATAGATAGATAGATAGATAGGAGATAGATAGATAGGAGATAGATAGATAGATAGATAGATAGATAGATAGATAGATAGGAGATAGATAGATAGATAGATAGATAGGAGATAGATAGATAGATAGGAGATAGATAGATAGATAGATAGATAGATAGGAGATAGATAGATAGATAGATAGATAGATAGATAGATAGGAGATAGATAGATAGGAGATAGATAGATAGATAGATAGATAGATAGATAGGAGATAGATAGATAGATAGATAGATAGATAGATAGATAGATAGATAGGAGATAGATAGATAGATAGATAGGAGATAGATAGATAGATAGATAGATAGATAGGAGATAGATAGATAGATAGATAGATAGATAGGAGAAAAATAAATAGATAGGAGATAGATAGATAGATAGATAGGAGATAGATAGATAGATAGATAGATAGATAGGAGATAGATAGATAGATAGATAGATAGACGCTCGCTTCACTGTGTGCTGTGGGAGGTTCTGATGTGGGAGCGCGCTGATGTGCCCGCATCAGAACCCTGCGGCCAAAAGATTATCCGGCCGGTACTGCAGTATTGGCCGGGATGATCCGTGCATAGATCGGCCGTTCCGTGACCCGGCTGGGTCACGGAACGGACGGTCTCTATACATAGTCTGAACGTAGCCTAAGGCTATGTTCACACTACGTAAAACTACAGCCGTAGTTCTTGCCGCAGAACTACAGCCGTAGTTTTGCAGGGTGGAACATAACCTTACTTTCAATGGGATCCTGGCCGGAGCGTACACACATCGTATACACTCCGTCCGGGATCTATGCGGCGCCGCAAATAACTGACAGGTCAGTGAATTCCGGCCGCAGAAAGACCTGTCAGTTCACACAGTGAAGCGAGCGGCTCCAGCCACTTGCTTCACTGTGGGCTATGGGAAGCTCTGATGCGGGCGCACGCTGATGCGCCCGCATCAGAGCTCCACAGCCGGAAAGATCCGGGGTCACAGAACGGCCGGATGTTCACGTAACGTGAACATAGCCTTAAGGTGTAACAGTCGTCTCTTTCTTTCTTTTTCTGCAGAAATCAATAGCCCAGGCAACGTTAAGAAACTTTGTAATTGGGTTTATTAAGAAAATATGCCATTATCTGCATTCAAAAAGCCTTTCCCCAGGAGTCCTCCCCCCTCCCTCCTTTCTCTCATTCATTGCTCATTATCAGGAAATTCCGATTTTTTTTTTTTACATCAGTTGAGTCCTGTGTAACCTATGGAGTGGGGAGGGGGGAGATTAGTCACCATCAGAGAGCAGAGAACAAAGGATTACACAGTGGGAGCTGTGGGAAAGCCGGTATTCAGAGGTCAGAGAGGTCAGTGGTGAATGTCAAAGGAGATAGCCCGGTGATGTAGCTGTAAATTAACAAAAAAACATTAAACGACAGTGACACTTTAAACCTTTCCTGAACAATCTTTGCAGTCTGACTGCACCCTTACCCTAATAAAAGAGACCACTGCCATAAGTACCACTATGAAGGGTGTACTTGGTCTGTATAATGTTTCAGTACTGTAGCTGGTACATGTCACAGTAATATCCACACAAATGCCAGGACCCAAGGACTCCCAGCAGAACACTACGTAGAATCACACTACTTCAGCCACCTTCTCCTCTTCCCATGTAGCATCAATACCAGCTTTTATACCTCCGCTACCTGGCTCTAATCTCCCTATCAGATGTACTGTTACTAGTGGACGCAGTACTTAGAGAGCTATGATGCACCTAACATGAGTGACCCAACGTCTTTGTATCATACGCAGCATTAGCCTTTCCAGTTACTTACAGTGTTACAGTAGCTCTTCTGTGGGATCAGAGCACACAGGCTAGTCTCCGTTCACCATGCACATTAGTGACCCTGTTGCTGGTTCACTGGTTTTCTTTTCTTGGAACCCTTTTAGTATTGTAGGTACTATCCATCTGCATCCCACAATTCATGCAATTTTGGAGACGCTCTGACCCACTCATCCAGCCCTTACAATATCCCCCTCTTAATGTTATTCACCCCATCTGTCAGTGGTTTTTATGCTATAGCTGATTGATGGAGACAGACAGATAGATAGATAGATAGATAGATAGATAGATAGATAGATAGATAGATAGGGGATAGATAGATAGATAGATAGGGGATAGATAGATAGATAGATAGATAGATAGATAGATAGATAGATAGATAGATAGATAGGGGATAGATAGATAGATAGATAGATAGATAGATAGATAGATAGATAGATAGATAGATATTAGAGAGATAGATAGTTACATAGATAGATATAGATATATGATAGATAGAATAGATAGGAGACAGATAGATAGATAGATAGATAGATAGATAAGAATTAGAGAGATAGATAGATAGATATAGATACATAGATAGATAGATAGATAGATAGATAGATAGATAGATAGATAGGAGATAGATAGATAGATAGATAGATAGATAGATAGATAGATAGATAGATAGGAGATAGATAGATAGATAGATAGGAGATAGATAGATAGATAGATAGATAGATAGATAGATAGATAGGAGATAGATAGATATATAGATAGATAGATAGATAGATAGGAGATAAATAGATAGATAGATAGATAGATAGATAGATAGAAGATAAATAGATAGATAGATGATAGATAGATACTGTAGATGATAGATAGATAGATAGATAGATAGATAGATAGACAGATAGATAGATAGATAGATAGATAGATAATAAATAAATAAATGGATAGGTGGATAGATAGACAGACAGAACAATCTACCTACAGCACACAAAGGTATCATCTCGGCTCTCTAGTACTGAGAATGGATATCTGCATTAATAGCACATATAGATAACAAAGTTAAGCTGCTAGTCCTGTGTAATATCACAGTAACATATACATAAAGTACTGTAATATGAACAGATGGAGATTTCATGACAAGTTTCTTTGTAGTTACAGTAAAGCCCCCTTCTCATAGAAATGAAGAATTTGGAAAACCCAGAGTTGTCATCCTAGAACTATCTACTGGTGACCCTGCAATGTATACTGTGTAAAGCCGCCTGTACCTGCCAAATACTATTAATCTAAGAATAATTGTACATATAAGGGGGACTTTAGTGTTTTATGTAGACTGTCCCTTGGCTCCACTGCTATATGTACATTTTCCAGGTTTAATCCCACAGGTTTTACTGGGTTGGACTGAAGCCACTTTTTCCCTGCATCATTTTAAGGCTGTGAGGGGTGAGGAGCACAGATATCCAGCTATTCAATATGTTCTCACCCAGTCTTATATTTTTATAGAATGTAACTGTCTTTTGTTAACCTCCTGGCTCCAGCATCCTGATGCCCTGTTATTGCCCATTATCCTAGAGCTGGCATCTTGGAGACACAAGGAACATGATTGGAGTGAATAATGAGTCCCTGCTGTGCAGCTATCTGCAGCTCCCACCCATCATCCCCTACTGTGGGCATTATGGTACTGCCTATGTATAATAACATCTGTACCATCTATAACCAGGAATAACTCATTAAGTGGAAGAAGCATCACAAGCTGCAAGGAGTCAGCATCCCATTCAGAGCTGGAATCTTCTATATTCCATACAATGTATAGTTCTTGTAACAGTCATGTTACAGGTCTGAATACAAGCCAATATTAAAGACATGTACATGGAGTTCTCCAGCTTCTTTGTATTTTGAGTATTCTGGTTTCTATTACACCCCCCAAAAAATTGTCTTCTTATAAACTGGTTCTACAGGGAAATAGTGTAAGCTAAACTGGAGACAAGGACCATCCTGAGGACATACATATACAGCACTAGGCACTATATCAAATATGGGGATGAAATACACATGTATCACAAACTCTATATATAGCATTTAAGAAAGGAGTTTTATATAATAATGGGTAAAACGTAGTAATACATTGCTACCTATAAAGTATATAACATAATAAGAAGTAACATAATAGTAACACATGGTAGGACTAACAAGCAATAAACTGGTGTTTACAGAATTATTGTACAGAATGTAATATATAGATTGGAATATATATATATATATATATATATATATATATAACCTGACCTGTATAAAAAGGAGTGCAGGGTTCTATTCATGTGTAGTATATTGTATCTTAACAACACTATGTGAGTTTCTTCCTTTATACAGTTACATTACTAGTAGAGATATCAGATTTAGTTACTATTAACCCTATCATGCATCCTTCCCATAAAGCTCTCACATCAGTCCAGGAAGCTGAGTTAGAGGACTATGTCCAGGTCTTCTCCCTCTAGACTTGTGGTCATCACCATCATTTTATTATTCTATATGATATAATACAGTGTATACAAGGTTAAGAAGCCAATATTTGTTTTGTCTCCAGACTTTACAAGTTATAAGAACCAAGTCAAACAAAACCCTCTATCTCATCTTCCTCATACACAAAAATGGGACAAGGATAAAGTGAGATTTCGGGGTTAATTCTTCAGGTTCATTCTTTGTTATTGCTTCTATTCTAGTATAACAGTAAATATTTAAAATAGAGCTAAAACAACAACAATAATAATAATAATAATAATAATAATAATAATAAATAAATAAATAAATAAATAAATAAATAAACTGGTTTACATACCTGTCAGCTGAGAGGGCAGTCAGGGTAAACACAGATACCCCAACAGATGTAAGCTGTATGAATGGAATGAGCTTGCAGCCCACCCTGCCAAACAACCACTTATCTGCCAGGTACCTGCTGGCATCCACAGGGGCACAAGTGACCAGCAGCAGCAGATCTCCCAGGGCCAGGCTGGAGATGAAGAGATTGGGGACATTTCTCATGGATTTGACAGTGCAGAAAATCTTGATTAATGTTACATTGCCAACCAGTCCTACCAGGATGATGAGCCCATACACAGGGGCGATGGCATAGGTGACCCCTGGGTAGAACCAGTCCTCAGCAGAGTGGTTGGAGCTCTGGTTGAAGCAGGTGCTGGCCACAGCAAAGTTATCCCCTTCAAAGTCCAGCAGCAGGCAGTTCTCAGGGCTCATGGTGAGACTGTGGTAAAGTTCCAAGCTTCTCCTGTCTTCTGTTCACTGTCAGCCCATTAAGTCTTCACATGCTGAGGTGCAGGCACATTACATGTCCTCTCTTCTTTTTGCCTTTGTTCCTTTATGCCTCATTGATCCTGCCTATCTTCCTAGGATCCTCTGTGATCCTGTGATCCTTTATCACAATATTTCATCTGTTCCTTTTCTATTCCTCACCCCTCCAAACTCTTTGAAACAGTTGAGAATAGAAGAGAAAGTAGAGAATACAGTAGATTGCACATACCTTGCATCCACTTCTCAGTCCAGGCTGTGGGATGCACAGGAGGGGGAAACATTCACAGCAGCCCCTTCAAGTCTTGTGACACTTTATAGAAGAAGAAATCCTGAGGTTTCCTGAGTCCACCTGCTCACTGTAATATAAAGCAATGTAATGTGGAAAGGTTTGCAAGTGTTGCTGTGTTCTGTCTGCTCAGAAATGACAGACTCCCCCTACTGGACAAGCTGTGCATTGTTGGTAAGAAAACCTCAAGCTAATCCAGTTTTCTTGCTTGTTTCCTACAGGAACAGTGTGCTTCACATCTGTCAGGACTTTATGTAGCCTTTATGCCCCTTCAATCTAAAATGTGTCTCCTTCCAACTCAAAGAGAATGGAAAAAATGCATAGATTTATCTATGAAGGGTATGCTGTGATAACTAAGAGTATGCAGAGGTGCAATCTGCATGATGTTATAAGGATGGCCATGCACATTTGGTCTTATGATGCCATTGATCACACACAGTTTTAATTTTAGATATTGGGATTAGCTGCAATAAAACCTGATTTTTTTCTATTATTATTCTATTATACTGAATGATTATATTCATAATTGTAAGTATATAACATACCATAGGCATAAAAATATAATAATAATAATAATAGTAATAATAATAATAATAATAATAATAACCATGATATAAAAATGAAATGCAAATATTGAAAGAAAGCCACTGGCATACATAGAGTGTCTGTCAGATTAGAGGGCGGTCAGGGTAAACACCGATACCCCAGCACATGGTTTCAATGTACTTCACCTATCCAAGTTGCATGGGAAAAAGTGCCAAGCAATGTAATCTATGCAGTTTTGCATATTGTTCCTAAACAATCTCATCACAATCTATTAGCATATAGTTTAAGTAAAAAACACTATGCATAGACATATATTTCCCCCATATAGTGGTAGTTACCAGTTCAACATACTGTAGATTCTGCAGACCATATAAGTGATTACAGTGCAGTTACATTCAGTGACTACATGTGACACCTTTTCATTCTCCTTCCCTTTTCTTCTCTGTTCATCCAGACCTCCATGAAGACCTCTTCCTGCCACAGTTTGTGTCTGCAGTGTATCCTGTGTAGATGTCTTTGGCTTCTCCAGCATCTTCCACATCTGGTTACCTTTAGGGTCCTACTAGACAAAGTGATTTTTAATGATTAGCGATTAGCAATTATTATTATATCGTTTGAATTTGAACGATATACCCATTTTACGCAGAATAATCATCCCGTTTAATAAGGCCTTTAAAAGTACTAATAGTGTATACCTGCTGCTGCCCCCAGGGCCTACAGATAACCCCCAAGGAAACTGTGCCCAGATGGTAATAGAATTCAGCACAATATAATTATAATATTCATACAACATTATTAGTCATCTATATTGGCATCAACACACCTTCATATAATAACAGTGCCCTTTTAGTTCATCCAAACAGTAATAGTACTTCCTTAGTGCCACTACAAAGCTCAGCATCCCATGGACAAAGTATGGGGCCCAGGTGGGGTAATATGTATGTGTGTGTGTGGAGGGGGGATGGTAGTCAGGTGGTGCAGTATGTGTGTGGAGGGGGTCGGGTGAGGTGGAGTGTGTTGGGAGGGGGGTTTAAGATAGGGCCCAGCTGGGGTAATATGTGTGTATGTGTGTGTAAATGGGGGAGGTAGTCAGGTGGTGTAGTATATGTGTATGGAGGGGGTCAGGTGAGGTCGTGTGTGTGTTGGTGTGTTGCTAAGATGGGGCCCAGGTGGGGTAATATATATGTGTGTGGAGGTGGGGGGGGTCAGGTGGTGTAGTATGTGTGTGGAGGGGGTCAGGTGAGGTGGTGTGTGTGTGCTGGAGGTATTAAGATGGTTAGATGGGGCCCAGGTGGGGTAGTCTTTGTGTGTGTGCGTGTGTGTGTGAGGGGGTGTCAGGTGGGGTAGTATGCGTGTGTGGAGGGGGTCTGGTGACATTGTGTGTTTGTGGGGTAGTGTGTGGGGGGATAACGGTCAGGTAAGGTAGTGTGTGTGTGGGGGGGTAAGATGGGGTAGTGTGTGGGGATGGCGGTCAGGTTAATTGCGGGCAGGAGGGGAACTTAATTACTATGGAGGGTGCAGCAGGGCATTATTACTATATAGGGGAACAGCAGGGGGCATTATTACTATAGAGGGGAACAGCAGGGGGCATTATTACTATATAGGGGAACAGCAGGGGGCATTATTACTATATAGGGGAAGAGCAGGGGGCATTATTACTATATAGGGGAACAGCAGGGGGCATTATTACTATATAGTGGAACAACAGGGGGCATTATTACTATATAGGGGCACAGCAGCAGGCATTATTACTATATGGGGGCACAGCAGGGGGGGGGAATTACTATATGGGGACAGCAGGGGACATTATTACTATATAAGCGCTGAGTATGGGGCATTATTACTATATGGGGGCACAGCAGAAGGCACTATTACTATATAGGGGCACAGCAGGGGACATTATTACTATATGGGGCACAGCAGGGGGCATTATTACTATAGAAGCGCTGAGTAGGGAGCATTATTACTCAATAGGGCACAGCAGAAGGCACTATTACTATATAGGGGCACAGCAGGGGACATTATTACTATATGGGGCACAGTAGGGGGCATTTTTACTACATGGGGGCACAGAAGGCCTAGAGGATAGGAGCTAGGTCAGACCTCCCAGAGGCTGTAGCTGTGAAGGAGCTGACTGGGCAGTGGTGTGCACCAGTACTGATGACAGTGACCCGGACAGTAGCCGAGGGCCGGTGGCTGCCTGTTTCTGCTTAGTCGCAGTTATTATGAGTGGCGGCAATAGAGCTGGGCTAATAGAGAGGTCATTGGGGTTACTAGCTTCTGAACTGGGCTCCTTCACTATCCGCTTATGACGGCACTCATAGGGCCCGTGCCCTGGATGTTTTAGGACCCTAGCAACGCCCCTGTTGGTGCGCCACCTATGTGACGTGTTGATATACTCTTATAAATGGGCTGTGCTACAATTAATGAAGGTAGTGGAGCCAGTTTCTTTGTTGCAAAAAATATAATTGCATACACAACTGTTGGTAAGGGCCCTATTACAGGGAGCGATAATAAGCCGCATCAGGCCGATTCGGGTAGATATTATTCCGTGTAATAAAGACAACGATCATCCGAAGAAATAATCATTGGCTTATTGTTCTCTTTTAAACATGTTTTAAAATATTGGCCATACATCGCTACATGGAATAACAATGCGCAGCTGAAAGCTGATGCTGGGGTAATAAGATTATACTTACCTGTCCAGGCTCCCCTAGTGGGGAGAGTGGACAGGTAAGTATAATCTTGTCCCTTGTTCCTGTGTTCTTCGCTCACCACAGCCGCCTACAGCGTTTCCGAAACCATCTCTGAAGTAACAGGCCACTCAGCCAATCATTGGCCGTGGCATTGTCCTTTCTTTGCCAGTGATTGGTTGAGTGGTCTAAATGGTCACACTTCATCAACAGTCTCCAAGGCAGCTGCTGTGAGTGGGGAACATAGGAACAAGGCTGGAGGACACAGGGAGAGCCTGGACAGGTAAGTACGTCTTTACTATTTACACCAAAGTTAGTATTGCAAGGACATCGCTAACACCTTGCCAAGAGATTATCGAGCCGTGGTCTGTGGGTAGTATTAGGTCTCTAACTAATCAAAATAATAAAATAATTGACACCATAAATCTTCAGAATATATTCTGTATTCAACACTTGTACTTAAAATATGGGGGTGGGAACTAAAGGTCAAAGTATTTAAATTAACATAGTTAACAGACAAGTGACTTTTAGCTTAAAGTGTAGAAAAGAAAAACATGTTGGGAGGGCAAAAACTCTTAATTTTAAAAGGGCCAATTTTCCTGGGTTAAGGGCTGAACTTCAGGATATAGACTGGGAGCGGCTGCTGTCGCATACGGATACAGCTAATAAATGGGAAATCTTCAAATCCACATTAAATAACTGTACTGCCAAATATATTCCTATGGGTAACAAATATAAACGGTTAAAATCCAATCCCACATGGCTTACAACCGAGGTTAGAGGGGCTATAAATGAGAAAAAAAGGGCATTCAAAAAATACAAATCAGAGGGGTCAGCTGTAGCATTTAAACATTACAAAGAAGTCAACAAAACCTGTAAAAATGTAATAAAAGCAGCAAAAAATCACAATGAAAGGCAGGTAGCCATAGATAGCAGAAGAAACCCCAAAAAATTCTTCAAATATATTAATGCAAAAAACCCAAGGTCAGAGCATGTAGGACCCCTAAATAATGGCGACGGGGAATTAATAACTGGGGATCAGGAGAAAGCTGAGTTACTTAATGGCTTCTTTAGTTCTGTATATACAAAAGAGGATGGAGCTGTGGTGGGTGGGGCCAGTACTGAGGTGGGTGGGGCCAGTGCTGCTAACACATGTAATGTACTGAACTGGTTTACAATAGATATGGTCCAAGATAAATTAAATAAACTCAATGTAACCAATGCTCCAGGGCCTGATGGATTACACCCCAGAGTTCTTAGGGAACTCAGTTCTGTAATTTCTCTACCCTTGTATGAAATATTCAGTGATTCTTTGCTTACTGGTATTGTGCCGAGGGACTGGCGTAAGGCAAATGTAATGCCGATCTTCAAAAAGGGCTCTCGAACTTCCCCAGGTAACTATAGACCTGTAAGCTTAACGTCCATTGTGGGGAAACTATTGGAGGGGCTTATAAGGGACTACATCCAGGAATATGTAGTGGCTAATAGTATTATAAGTGATAACCAGCATGGTTTTACTAAGGACTGAAGCTGTCAAACCAACCTAATATGTTTCTATGAAGAGGTAAGTAGAAGCCTGGATTGGGGCGTGGCTGTGGATATAGTGTACCTGGATTTTGCAAAAGCGTTTGACACAGTTCCTCATGGACGTCTGATGGGTAAGTTAAAGTCTAACGGTTTGGAAAATTTAATGTGTAACTGGATTGAAAACTGGCTTAATAATCGTACCCAGAGAGTGGTGGTCAATGATTCCTACTCCGAATGGTCCCCAAGGGTGTACCCCAAGTGGTGTACCCCAAGGGTCAGTACTGGGATCTCTTCTGTTTAACTTGTTTATTAATGATATTGAGAATGGAATTAACAGCAATGTTTCTATCTTTGCAGATGACACCAAGCTTTGTAGTACAGTACAGTCTATGGAGGATGTGCAGATGTTACAGGATGACTTAGACACACTGAGTGTTTGGGCGTCCACTTGGCAAATGAGGTTCAATGTAGATAAATGTAAAGTTATGCACCTGGGTACTAATAACCCGCATGCATCATATGTCCTGGGGGGAGTTACTCTGGGAGAGTCGCTGATAGAGAAGGATCTGGGTGTACTTGTAGATAATAGACTACAGAACAGCACACAATGTCAGTCAGCTGCTTCTAAGGCCAGCAGGATATTGTCATGTATATACCAGGCATGGAC
The DNA here is from genome assembly GCF_027789765.1 of Dendropsophus ebraccatus. Classification (NCBI taxonomy): domain Eukaryota; kingdom Metazoa; phylum Chordata; class Amphibia; order Anura; family Hylidae; genus Dendropsophus; species Dendropsophus ebraccatus. The sequence goes on from NC_091464.1 coordinate 80,095,094, forward strand.
TCACGGGACAGGGATATAATATTACCGCTTTATAAAGCTTTGGTGCGGCCCCATCTGGAGTATGCCGTCCAGTTTTGGAACCCGATTCATAAAAAGGACGTTCTAGAGCTGGAGAGGGTACAAAGACGGGCAACTAAACTAATAAGGGGAATGGAGCATCTTAGTTATGAGGAGAGATTAAAAGAATTACATTTGTTTAGTCTGGAGAAGAGACGTTTAAGGGGAGATATGATTAACTTATTTAAATATATAAATGGCCCCTACAAGAGATATGGGGAAAAGATGTTCCAGGTAAAACCCCCTCAAAGGACAAGAGGGCACTGCCTCCGCCTGGAGAAAAAAAGGTTCAATCTCCGGAGGCGACAAGCCTTCTTTACCATGAGAACTGTGACTCTGTGGAACAGTCTACCACAGGATCTGGTCACAGCAACAACAGTAGAGGGCTTCAAAACCGGCCTAGACAAGTTCTTAGAGCAAAATAATATAAATGCATATGTATAGAACCTATCACCCCTCCCCCTTCCCTGTATCCATCCCCTCCTTGGATGAACTTGATGGACATGTGTCTTTTTTCAACCGTATTAACTATGTAAGTAGAGGAGGTAAAATGAGATGTACTGTGGCAGTAAATTACTATTCTGATTGTATCTTTTTTTTTTATACAATCTACATAATAAATTTATGACAAACACGTACAGAAATATATATATATATATATATATATATATACATGTACTGCCAACCATTTCTGGAGAGTCCACCTTCTAGAAGCCTCTGCTCCCTTGATGAGTACAGGTAACATAGAGGCAGGGCTTTTTAAGATAAAATCAGTCTGATTCCTTTTAAAAAGTCTTTGTATTGTTGGACAACCCCTTGTATATGCTAAAGAAGGAATTTGTTAGAAATAGTAACTGTGTACATTCCGGCCATGCCTGTATGTCGGACGATAAGCTCTGCACGTTCATAATAAATCTTTATCTTCTGCAGATTTTTTTAAGTTTAATGGGGTTGTTCACCAACAATTCAAATCAAATCAGCTGGTGCCAGAAATGTCTAATTTAATTCTATAAAAAAGTACTTATCAACTGCTGTATGCCCTGCAGGAAGTGGTGCATTATTTTCAGTCTGGAGTGCAGGAGAGGTTTTCTATGGGGATTTGTTTTTGCTCTGGACAGTTCCTGACATGGACAGAGGTGGCAGCAGAGAGCACTGTGTCAGACTGGAGAGAATACACCACTTCCTGCAGGACATGCAGCAGCTGATAAGTACAAGATGACTGGAATTTTTTTTATATAAGTAAATTAAAAATCTCTGGCACTTTCTGGCACTAGTTAATATTTAAAAGAATTTTTTGGGTGAAAACCCCTTTAAATAAAAAAAAAAATGTAGAAGAAGATATATTATAAACGTGCAGAGCTTATCGTACGACATACAGGCATGGCAGGAATGTACACAGTTTCTATTTCTAACAAATATATTTTTTAGCATATACAAGATGTAGAAGCACACAGCAGAAGATTCAGCCCATGCTGTTACTTGCCTCTAATCCTTCCGTCCTCCATCCAATCCTATGGCTGAAATCATGGAGGCACAGAAGGCATAAATTATTCTAAGCTATCAAGATACAAAAAAAGAAATCTAGTAAGGTGACTGGGAGAGGGAGCTTCTCATTTCACGTCCATGGGAGATAGCGTTTTCTACTTGACCTATACATGGAGCAATGAGGGGATAAGCCAGGAGGAATAATACAGGAGGGGATCTTCTCCTTGTCTCGCTGCTGCTGCCCACATTATTTATTAAGCCTCATCTATAAATGATATCCAAGGCAAAGAACCTGTGAGCAATGGCTCCTGGCTATAGCCACATGCACGCTTTCTGCTAACGTCAACCCCACTTTAAGGCATTGGCAGTTGCTATTATATATTGCTATAAATTGAAGAGACCGGTGCTTTTGAGTGGTAAGAATTCTTGTAAATCCACAAGCTCAAGGCCTGTATGGTGGCAAATATTCTGTGCTGCTGTATGGGTCCATTGTACAACGCCATATTACAGTGATAACCTCCCCTCGAAAGAATTAAAGGGGTACTCCAGCGAAAAGTTTTTTCTTTCAAATAAACTGGTGTGAGAAAGTGACAGAGATTTGTAATTTACATCTATTTAAAAAAAAAAAAAAAATCACGACTTCCAGTACTTATCAGCTGCTGTATGTCCTGCAGGAAGCCTTTTCTCTTTTTAAAACGTAGTGTGAACATAGCCATAGGGTGAAAATATATATACTGTAAAAAAAATTGCTTTAGTTTACATACACTGAAATAACTTGAATCCATAGATGTTCACCAGATTCCTGCACCAGATAGAAGTCAGAAGGGGCCATAATGTCATCAGCATCTCCTAAGTGAAGCCTAAGGCTTTAACCCCTTAAGGTCAATGCCAAATTTCATTTTTGAGCGTTTGCTTTTTCCACTTTATGTTTAAAAGGCCATAGCAGTTGCATTTTTCCACCTAGAAACCCACATGAGCCCTTGTTTTTTGCATCACTAATTGTACTTTGCAATTACAGGCTGAATTTTTGCATAAAGCGAAAGCAGGAAAAAATTCAATGTGTGGTGAAATTGAAAAAACAAAAACGCATTTCTTTTATTTGGGGGATATTTGTTTTTACGCCATTCGCCCTGGGGTAAAACTGACTTGTTATATATGTTCCTCAAGTCGTTACGATTAAAACGATATATAACATGTATAACTTTTATTGTATCTGATGGCCTGTAAAAAATTCAAACCATTGATAACAAGTATGTCACATAAAATCTCTCCATTCCCAGGTTTATTACGCTTTTATCCTTTGGTCTATGGGGCTGTGTGAGGTGTCATTTTTTGCGCCATGATGCGTTCTTTCTACCGCTACCTTGATTGCGCATATACGACTTTTTGATCGCTTTTTATTACAATTTTTCTGGATTTGATGCGACCAAAAATGCGCAATTTTGCACTTTGGAATTTTTTACGCAATTTACCGTGCACGATCAGTAATGTGATAAATTAATAGTTTGGGCGATTACGAACACGGCGATACCAAACATGTTTATTTATTTATTTATTTATATTTATAAAATGGGAAAAGGGGGGTGATTTGGACTTTTATTAGGGGAGGGGATTTTTTAATAATAAAACAACATCTTACTTTTTTTTTACATACACTAGAAGCCCCCCTGGGGGACTTGTATATAGACAGCACTGATCTCTCATAGAGATCAATGCTGTGTATATACACAGCAAAGATCGATTACATCGGTCATAGATTGCTATGGCCTGCTGCAGGCCATAGCAATCTATTGCCGAGTCGGGATCAGCGTCATTGCTACGCTGAGCCCCGGCACGGGCAGAAGAACGGATCTCCCCCCGCGATCGCATCGTGGGGGGGAGATCCGTCCCACTAGACACCAGGGATATTGTGTATAAAGCACTTTAATGCAGCTGTCAGGTTTGCCGGCGCGGCAAAGGGACCTTCGCTGGCTAATAGAGGCACTGCCCGGCTGCAGATTGCCGTTCAGAGCGGGGTCTCGGCGGGACCCCTCTCTGAACACCCCCGCGGCTCCATGACGTACCAGGTACGTGATGGGACGCTAAGGGGTTAAAAGGGTTTGTCTAGCGAAAATCTTTTTCTTTCGAATCAACAGAAAGTTATGTATATTTGGAATTTACTTCTATTTAAAAATCTCAAGTCTTCCCATACTTATCAGCTGCTGTATGTCCTGCATGAATTGGTGTTTTCTTTCCAGTCTGCAACAGTGCTCTCTGCTGCCACCTCTGTCCATGTCAGGAACTGTCCAGAGCAGTAGCAAATCCCCATAGAAAACCTCTTCAGCTCTGGACAGTTCCTGACATGGACAGAGGTGGCAGCAGAGAGCACTGTGTCAGACTGGAAAGAAAACACCACTTCATGCAGGACATACAGCAGCTGATAAGTATTGGAAGACTTGAGATTTTTAAATAGAAGTAAATTAAAAATCTATATAAATTTCTAAAACCAGTTGATTCGAAAGAAAATGATTTTTACTGGAGTACCCCTTTAACTTCAAGAAATCATATGTCAGCATGGAAAACATAAAAAAAAAAACAGTTTTCCCATTTTGAATATACTGTATGCTAAACGGCCTCCTTTCCTTCTGTAGGTCTCTAACAATATATTCAGCAATCTTTATTTCCTACTGACATTGCATGTATAAGTGTTCACACAATCTCCCATAGTGCAATCCTTCTATTAGGAGTACAATGTGGCGACACGCCGCAGCACGCCCTAGGAATCAATCCAGCCGTTTCCAATTGATCACCTCTTGCCCTGGAATAACAATGTACTTTCACAGTCTCCTACTCCCCTACACCGCAGAGTATTGCCATTGTTATCAGCCAATCCATCGTAACAATAGAAACCCTAATTGACACCATGTATACTATAAAAACGCTTCTGTATTATCTAACAATAGCAACAATCACATTCTATACCGAAATAATGGCTCCAGTGTTAACTCTTTAAACTCCAGCACTGTTATCAATGCTTCTTGTCTTCTATCATGCAGGATTATGTGCAGTTTTCTCTTATAAGGGGGGAAGTAAAGTATCTTTTAGTTTTATATATTGGCCAATATTTGTGACTTGCTTGGCTTTCCCTATTACTATCTATAAGTAGGATGAATCTGCCATACCTGCTGTAAAAGTGAATAGCTGACCCTAGGTGCATAGGGCTGCTGATGGATGAACTGAAATATAATCACATTAAAGGGGTAGTTCACCAAAAATGTTTTCTTTCAAATCAAGTGCCAGAGATTTGACATTTACTTCTATTAAAAAAATCTCCAGTCTTCCAGTACTTATTAGCTGCTGTATGTCCTGCAGGAAGTGGTGTATTCTTTCCAGTCTGGAGAGCAGGAGAAGTTTTCTATGGGGATTTTCTACTGCTCTGGACAGTTTCCCAGGGAGCAATGCACCTAGGATTTCACTGCTTTGAGCGCTTTAACAGACAGTGTTATGGTTTGGCTGGTCTCCCTGAGATCAACAATCTCTTTCCCTGGACAGTTCCTGACATGGACAGAGGTGGCAGCAGAGAGCACTGTGTCAGACTGGAGAGAATATACCGCTTCCATCAGGACGTACAGCAGCTGATAAGTACTGGAAGACTGGAAGAGATTTTTTTAATAGAAGTAAATTACAAAATCTCTAGCACTTTCTGGCACCAGTTGATTTGAAAGTTTTTTTGTTTTTTGTGAACAACTCCTTTAAATGGTTTGTTTCCATTAGAGATGAGAGAAGCGAATCTGGCAAATCAAGATTTGATGCGAATTGGGCTGTCAATTTGCTGTGTTCACAAAAAAAAAACTGAATGGCAGCTGCACATGGTGTCTGGAGCGTCACTGGGCGGGAGAAAGGGATTAACCATAATCTCTAGAGCCAGCCCAATCAGCTGCAGGCCCCTCTGTGATGTCAGCCCCTCCCCCTCTATATAAGGAGGAGAGGGAAGATTGGCAGCAGAGAAGGGAGAGACTAACAGAGAAGGAGAGACTAAGTGATAGAAGGACAGAAAGGAGAGGAATGGTGGAAATTGGATTATTGACATTTTTTAAAAATTTACACTTTTACAACAACACACAAGTTCAACCTTCTGTAATAGTCCCAGTACTGTAGCTACTATAGTTTGAAATAGAATGAAATTTGTTAAGATTCGATTCACAAATATTAACAAGTTTGACTGAAAATTCGCAAAGCTTGCGGAACGAATCTCCGGCTGCTTCGCTCATCCCTAGTTCCCATGTCTGATATTTGCCACCATTAAAATATTATGCATGCCCAATGTAGTTGAATGTGCATATCTTATGTATGGGATGGTACTGTTTGACTAGGTCGGAACAGAGATACTCATGCAGGACAAGCTTTGCAGGTGGTAGTACGCACAGGTTGAAGACCACTGCTCTGTAAGAATGAGATTGATATCCAGCTACTGTTCATCCACTGCCAGCCATGGGGAAACTGATTAATAAACCTTTCTTCGGCATTGATCAGCGCTGCGGCTAAGCACATTACCAATAATCTTATTGTGTTTTGTTAAAGTAGGGATTATTGATTGGAGGAGCAATTACTATCACAATGTGTTAGCAGATCTATGGAGGGATTACCAGCCTCAGTAGGTTAAACTACTGCAGATCTCTATTCAAGCAGATCAGTCCCCAATATATGCTTCCTTATGGAACGGCCATGTATTACATGAAAGATCGATTCTCCTGTAAGTCTAACATGCATAAAAACATTTTGTGCTACCAGATACATACTAAAGATACGATTCCATCATTTGTTGGTTCTTCTTTACCTCATCCTGCTCCTTCCTAATGAAAGTGGTGGATTCTTTCCAGGCTCTCTGCTGCCACCTCTGTCCATGTCAGGAACTGTCCAGATCAGTAGCAAAAGCCCATAGAAAACCTCCTCTACTCTGGACAGTTCCTGACATGGACAGAGGTGGCAGCAGAGAGCACTGTGTCAGACTGGAGAGAATACACCACTTCTTGCAGAACGTACAGCAGCTAATAGGTACTGGAAGACTTGAGATTTTTTAATAGACATAAATTACAAATCTCTGGCACTTTTTTTTTTTTTCTAAAGATAAAAATATTTGTCAACAACCTCTATGTAATCTACTTGGTTTAGGCCTATAAAGCATATAGTGTAGTTGTGCTTTAGAAGAAGTCTCTGATCCTTATTTATTTCCAGACTTTTGAGTTTCCTACAAGACACAGAGGCGACCGTGCACTCCCAGCAAGCTCAACTGTTTTGTCCACAAAATCCAGACCTGCCATTGTCATTTCCTCCTCTAAGTGTCCATTTCCTATGTGACATTATGGTAAGTGACCATGTGACTTCCCAGCATTGTCAGTGCGCTCGGTTTATATAACCCTACTATTATTATTCCAGATGTATACAGCATCAAACATTGCTTTGTCGTGTATAAGGGAAATATTCAGCTATTTACTTATAACAGAGGGTAAATACTTCTATTGAACGACTTCTGCCTTATGTCCTCTGAAATGCTTATAAGATTTCCATTTGTTTCATTGTGATAGCGCCCCCTATGCATCAAAGTGTGGACCTAATAAGTGTCTCTGCTGCCCATAAAAACCCACGGCATCATTTCGTGCTAGAACGGGCTTTATTAGAGATGAGCGAATAGTGAAATGTTCGAAAGCTCAAAAGTTGATTCCAACAAACCGCAATTTTCCACTATTCGATCGAACATCAAACCCCATTAAAGTATAAGGCTATGTTCACACAACGTCAAAAATAGAGAAAAAGGCGGCAGAATTTTATATATATAAAAAAATAGTTAGTTTTTGCCGCGATTTAACCGACTGCAATGGCAATGCATTGAAGCCAATGGGAGGACAGACGTGCAATGAACGGACATTTTTACCACAGATGTCAAAATAATGAACATGATCATTATTTTCGGATGTCTTTTGCAAACAGCGGATGTTTTTTATTAGTTGTTCACACACAGTTTTTATTTTGTCACTGTTCTTTCTCCATTTTTACTATTAAATTCAATGGATTTTCAATTAAGCCCAAAGGCCAATTAGTAACCAAACTAGAATAATGTACAAACACCAGTCATTGCACTAAGGGGAGGCCAGACAGCTGGATGAGGTCCGTTATTTTAGACTCAAATTGACAGACGTCATTCTAAACGGAGATGAAAAAACGTTGTGTTAACATAGCCTGTGTGTCATGCGGTCAGACACATCAGCTGCTGCATGTCCTGCAGGATGTGGTGTATTCTTTCCAGTCTGACAAAGTGCTCTCTGCTGCCACCTCTGTCCATGTACAGGAAGGGTTTATCCTTTCTCATTGGTGATTTGATCATTGCCTGCATTTGCACAAAACGATCATCATTTAAATTTAAACAAAATAAATTTTAACAAATTACCAGAGATTCCCAGAGATTTGTAATTTACTTCTATTAAAAAAATCTCCAGTCTTCCAGTACTTATCAGCTGCTGTATGTCCTTCAGGAAGTGGTGTATTCTTTCCAGTCTGACACAGCGCTCTCTGCTGCCACCTCTGTCCATATCAGGAACTGTCCAGAACAGTAGCAAATCCCCATAAAAAATCTCTCCTGCTCTCCATATTGGAAAGAATACACCCCTTCCTGCAGGACATACAGCAGCTGATAAGTATTAGAAGACTTGAGAATTTTTAATAGAAGTAAATTACAAATCCCTGGCACTTTCTGCCACCAGTTAATTTGAAAGAAAGAAAATATTTTGTTGGAAAACCCCTTTAAGTATGTGTCCTTTTTACGTTTTCTCCTTGATATTTATGTACGTGTTGTAATACAGGACAGCAACATTGATTTCTATGATTAATTCTCTGGCGAGAGCATAGTAGATGATGTTTGCAAAGAAAATGCCCTGAAGTGAAAAAGATATAAAATGATCATTAAACATTCAATCTCTACCTCGTCTGTTTCATCATTGCACACTGGATATCAGCCGGCTGGATACTATTTAGCATGTACATTAAAAAGAGATGGCATTGGTCCTATGGAGATTTTGTACTTTCTGATAATAAGAAAAGTTTATATATTCAGCCGACCTTTAAGAAGTTACATTATGTCATCTCCTTTATTAAGTATTTACCGCTCCGCTATGGTTATTAGGTCAGCTTTATCTCTTCCTATGGTTTTATATTACCAGGGGTGGGAGCTGTCATGGTCATGTGACCACCGTCTGTATATAATAAGGCATCTTTTATATAATTATTTAAAAAAAACAAAATCAAAGTCAAGGTTAATATGTGCGGTTTAGAATCTGCTAAATATCCTCCTTGTGGACATATCCAGGACGTATGGCCAGAAACTAGTGTCAACGTAGAGGGTCATAAAGTGCCACATTGCACTGCCCAAGAGAGCCTATATGCCCTGCTACTGATTTAGGCTATGTTCACACTACGTTAGTTCCGCAGAAATCACGTCTGTTGCTACAACGGCCGTGATTTCTGTGGTACTTACGTAGTGCTGCAGGCTGAGGGAATCCCGGCTGGAGTGTATACACAGGGTATACACTCTGGCCAGGATCCCTAGCGGCGCCGTAGAAAACTGACATGTCAGTGCACACTATAGAGCGAGCGGCTCCATTGTGGGGAGTTTTATTGCAGGTACATACTTATGCGCACGCATCAGAACCCAGTGGCGCTAAAGATAATTCGGCCGATACTGCAGTACCATCCGGGACGATCTTTTCTGAGACCGGCCGTTACGTGACCCGACCGGGTCAAGGAATGGGCGGTCTCTTATAGTGTATGAACATGGCCATGAACATGTATTTTTTGCCGTTTCTGGTGATTAAAACGACAGCCCTTCTTATCATCACATCATATAAACTCTATGCGGTGCATTAACACGCTGTATTGAACAATGGCTGTTGTTCGCTACGGCTGCACAAATATTTGACTTGTCAATTATTTGCACGAACAATGGCCGTTGAACACAATGTATGGCCGTTCTGATGAGTTCTATAATTAATTAGTTGCCTCAATCCAAAAAGAAATTTAATGGTGTTCCTGAGGCAGGAATGGGCGGTCTCTTATAGCGTATGAACATGGCCTTAGGCTATAGTCACACAGTGTATTTTTTGCCGTTGCTGGTGATTAAAACGACGGCCGTTCTTATCACATCATATAAACTCTATGCGGTGCATTAACACGCTGATATGGCATATGATCCCAGACAGAGGGGATGATGATGATGAGATTAGGGATCTGTGGGGCCACATCATCACTTCCAGTACTCCTCCTTCTTGAGGCTATGTTCACACACAGTCATAAAGACGGCCATTGCTTTTATAGTTTATTTTCTTGGTGCACTGAACCTGGAAGCACTGCAATACCAGGTCAATGCCTGGAGAGGACAGAGCAAGCTCTTTTTCCATCTCCCTCTTCTAAAAACCCATTTAATATATAGTATGGCCCCCAGATAGGGGACGTATCAGATATTAAACTGATAAAAACAGATGCTAGAGTAGATCTTAGCCAAAAGGCCGAGAAGTGACAAGATGGCCGCTTTTGGTGGACGGCCATCATTTAACAGCAAATAACAACTGTAGTTTCAAACCAATAGCCGTTGTCTTCGGAACAACAGCCGTCATTTGCTGTTAAATGACGGTCATCCATCACGTCCATCATGTTCGCGGTGTGTGAAGATAGCCTTAGACTGATGATAGTTCTTAGTGACATAGGGAGAGATTTATAAAACATGGTGTAAAGTAAATCTGGCTCAGTTGCCCCTAGCAACCAATCAGATTCCACCGTTCATTCCTCACAGACTCTTTGGAAAATGAAAGGTGGAATCTGATTGGTTGCTAGGAGCAACTGAGCCAGTTTCACTTTACACCATGTTTGATAAATCTCCCGCATTGTCTGTATGTTTGGGATTGTTTTGCTGCGTTTACACTGAACTATTATCGTGCGAATTTGCACGATAACGATCGAATTCGAACGATAATCGTACGTGTAAACACAGCGAACGATCGAACGACGAGCGAGAAATCGTTCATTTTGATGAAAAAAAATTCGCAGATCGTTCCGTGTAAACAGTCGTTTCACCGATTTTTCCTATGTGTGAGATAGGCTTAAACGATCGCAAAACAAATTTCCGTACGATATATATCGTTCCAACTAAGATGCTGATTGTTATTAAAAAAAAATCGTTACTTCGAAATCGTTAATCGTACGATCGGGTGAACTATCGTTCCGTGTAAATGCAGCATTATGCTGCAGCAGAAAAAAAAAAATCGGAGTCGGACACATATTCCAAACACCTGTTAAATTTATTTGTCCCAGAAAAGTATCACCAAGAGACATTATCGAGAGAATAGATTGGGATGTAATTGTTAAGGCCCTAGTACACAAAGCAATTATCGTCCGTATTCGGCCGATAATCATTTCGTGTAATAGGAGACAACGATCAGTCATCGTGCATGATGTCTTTCAACAGGCTGAAATGGCAAGGATCTGTAATAGGAGCAGACCACTGCTGTCTCCTATGGGCTGCCTGGACGATCTGTCAATCACGGGGGAATGAGGAGCAGGTGAGCGCTGGCCTGATAGGTCGGCGCTCGCTTGCTGTCCACACGTGTAATGCTGCGATAATTCGCCCAATCGATCGTTTAACGATTTTGAAGCAACGATTTGTTTTTTATAACGATCAGCGTTTAGACGAATAAATCATTAGAAAAATCGTAAGAAAAATCGTTAATGCAATCGTTTTTAAGATCGCTTAAGCCCATCTTTTACATAGAGTGAATCTTTGAAAGACTGTTAACACGAAATGATCTGCGAATTTTTAGCGAACGATGAACGACGATTTGAGAACATGTTGAAAGATCAAAATGAACGATTTTTTGCTCAGTGCTTCATCGTTTGCTTTGTTTACACTGAACGGATATCGCTTAAATGCGATCGTCATTGCGAAAATTCGAACTATAATCATTCCGTGTAAACGCAGCATAATAGGGGTTTTACACCAACAACTCATCAACTCGCAGGTGTGTTAGGATCCAGTTGGGGCCATTTTTTCTTTTGATTGGCCAGGTCCACAGCTCACCAGCTCACTAATCGGGTCTGTAATCGTTTTCCCTTTTACTTACAAACTTACCTTTTTAGACCCGTGTTTGTACTTGTTTCAGTAGTGCATCTTATAAGATAACTCCCAGATTTTTTAGTTTGTGGTTTGTGCTTCGTAGTAAAAAAAAGCCGGTTGACCATCCTTGATTGTTGGCCAGGGGTTGTAGACCTCTGTAATGTCCCCGGTGCTGCCACTATCAGAGCAACTTATCATTGGGTATGATTGGTGCACAGTACTGTAGATGAATCTGGAGTGAACCTCCAGCATTAGTAGACCATGAATTCCCTTAGAGGATTCAAAGAATGCAATATTAAAGGGGTTATCCAGCCTTCGAAAAAACACACGGCCACATTCTTCAGACAGCACCGCTCTTGTCTTCAGGTCAGTTTTGGTTTGGAATCAAGATCAATTTACTTTAAAGCGACTCTGTACCCACAATCTGTCCCCCCCCCAAACCACTTGTACCATCAGATAGCTGCTTTTAATCCAAGATCTGTCCTGGGATCTGTTCGGCAGGGGATGCAGTTATTGTCTTAAAAAACAACTTTTAAACTGGCAGCCCCGTGCCCAACGGCCGGGGCTTAGATTGTGTATGCATTAGGCTGGCACCACCTCTCTGTCCCTCCTCCCCACCCTCCTCATCATTAGGAATGCCCCAGGGAGATTGTCTACTATTCATCACCTGTGTCAGCACAGCACATGGGCTGGATCGTTAAGGACCTGTGCAATGTTCAGCATGGAGAAAATGTTCCAGTGGCATTCCTAATGATGAAGAGGGTGGGGAGGAGGGACAGAGGGGTGGTGCAAAGTTAGTGCACAGATCCCGGCCATTGGGCATGGGGCTGCAAGTTTAAAAGTTGTTTTTTAGGACAATAACTGCATCACCTGCCAAACGGATGCCAGGACAGATCTTGGAGTAAAAGCAGCTATACGAAAGTACAAGCGGTTTGGGGGGGTCAGATTGTGGGTACAGAGTCACTTTAATGGAACTGAGCTGCAAAACCTGCACCCAAACTGGAGACAAGAGCGGTGCTGTCTCTGGAAGAAAGCGGCCATGTTTTTCTAATACTGGATAATTACTTTATCATAACAATTATTTATCTTGACTATTTACTGTACTTCTTTGCAACATTCTATTAGACAAACCCTGTGTATTAATTTCTCACCTTTTCCAACACCTTGCTGCCAACTGCAGAGTTTCTTAGAAGATAAATGTGTCCTGTTCCCAGTGAACAGCACTGTGTGAGGAGAGGTCCTTATAGTGTGACGGTAAAGAAGAATTGAGGGGGTCACATTGTCCTACATCTCGGTGTGTAATATATGTCACTTGACTTCTATAGAACTAGCATTTTGCTGATGTCCTATTACACGCGAATGTCCCGTCTGCATCCATCAAAATTCTCATATACAAATCCCTATTCGTTTTATATATATTGGTTGTTGTATTGTTTGTATGTTTAACCCCTTCAGGACTAAGGATGTAACTGCACGTCCTTTTTTGCGGTGAGTTACTGCTCAAGGACGTACAGTTACGCAATGGGATGAAATGGGCGCAGGAGCTGTGCCTGTGCCATCCCACAGCGGGTCCCATCTGTCAGTGATAGCCAGGCACCAGCCGCATCTGCAGCAACCTGCGCCGAGCACGGATCGTGGCGGTTAACCCTATAGGTGCTATGATGGGTTTCTACGGACGCAATTCACTGAATTGCGGCCGCAGAAAACTGACATGTCAGTTATTTGCGGGTCCGCATGGGATCCCGGCCGGAACATATACAATGTGTATATGCTCCGGCCGGGATCCCATTGAAGTAAAGGCAGTATTCACAGGCACATAAAGTACGGCCGTTGTTGCCGATGGCAACAATGGCCGTACTTTTACATAGTGTGAACATAGCCTTAAGCAGAATCCTTCTTTATGGTGACCATACACCACTTTTAACCACTTTTAATGAAGCAAATTGCTTCATTCCTACTGTAGATTTACTCATCCCTAGTAAAATATTGCCATTTGATTACCAGTGGCTGAAGAAGTTGGAATCCTGGAAAACATGGATACAACCTATGGCTATGTTCAAACACTGACATCATAACGGCCGTTTTTAAGTGGAAATTTAAAGGCAAATAATGGCAGTAGTTTTTAAAACAATCATTATGACGGTGTGTGAACATAGGCATTAGGGATGGTCCGAGACGAGTTCGGTTTGGGTTCCTACGAACCCGAACCCTCGGTAATGATTCCCGTTGTCTGCCCGCTCCGCGGAGCGGGCGGATCCAGCGGGGTGACCGCCTGGAAAACTGGGATACAGCCATAGCCATAGGATGTATCCCAGTTTTCCAGGCGTTCCTCCCGCTGTATCCGCCCGCTCCACGGAGCGGGCAGACAGCGGCAATCTGCTGCCGAGCGTTTGGGTTTACCATGCAAAACAAGAGTCCGTGGAGTCTCGGTTGCGAGTCTCAAAACACAGGATAGCCAGATATCTCTAGCCTGTTGCCACGGGGTGCCTCCATGATGGGGAGAGCACCACACCACCCTGATAGATAGCCCCTTAAGTCCCACTCGGTTGCGAGTATTGGAACATAAATAGGGAAATACCAGGGTGGCCCCTTTTTGTCAATGTCTAACTCAAGGTACGAGTATTGCGATCATGACAAGGGCTTGCCAAGGCAGGCTTCCATCCACAGACAGCCGTTTCAGGGTATTTGCCCCTCGTTAGTGTGGAGCATGATTCTGGCTAGCTGGGGCCATGACAAATCAACCAACAAAACACAGTAATCACTGAACCTAAGGAGAACAGTGAAAAAACTCCAATGAAGTACTCAAGAGTCTCCACTGATGCCCCCAAAAATGTAAATATGCAAAACAAGAGTCCGTGGAGTCTCGGTTGCGAGTCTCAAAACACGGGATAGCCAGATATCTCTAGCCTGTTGCCACGGGGTGCCTCCATGATTGGGAGAGCACCACACCACCCTGATAAATAGCCCCTCAAGTCCCACTCGGTTGCGAGTATTGGAACATAAATAGGGAAACACCAGGGTGGCCCCTTTTTGTCAATGTCTAACTCAAGGTACGAGTATTGCGATCATGACAAGGGCTTGCCAAGGCAGGCCTCCATCCACAGACAGCCGTGTCAGGGTATTTGCCCCTCGTCAGTGTGGAGTAGGATTCTGGCTGGTTGGGGCAATGACAAATCAACCAACAAAACAAATTTTTGGGGGCATCAGTGGAGACTCTTAATTGAGTACTTCATTGGAGTTTTTTTTCACTGTTCTCCTTGAGTTCAGTGATTACTGTGTTTTGTTGGTTTCCTTCAGTCACCAGTAATAAAATGCAGAGAGTTCCGGTTTGAATCCATGTTCTCAGAGGTCACTCATCTCTAGTCGCAGCATACTCTAATACTACGTTTTGTTATCTAATATCCATCTTAGTTTGGGAGGCATTTCTCTCTAAAGCTACTGACAATTTATTTTGCACCTTTCAATTTTTTTTTTCTATCTTGTTTATCATGACCCTTTAAAGTGTCTCCAATTTTTCCATTTAATCTCCATGTGGGTGAGTCTTCTTCTAAGCAGTGCAGCTCATGCCTCAGCTGACAACCATCATAATAATTTCATCAAGACAAAGTTATGAACCAGGCCTCAAAATGGGCTTAATGAGAATTCTATCCAAACTATGAATTTTGCTCTGTTCCCTGGTGATTCAGAGATATTACAAGTGGTCTGGCTGATGGGACTTAAAGTTTACCTGTCGTTATAACTTTCAAAACCTAAATCAGCAGTACATAGCAGCCTTCAGGAGACTGGACCTGTATTTCTGGTAAGTATAGCTGTTATATAGCTGCCCTTTAGAAGACTGGACCTGGATTTCTGGTAAGTATAGCTGTTATATAGAGGATTAGGTAAGTGTGAGTTCAACTGCTAGTGACTTGGCGAGGTTAACCTATGGAGTGTCTGTACCCTACAGACTGGAGTATAAATAAGAAGTAAAAGAAAAGTATAGGTCCTCAAGACAAGTCAGAGAATATTTGAAAATAATGTTGTGTGATGATTGAAATAGTAATTGATAAACAATAGACGGTCCGAGAGAAGAATAAACTAAATAACACTTTACTTGATAAGTAAAAATAATGAGTTAAAAATTATGGTACCATAACCAATCAGTATAGAAAGTGAAACAATCAAATATAAAATCATATATAAAGACATGTATAAAAAACCATTTGACCCTAATATAACAAATATATGCAAATCCAAGCAAGAAATAAGCACTGATGTGCAGTAATATACAATAATAAAAACAATAATTAAATGATTATTGAATCATAGTGCTCATCATGATTCAATAATCATTTAATTATTGTTTTTATTATTGTATAATACTGCACATCAGTGCTTATTTCTTGCTTGGATTTGCATATATTTGTTATATTAGGGTCAAATGGTTTTTTATACATGTCTTTATATATGATTTTATATTTGATTGTTTCACTTTCTATACTGATTGGTTATGGTACCATAATTTTTAACTCATTATTTTTACTTATCAAGTAAAGTGTTATTTAGTTTATTCTTCTCTCGGACCGTCTATTGTTTATCAATTACTATTTCAATCATCACACAACATTATTTTCAAATATTCTCTGACTTGTCTTGAGGACCTATACTTTTCTTTTACTTCTTATAGCTGTTATATAGCAGCCTTCAGGAGACTGGACCTGGATTTCTGGTAAGTATAGCTGTTATAGCTGCCTTAACCCTTTAAGGACATGGCCCATTTTCGTTTTTACGTTTTCGGTTTTTCCTCCTTGTGTTTAAAAGGTCATAGCACTTGCATTTTTCCACCTAGAAACCCACATGACCCCTTATTTTTTGCGTCACTAATTGTACTTTGCAATTACAGGCTGAATTTTTGCATAAAGTACACTGCGAAACCAGAAAAAAATTCGAAGTGTGGTGAAATTGAAAAAAAAAACGCATTTCTTTTATTTGGGGGAAATGTGTTTTTACGCCATTCACCCTGGGGTAAAACTGACTTGTTATGCATGTTCCTCAAGTCGTTACGATTAAAACGATATATAACATGTATAACTTATATTGTATCTGATGGCCTGTAAAAAATTCAAACCGTTGTTAACCAATATACGTTCCTTAAAATCGCTCCATTCCCAGGCTTATAGCGCTTTTATCCTTTGGTCTATGGGGCTGTACGAGGTGTCATTTTTTGCGCCATGATTTGATCTTTCTATCGGTACCTTGATTGCCCATATACGTCTTTTTGATCGCTTTTTATTAAATTTTTTCTGGATTTGATGCGACCAAAAATGCGCAATTTTGCACTTTGGGATTTTTTTGCGCTGACGCCGTTTACCGTACGAGATCAGGAATGTGATTAATTAATAGTTCGGGCGATTACGCACGCGGCGATAGCAAACATGTTTATTTATTTATTTATTTGTTTACTTTTATTTAAAACCTGGGAAAAGGGGGGTGATTCAGACTTTTATTAGGGGAGGGGGCTTTTTACTATTAACAACACTTTTTTTTTTTTTTTTTACACATATACTAGAAGCCCCCCTAGGGGACTTCTAGTATATACACTGTGATCTCTCATTGAGATCTCTGCAGCATAGATATGCTGCAGAGATCCATGAGATCGGCACTCGTTTGCTTTCGGCTGCTGCAGCCGAAAACGAACGAGTGCCGAGCCGAGGACGGCGCCATCTTGGACGCGTCCCCGGCCGGCATCAGTAACGGAGATCGCTCCTCCGGGACAAGGTCCCGGAGGAGCGATCTCCCCCACTAGACACCAGGGAAACGTTGCCTCCGGTAATCGGAGGCAGCTGTCAACTTTGACAGCTGCCTCCGATTAGCTAATTAGCGGGCACGGCGATCAGACCGTGCCCGCTAATAGCGGCGGTCCCGGGCTACTCGCGGCACCCGGGATCGCGGCACTTCAAAGCGGGGCCGCCGCGCGGCCCCGCTTTGAAGTGCAAGTGAGGACATAGGACGTACCGGTACGTCCTATGTCCTTAAGAGGTTAAGGAGACTGGATCTGGATTTCTGGTAAGAATAGCTGTTATATAGCTGCCCTCAAAAGACTGGTCCTGGATTTCTGGTAAGTATAGCTGTCATATAGCTGCCTTCAGGAGACTGGACCTGGACTTCTGGTAAGGCTAGCTGTTGTATAGTTGCCTTCAGGAGACTGGACATGGATATAGTAAGTATAGCTGTTATATAGCTGCCTTCAGGAGACTGGACCTGGATACAATAAGTATAGCTGTTATATAGCTGCCTTCAGGAGACTGGACCTGGATTTCTGGTAAGTATAGCTGTTATATAGCAGCCTTCAGAAGACTGGACCTGGATTTTGGTTAAGCATAGCTGTTATATAGAAGCCTTTAGAAGACTTGACCTTGATACAGTATGTAAAGCTGTTAAATAGCTGCCTTCAGGAGACTGGACCTGAATTTCTGGTAAGTTTAGCTGTTATATAGCTTGTTATATAGCTGCCTTCAGGAGACTGGACCTGTATACAGTAAGTATAGCTGTTATAAAGCTGCCTTTAGGAGACGACCTGGATTTCTGGTAAGTATATCTGTCATATAGCTGCCTTCAGGAGACTGGACCTGGACTTCTGGTAAGTATAGCTGTTATATAGCTGCCTTCTGGAGACTGGACCTGGATACAGTAAGTGTAGCTGTTATATAGCTGTCTTCAGAAGACTGAACCTGGACTTCTGGTAAGTTTAGCTGTTATATAGCTGCCTTCAGGGGACTGGACCTGGATACAGTAAGTATAGCTGTTAAATAGCTGCCTTCATGAGACTGAAACTAGATACAGTAAGTATAGCTGTCATATAGCTGCCTTCAGGAGACTGGACCTGGACTTCTGGTAAGTATAGCTGTTACATAGCTGCCTTCAGGAGACTGGACCTGGATACAGTAAGTATAGCTGTAATTAGCTGCCTTCAAGAGACCAGACCTGGATTTCTGGTAAGTATAGCTGCTATATAGCAGCCTTCTGGAGACTGGACCTGGATTTTTGGTAACTATAGCATTGTTTTACAGCATGAGAAAAAAAAATTAATGTTAATTGAATTTTGTATTCTTATGCTTGTGGGCATGTTAATACTAGCCACAACTTTGTTGCTACCAGATGTAAAGTTATAGGGATAAGGTGAAGAAGTTACTCCTGCAACTTGTTGAATAGGAGGACACCAGTGTAAATAGCACATACCAGGAGCTTCATGTTACATCTCAGATGGGGTCCCTCACTTCCATAGACTTTTCAAGAACATTTACTTTTCTGACCTTAAGTTTTTCCCCAGCCACTTCTATTGCAATGGTTCCAGCTGCTGCTCAGCCGTTCCTAGTGATGTTTTGACACAAGGAAGTGACTAGTCGGCCAATAACTGGTCGGCTGGTACAAGGTTATATGAGTTGAGCTAGGAATACCCCTTTAAGATCAATATTTAAGTCAGTATTTTTCTTAGCGGTCACTGGGATTTGTAGCCATCTTATTACCCAGCAATAAAATAAGTTAAATTAATTTAAAAAAAAAAAATTGACTGTATGCATTTAAAAAAAATAATACAATTTAACATAATTTTTTAAAACATTTAGAATCAATTAGATTTCTTAGTTCCAAATTTCCAGACAACATTGAGATTTCAATTAATTTTGCTTCACTTGACAATTTTTCTTTGGCGCTCTTGTTTATGGACCTTGCTATCCTAACACATGTTTTTTATATGTTTATTGACCTTTCATTGTCCAGCATGATAATCGGATGAACATTTGGTTTCCATTAGACGGCCAAAGTCCAGCAGCTTATGAATCATGTGTTTTATCATAGGACAGTGAACGTATCTTTGTGTTCTGATGAGCAGAGAGTTCAGGTTGCGCCAAAATATTTCACTTTTTTTTTTTTTTGCAATTGACAAGAAGGAAGGACAGGAGATAAATTATAAGCAATAAATGTGTTTATATGGACATGTAGCTACATCTCGGCAGTGAGGGTGATGTGAGTACGAGGGGAAGTCATTTGTCACTGATTATTTGCAATCCAGGAAGCTACTGCTTGGGAGCGAGGCATGGCGGCTGTAATTGCTGTCACTTCTTACGCAGGATCTATTCACTTGGCTGCAAAACATAATTGTTCTATGTGATCCTTTACCAATCAATCATCTTATATTTTCTTATGTGAAACCTTGTCGGAAAAGTTAGGTAATTGGTACAGGGTTTTAGGCTTCTACATGTAAATAGTGGAGAATGTTTATTAACTGAGGTACAAAAATATTCTTGCTGTTCAGGACAGGAATAATTATAAGGCCGATCCCGGGCATTTAGAAAAAGGACAACTTGTGCTTTGTATATTAGTTTTCTTATGAATATAGGTTTACCTCGGAACATTATTATCATTCTTCTTCCTCTTCTCCTTCTTCCTATTATTATTTATTTTCATATTCAACTGTGTTTACATGACCATCTCCTGTGCAGGAAATAAAGTCCATGTACTGTCAGCCATTTACAGACTGGATACATCCCTGTCAATAAGACACATAGCATCCAGAACGGCCAGAGCACTACCCTACTGAAATGATAGCTATGGGATCTCATCTCCCCATAACTCAGTGTGATGCTGTGAGTGTTGAAACATCTGTCAGTCTGGGAAACTTTGCAAGAAGGAACAAGGTCATGTTTATGCCGCCTAAGGGTACTATTACACGGAACAATAATCGGCCGAATCGGCCCGATTCAGACGATTTTCGTTCCGTGTAATAAATACAACGATCAGCTGATGACAACGATCATCGGCTGATCATTGATATAGGTTTGAACCTATAATTGTCAGACGCCGACCGCGCATCGCGATGTGTAATAGCGGTGCACGGCCGGCGACTGACGATTTACATAACCTATCCATCTTGTGGTCTTCTTCTCCCCAGGTCCCAAGAGCTCAGCTTCAGAGCAGCCTGTCTAAGCTGACAGGCCGAACAGCCTATCACAGGCCAGAACTGCCGTGGCCAGCGATTGGCTGAGTGGCCTGTCAGCTTAGACAGGCCGCTCTGAAGCTGGAGCACGTGGAACCAGGAGAAGAAGACCACAAGAGGAGCCCTGTAGCCTGGACAGGTAGTGTATAAAGTAAAAGCAAGGGCTGCAAGCAGGGCCGCTTTAACCAGAGGGCACATGGTGCACGTGCACCGGGCCCACTGGTTAAAGGGGCCCCCCCCGAGCAGGCCGGCCGTTGCTATGTGCGACCAATGCGGTCGCACAGGGCTCCGGCCACCAGCCTGTCAGGGGGGAGCGCCATGGATGGGTAATCTACTTACCCCTCCATGGCGCCCCCTGCAGGGCCCCCCCCGTCCGCCGCTGCCCCCGCCCGCTGCTGCTGCGGCGCTTCAGCGCTGCAGCAGCAGCGACACTGACAGAGAGAGAGCCATTGGCTCCCTCCCTGTCAGTCACTCTTGTGGCCGCACTTCCTGCAGTCACAAGAGGCCTCACTCTCCCTCTAGTGCCCGACGTCACTGGAGCGTCGGCGTGAGGGTAAGGGGAGTACAGCCTCTTGTGACTGCAGGAAGTGCGGCCACAAGAGGGAAGAGAAGAGGAACTCGTGGACCTAGGTGAGTAACAGTGTTTGTTTTTTTCAATGTTGTATGGGAGGGGGAGCTATATACTATTGGGGAGCACAGGGGGCTATATACTATGGGGGGGCACAGGGGGCTATATACTATGGGGGAGGACAGGGGGCTATATACTATGGGGGAGCACAGGGGGCTATATACTATTGGGGAGCACAGGGGGCTATATACTATGGGGGGGCACAGAGGGCTATATACTATGGGGGAGCACAGGGGGCTATATACACTATGGGGGAGCACAGGGGGCTATATACTATGGGGGAGCACAGGGGGCTATATACTACTGGGGAGCACAGGGGAGCGATATACTATCGGGGAGCACAGGGGATCTATATACTATGGGGGAGCACAGGGGGCTATATACTACTGGGGAGCACAGGGGGCTATATACTATGGGGGAGCACAGGGGGCTATATACTATGGGGGAGCACAGGGGGCTATATACTATGGGGGAGCACAGGGGGCTATATACTACTGGGGAGCACAGGGGGCTATATACTACTGGGGAGCACAGGGAGCTATATACAATGAGGGAGCACAGGGGGCTGTATACTATGGGGGAGCACAGGGGAGCTATATACTATGGGGGAGCACAGGGGGCTATATACTATGGGGGAGCACAGGGGAGCTATATACTACGGGGGAGCACAGGGGAGCTATATACTATGGGGGAGCACAGGGGAGCTATATACTATGGGGGAGCACAGGGGGCTATATACTACTGGGGAGCACAGGGGAGCTATATACTATGGGGGAGCACAGGGGGCTATATACTACTGGGGAGCACAGAGGAGCTATATACTATGGGGGAGCACAGGGGAGCTATATACTATGGGGGAGCACAGGGGAGCTATATACTATGGGGGAGCACAGGGGAGCTATATACTATGGGGGAGCACAGGGGAGCTATATACTATGGGGGAGCACAGGGGAGCGATATACTATGGGGGAGCACAGGGGAGCTATATACTACTGGGGAGCACAGGGGAGCTATATACTACTGGGGAGCACAGGGGGCTATATACTACTGGGCAGCACAGGGGGCTATACACTATGGGGGAGCACAGGGGGCTATATACTATGGGGGAGCACAGGGGGCTTTATACTATGGGGGAGCACAGGGGAGCTATATACTATTGGGGAGCACAGGGGGCTATATACTATTGGGGAGCACAGGGGAGCTATATACTATTGGGGAGCACAGGGAGCTATACACTATTGGGGAGCACAGGGGTCTATATACTATGGGGGAGAGCACAGGGGGGCTATATATTATGGAGAGCACAGGGGGGATATATACTATTGGGGAGAGCACAGGGGGCTATATACTATTGGGGGGGAGCACAGGGGGGCTATATACTATTGGGGGAGAGCACAGGGGGGCTATATACTATTGTGGGAGAGCATAGGGGTCTATATACTATTGGAGAGCACAGGGGGCTATATACTATTGGGGGAGAGCACAGGGGGGCTATATACTATTGTGGGAGAGCACAGGGGGGCTATATACTATTGTGGGAGAGCACAGGGGGGCTATATACTATTGTGGGAGAGCACAGGGGGGGCTATATACTACTGGGGAGAGTGCACAGGGGGGCTATATACTAATGGGGGAGCGCACAGCAGGACTGTATATAACTAGAGGAGCACATGGGGGTCTATATACTACAGGGACACCTTAAAACTATGGAGGCACAGAGGGGTGTAACTATGTAGGGGTACAGAGGGGTGTTACTACTGTATAGGGGTATAAGGGACCTAACTACTGTATGTGTTGGAGCCTAAAATATTTGTCTGGCAGATTCTGGAGAGAAGATTCACAGCCAGGAGAAGACTTCAAGGTGGCCCAGGCTGGATGGAGAGAAAAAGAAAAGGTGACAGACTCTGATCGGAGAAGACGCCCCCGGTGAGTCACTGGATGTAACTGCACTCTGTTATAGGGTTGTAGTGTTAGGGGTCATGATGTGGCGGTATTATGTAATGGTATCATTGGTGATATCTTTCTGTTTTGTTTAGTGCAGTTTTTATGTAATATGTAATCACTGTATGGTGGAAATAGTGTTATAAGGTAACTACTGTATGTATTGGGGCTCTTGATACAGTGTGGGGGCAAATTCAGTACATTATACAATGTGCCGAAAGGGAAGGGGGGGCCCACTCTTGAGGGCTGTGCACTGGGCTCACCAATGTATTAAAACGGCCCTGGCTGCAAGGACATCTGCAGCCCTCGCTAAACGATAATCGGGCTGTGTAATAGGCCCAGTAAACAAGCGCCGATCTATCAGATCAGCGCTCATTTATAGTTATCAGGCCTTCATTGGCCCGTGTAATAACACCCTATTAGTACAGTATGTAGAATAGGAGTAAGACAGCACTCTGTTTGAAGGTGGTGCTCATGGTGAGAGTTATTCCAAGCAAACAGTGGTAAGATATCTCGGCACTCACGAAACTCACAAATGCTTGTTTATTAGTGTAGAGAAAAAAAGAGAAAAAAAAAATCAGTTTTTATTTTTACTTTGTTTATTAGTGTCACATCAAGCAGATACAGGTAAGGAGGACGAGTGTTGTACTATGGCCTTCATCAGCTCAGCTGATCATTATTTTATAAACTGTGTGCATTGGACGTCCGCCATTCCAGTGACTTCAATGTATTGCCATTGCAGTCGGTTAAATCACGGCAAAAACGGACGTTATTTTAAATTGCAAAAGCGGACGCTTTTTTCTAATTTTTGACGAAGTGCCAATGCTATACGTTTTGATCCGCTTTCCATTGAAGTATATTAATAATAAAAATAAAAAAATCAGATTTACATTTTGCAACATACACAAAAACATGGTTGACCACATTTTTCTGTACGTTTTCCAAAACTGATACAGTGAGACGGATTGCAAAATTGTGTTTTGAACCTAGCCTTATTTGCCAGTAGTACACACAGTTATTTCATCCTTTAGGGTATGTGCACACTAAGTAATTTTGACAGAAACTTCGCTGCGGAATTCTCAGCTCACGACCACTCGCGGACTGTGGCGGGCGCGCGTCTCTGCCCGTGTCATAAACTCCATTCTATGCACGGCGGATTCTACTTGTTCATAGAATAGAGTCTATGACATGTCGGAGACGCGCACGCCCGCCGCAGTCCCTGAGCAGGCGCGAGCTGAGAATTCCGCAACGGAGTTTCTGTCAAAATTACTCAGTGTGCACATACCCTTACTTCTCTCATTCACAGCACAACACACAGCATACACCTCTATGCTATGCATGTTTGCACTACGCTCAAAACAGAGAAAAGGCGGACATTTTTGCCGCAATTTATTTGTCTTCAATGCAATGCATTGAAGTCAATGGGATGACGGACGTCCAATGCACAGAGTGTATAAAATAATGGACGTTGTCTGTAGCGATCTTAGACTCCGTTCCCTGGTGCGGCTTATGCCATCGCTGGTGGTGGTCCAGCAGATCCACGACTCCAGTCGTTACATTGTGTTTGCCTATAATTGTGAGTTACATACAGTAACTATTAGATCACGTTATCGGTAATAAATGCAGAAACACAGGCCTTGTCAATGGGTTCCCTTATGTTTTACTTGCAACTGTCTCTGATGTTTTGTTTTAATCTGCTCAATTAATTCAATAACATCCAATTACACCGAAGATGACCTAAAATGCCATAGATCTTTAAAATGATAGGCTGACATTTCTGATGACATTTTTATAATGTTCTTCAAACATAATATAATGGCTATAAATCTACAAATGATGGGGAAAAAATACCCTGAAGCATTTCAATCCACACTGCATACAAAGAGAGAAATCTCATTAAAGTTCTTATTACATTGCATCACAGGTCTGATTTGCTTTTTCTTAAAGGGATACTTCCAAAAAAAGAATTTTTTTAAAATAAACTGGTGCCAGAAAGTGCCGAAGATTTGTATTTTACTTCTATTAAAAAAATCTCAAGTCGTCCAGTACTTATCAGTTGCTGTATGTCCTGCAGGAAGTGGTGCATTCTCTCCAGTCTGACAGCATTCTCTGCTGCCACCTCTGTCCATGTCAGGAACTGTCCAGAGCAGCAGGAAATCCCCATAGAAAACCTCTCATGCTCTCCAGACTGGAAAGAATACACGACTTCCTGCGGGACATGCAGTCGGTTTGAAATAATTTTTTTTTTTGTGAACGATCCCTTTAAAGGTAATATCTTCCCTCTGCTGAGAATGTGGTTTGCAGTGAGATGGTATCCACATTCTCTGTGCTGACCTTTGATCTATGAACCAGGTTAATAATAGACAACTAAGTATAACCGTTCAGCTATTCAGTAGGGTATAGCCTATAATACATCTGACACTGTTATAACAAGAATGGTAATGCCAATGTCTGATGTTACCACTGTTTGTATTCCTTCATTTTCATGAAGGATAGTTATGGGATCAGTGCACCTCTTTCTTTTTCAGTCACGCTAGTGCCTGGATTATTTTAGTGTCGACCTAGAAACAAACAGGAGTTTGAGGCTCAGCAGAAGGTGCCGTACATGTAAAGCCATGTAACATCCATTACTGCTTAAAACAAATATTCCATTTCACTTTTATTGCTCCTCAACGTAGGGGAAGAAATTGTAGTGTCCCATTATGTGCTTTTCTTCTTTTCTTATACCTAGGTAAAAGTGTCTCTATCCGGTGTCACAGTAATTGCAGTTAACTGCTGTGCCCTACTCCAACCACTAGGTGTCACACTTTCCCAAAGCACAGCTACTTTGATTTCACACACCCTCTCTTATACATCACACTTCCCATGGTTAGGGAGTTGGTGCCCGTCTTAAGGCCAGACAAGACAGGACGTGTGAGCACCTGTTTCCAGGGCTAGTAACCTCCACCATCATATGTTGCTAGACTGAAACCCCAGGGTAGCTGGAGATAAGGGAGCAACACCCCTTGCCTATGCCGTGGATCCTTAACCTCAAGACAGTCACCCCCCCACACTTTTAGCAAGAGCGATACAAGGGACTGTACTGCAGTAGAGCACAGTGCAAGATAGCCGCTCTACTGACTTTCAATTTACTATACACGTCGCCACGTCTGGGCAGAGTACTAACTACATTAGGCAAGGGGCCCTCCTATCCGTTCCCTGACACCTGCTACTGTTCCATTCTTCTATCTACTCCTTCTCTACAAATTATTACTTCTGTTATTGATTTTGCACTAAGTAGCACTGTTACTATTATTGCACTGAAGTTATTTTTCTAAGTAACGTTGAATACTGTTAAAAGTGGGACTCTGTCATCTCTGCCGCCACACCTGCACTTACACTCACATCAGTTCTAACCAAGGCCCAGTTGCCGTGCGTCCGGGGGTGGGTGTTACCACTCCTGGCCGCTGTGACAAGTAGCCTCCAAAACACCAGAACTCACCAGCAAGTTAAATAGCAGTCCCAGCAACCCAGGTCACGGCAAAATTAGTCGTAGCAGAATGTTAGATGATAGGTGACAGATACTGAGGACTTCATACTGTACATGTCTGAAAAAAAAAATGTCTGAACCAGCTGATTTCTGCAGGAATGGCTATTGTGTATGGGAGCCTCCCGACTCTACCAATGTACCTAACAGGTGTTGGGAGAGAGAAGGATCGGGCCTGTTGGATTTCAACTGCTTTATTATTATATTAGGGTCCTATTACACAGAGCGATAATGTGTGGAATCAGGCCGATCAGCAGATCATTGCTCTGTGTAATAAAGACAATAATCATCATCTGATCGTGTTTTTAGGTCCTGCCTAAAAGTCATCAGCCACCGGCTGCACATTAGACATGATCGAACAGCGCCGAAGTTCAGGTCTGTACGAACCCGAACCATCGGCATTTCACTCCCGCTGCCTTCCTGTTCCTATTACCTAGTCTGTATCCCTGTTTTCCAGGCGGTACTTGGGCTGTCTCCACCTTCCCCACAGAACGGGAAGGCAGCAGGAGTAAAATGCTGATGGTTTGGGTTCGTATGAACCTGAACTTCGGCGCTGTTCGATCATCTCTACTGCACATGTAATAGCAATGCACGAATGACGGCTGACGAGTGTGTAAAAAAACAATAAAGTTCATACATCAACGCTCCCCGAACATTCAGGTGTTCCCTATGGAGGTGTGATACTCAGCCACTGCTGTAATAACTGAGTATTGGGTGTTTTTGTACAGATACGATGTAGGTACCTGCTTTGGCCAATTTGCTGTCCCCAATAGTCGGTAACCTTTAGAAGTGTTAGGGGTCACTTGGGCACTTGTCACGGTAGCCTGGAGTGGTAGCAGGTAGTTGGTACCGCCACTCACAGAACAGGGAGATTTGACAGAGTCCCTTGCGTTTAGGCAAAAATAGAACTTTACTTTACTGAATAAGAGTTGAGTTTAACAGTACACATGATACAGCAGTACAAATCTTGACACGGAAACATTGTGGCTGGCAGTGACTTAGAACCAGTGCTTGAAGAAGTAGGTGCTTTGTTATGAAAAGGAAGAAGAGAGGAGTCTAAGCTATCCTCACTTCCCTCCTCCACCAGAAACTTACTCCTCCTACAGGGAGTAATCTAAACCCTCCTGTGAGTGGTGGGGCTGAGTGTGTGTAAGAGAGAGAATAAGAGATAAGTTAGAAGAAAGAGCACCTGTGACTGGTCAGCACACAAACACGTACAAGACAGTTAACCCTTGGCTTCAGCTGTGCAAAGGAGAAACAAAAACAGTGGGGACATCTAGTGGGTAAAACACAGTACTACATCTCCCACTTGTGAACCTTAAAAAGTGACTTACTCAGGTGCTCTAGACAGCAACAGTGGTAGGACCCTGGTCCATGAATGTAGTCCAGCATCTTCCTCTGTTACCTGGCCAAAACCGTCCATGTTTGGTGTCCGTTTTGCATCTGTGTCCGTTTTTTTCATGGACTGGTTAAAATTGTAGTGTGTTAGTTCAAATAAAGTTTAGTGGTAAAAAAAAAATAAACTAGCTTGCCCAACCCCTCTAGAGAATGTCACAAGATCTCTTGTCAGCCATTTTACACTTCCTTCTTCCTTGTCAGGACCTGTCATGTGACAGGAAATACCAAACCACATGGTCCGTGTTTTCCACGGAACACGGATAAATACAGATATCACATCCATGTACATCTGTGAAAAAAATGGATCTCATTGATTTCTATGGGGGAATTTGTGCCGTGCTTCCACTCCGAGTTATGACATGTCCTACTTTTAGTCTGAATAGCCCCATACAAATCAATGGGCTATAAATCTGTCCACGGACAACTTCACGGAACGTGAGAATGCAGCCTAAAGGCCCTATTACACAAAGTGATTATCGGCCGTATTCGGATGATATTGACCATTACGGATGATAATTGTCTCATGTAATAGAAGTCAATGATCAGCCATCATGCACGATGTCTTTAAAGATGTTACAAAATCAATGACCTAGATATCAGCGATCTGCTGCCATCACTATGTGCAATAGGAGCGTCATGTGTAATAGCGTCAGCATGGAGTGGGGAATGAGGAGGAAGCGAGCGCTGACCTGACAGGGGCTTTAGCCTTTAACAGACTACACAAACAGCTTGTCTCCAGCTTATCTCCCTGAGAATCAAGGGATCAAGCAGTGACAATCCATCATACTCAACCGCTATCCACCAGCATTATCTTTTGCCAGAGAATAGGGGGCCCCCATACACTTTACACTAACAGCTGAACCCACCTCCACCGCCAGCCGCAGGTTTGCCAAACTTTCATATTAAGTGTATAGGGGTCACATCGCTGTGACTATGGAAAATGAGTCCTTTGCCCTTGTAGACTGAGGATGTGAAGCCTCCTATGTTCGAAATAATAAAACTGGTTGTATTTTCTATGAATGAACTTTACCTAAGAATTTAATTTACTCATGGAAAATGATTCCTGTACAACTTAATTTAGCTCTGTAAAGACGTAATGAATGTTAGCAGAAATACGTCTAGTTTCCCAGACAGGCTGTTGGCATAAACTCAATGGTTCATGTCTGAGATATCTAATTTACTGCGTAAGCTGGTCATGGGGCAAGAGGAAAAACGGAGCAAATAAAGGTTTAATTATGCATCAAAGCTTGCTGGGTAAACAAATTACCATGGAAGGTGGGGGAGAAAAACCTTAAAACGGGGGGAGGAAAACCTAACGGCTGATATAGGAGAGAAGCCTAGGAGAAATTATTACATTATACAGATGATTTACAATGCTGGAATTTTAGAAGGTGTCAACTCCAAGGGGCGCTCATTACGGCTGAACGGATAATCCTGCAAGTTATAAAAGCAAAGGTGTAAACATGGAAAAGATTAGATCCGGGATAGCGGGCACTGATGGATGCATTTAGGGAGGGCTGCCTGACACAATCCCTCATCTAGTGTAGGAGCAGCAGGCATACATCAAATGGTAAAGTTCCTGCAGCCGCAAGCCGCCACCAGTCCCTTACTTATGGATTTATACGGCTAGTATTAAGAGCTCTATCAATCCAAATGCAGCCAGCTCTCCCCACGGCATTTGCAGGCAGAAATAACTTTATCATTTAACTCTATAGCCGTGAGGAGCCGAGAAAGTATGTGAGAAAGGAAGAATACAAGAAGTCCTGAAGAACAGAATGAAGAATAGAATGTTAGTAAAATAAAAAAGAAATACAATTATTCTAAAATACTTGCAGGAGAGATAACTTTATCACAAGCTCCTCTGTCCCTCTGGACTAGTCTGTCATTTACTTTATTTAAGTTGGTTTTCTTTATTTTAAGATTTTAACATTCTACACATGTAAATTCTGTACGGTGAAGGGGTATAACTTTTGATACCTTTTGATGACTTCCACATAACTTTTGACATGTTGCTGCCCATGGTGAGACTAACAATTCCTTCCATACTTGTTATTATCTATTCAGTCTCCTTCCCCCAGTTCTCAACTACTGCTTTCTGCTGATGACACAAAAATCTGTGTGTGAGCTTTTCTGTCTGCCTCCCCCTCCCTTCTGAGACAACTGATGTAAACAAGTCCCTGGCTGGCTTTATCTGTAACATTGTAGCTTCTTTGTAATGCTGGGAGGGATAATCACAGTGAGTTCATTAGCAACTTGACCTCAGATAAACCCTCCCAGTGTTACAAATAAGCGACAATGTTGCAGATAAAGCCAGCCATTTCAGAAGGAAGGGGGGAGGACGGGGAGACAGAGAGAAAGGCTCACACACAGATTTGTGTGTCTTTAGCAGAAAGCAGCAGCTCAAAACTAGGGGAAGGAGACTGAATATATAATATAATAAGTATGAAAGGAATTTTTAGTCTCACCATGGGCAGCAACATATGAAAAGTTATGTTTGAGAGGAATACCCCTTAAAGTCCTTATCATATTTATAGAGCTCTGAAATCAGGGGTGTATTAAATATAATACTACTACTACTACTACTACTACTACTACTACTTCTAATAATAATAAATAATAATAATAATAATACTATTTATTTTATTATTATCAGTTTAATTATTTTATAATTAGCATTTAGAATATTAAAAAATATATACTTTAGTAAAAAAAAATCAACTTAATTTTAAAGAAAAACTGTCATGAGTGAAAGGACAAAAATGAAAATCAATGGAAGAAATAAAAATGGATTTGACCTTTATTTGTCGTAATTGCCGAAGTGTTCTGCACTGAGACCACGAGTCGTATCTGAGCTTCAGATGAGAACATCACTTTGCTGAGAAGCAATGACAACCTGCGCCTGCCAAGAGGCCTACTGTACGTCAAAAGGAATCGAGATGAAAGCCGGGTACAGTAGTACAGTGATAAAGGTATCAAAGGATAAACAACTCTGACTGGTAATCATTTCTTTACAGGTTCTTCCCAAAGTTCTTTCTGTAACATGCTATGTTTAGTCCTCAGCTTGGAAATACAATGGCAATCTTCTTTAACCCTTTGAGGACCAGGCCCAAAATGACCCATTGGACAGCGCAAATTTTCATTTTTGCATTTTCCTTTTTTCCCTCCTCCCCTTCTAAGAGCTCTAGCACTCTCAGTTTTCTATCTACAAGCCATGTAATGGCTTATTTGTTACAGGAATAGTTTTACTGTGTAATGGTGTCTTTCATTTTACCATAACATGTATGACGGAATACCAAATATATTATTTATGAAGATATAAATAGGTAAAATCGTAAAAAAAATGCAATATGGTAACGTTTGGGGGGTTCCTGTGTCTACGTAATACACTATATGATAACAGCGACATGATACCATTATTCTATAGGTCAGCCCGAACACAACCACATGCAGGTTTACACAGATTCTCTAATGTTATATATATATTTTTTAATGAAATCCTTTTTTTAGGCAATTAGTTATTAAAAAAAATGGGCCTATTGTGACGCTTATAACGGTTTTATTTTTTCACCTACGGGGCTGTATGGGGTGTCATTTTTTTTCCGCCATCATCTCTAGTTTTTATTAATACCATATTTGTGAAGATCGGACGTTTTGATCACTTTTTGATACTTTTTTTTATATACAATGTAATAAAACATCGGTAATCCTGGGGCTTTTTTCACTCTTTTGGTTTACACCGTTCGCGATGATGCTTGAGATATTTTAGTAGAGCAGACAATTACGCACGCTACGGTATATAATATTAATGTTTATTTATTTATTTTTATAGGTTTTATTTATATAATGGGAAAGGGGGGTGATTTCAACTTTAATTGGGGGAAGGGGCTTTGGGGTATTTGTAAAGAAATTTTTCCTTCTTTTTTTTCTACACATTTTAAATCCCCCCGGGGGACTTTCACCTGCAATCATTATATTGCATACACTGTACAATGCTAGGCCATAGGCATAGCATTGATCAGTGTTATAGGTGTTCTACTCATTGAGCCTGCCTGTGGTAAGAGACCTCCGGTGGTCCGATACAGCGATTGGGACCCCCACAGTCACATTGCAGGGGTCCCGATCGGTAAGTGACAGGGGACTGCCCCTGTCATTTACACTTAAACGGCGCGGTTAAGGGGTTAATGACACATTGCAGCGCGATCACTGCAGCCTGTCATTAACGGTAAGGGCCGGGCTTTCTCAACGGCCTTATAACATCTTTACTATTAAATTCACTTGACTTTTCAATGAAGGACAAAGGGCGATCAGTCCACCTGACCTAGAGTAATGTATTAACAGCCGTCATTGCAATAACAAGCGGCCAAACAGCGAAAAGACGGACGTCATTTTAAACGGACAAGAAAAACTTTTTTTTTTCCATGGGCATGGGTATAGGAATTATTATATCACAGTATATGGACCTACTTTTTGGGGGGCACTGTTTGTCTGTGTGTGTGTGTGTGTGTGTGTGTGTGTGTGTGTGTGTGATTATGATATTGTGCACAGTATGTGACACTATAAGGATCTTGGTTTAGTAAGGGTTATGATCTGCAGCAAAAAGGAGGAACCAAAAATATCTGGATGGAGAATTCTGCAGAGGCAAAGGAAATGCTCTTGTCAGTGTGAACCAGTTAGAGAAGAAAGGGTACGACTACAGAGTCACTGTATATCACTGTATTCTGCCTCTTGCTGCACCTCATCCGTACTGTACTCAGCAGATCCTTACCATTGTTCAGGTCTTACTTGGTGCTGTAGTTGCACCTGGTGAAACCTTCAATGGTGCATGTTGGCAACTACTACACCCCAGACATCCAACACTTCAGGAACCTGTGTAAACATTTCACCTTCTTCCTATCCAGTGAGTGGTATCTTAGTTCTTAGACTGCTGTGAACTTGAACAATTAAGTTCCCAAACAATATTTGCAAGGTACTGTAACTTTGCTTCAGAACTCAAACACTTCCTTGATCCTCAAACACTTTTTTGGCACCAAGTCTTGTGTAAAACCACTCTGCAACCCACCACATATCGCCCAGAGATACTAATGCAGTGCAGGTGCTGCTGGCGTCACTGTGTGCCTGCCTTCCCCTCCAGTCCTCCCCTTTACTGTATTGCCTGTACCAGCCAGCTCCTCTTGGTGACACTGTGTACCTGCAATATAAAGCTATGTTCACACTACGTAAAAGTATGGCCATTGTTGCCGATGGCAACAACGGCCGTACTTATGGCGCATTGGAACAATGCCTTACTTTCAATGGGATGCCGGCCAGAGCGTATACACACCACATACGCTCCGGCCGGGATCCCATACGGGGCCTCGAATACAGTAACTTATATGTTGGTTTTCTGCGTCCGCAATTCAGTGAATTCCGGACGCAAAAAGCCCTGTCAGTTCCCACAGTGAAGCGAGCGGCTCCAGCCGCTGTGTGCTATAGTAAGCTCTGATGCGGGCGCGTGCTGATGTGCCCGCATCAGAGCTCTGCGGCCGGAAAGATCATCCGGCCAGAGACCGGCCGTTCCTTGACCCGGCCGGGGTCACGAAACGGCCGGTCTCATACGACGTGTGAACATAACCTAAAGCATGAGGTGTGAGGGTCCCTGTGTACTGTTCTGTTTTACATCTATAGTCCTGTACTGTAGTGGTTACATTGTACATTTTTCACTGAAACCTACAAGGACAATAGTAACTATTGGTGGATGCTGGAAGCAATTAAACACATTTACATTACTACCGTAACGGCACGCGGCCCTACCTGCTCTGGTTCACACTGCGCTGTGATCATCTCCCTTTCTCTCAGCCAGTTTTTCCTCTGGCAGCTTCTCTTGCTCTGAGCTGGCCTCCTGGGGGACTGGGCTCCCTCTAGTGGCCAGCATGCGCCTGTCCACTTGTATTTATAAGCTCAGCCCCAAGCTACCACCCAATATAGACCTATTATAATTCTCTAGTTAAAAACAGAGGCATTACTGTACTGAAATGTCAAACAGCCGTGAGGAACAGAAAAGAATTCTATACCAAGAAGTTATACAGAAAATTGTTATTTTAACATTTTATGCTTTTTTCTTCTTTTTTTTTCTTCTTGGAATACCCCTTTAAGGTAATAGAAGGCCTGACTGTCTGTTCCTGAAAGAAATAGACTTAAAGATATAGGTCAGACAAAGGAAAATATTATCTTCTAATCCTCTTCCTTTTCTTCTGAGGATCAGCTGAAGGATGAAGCGTCACATAAGAAGCGTGGTTTAGCTTGCCCGGTATTCATTGAGGCCAAGGAAGGTAATGGCTGCGGCAATCCAGTAAGAAGGCAGCTTGTATGTTATGAGGCAGCAATAATAGTGCGGCATGGGATGTACACTCACCTTTGAGATAGGGGAGACCGGGCTGAAATTGGCTCGCTCTCTTTTTTTTTTTTTGTGACCTATTATTGTTCTTTTCCCTGATAATTTTGCTATTTCCCTGAAAGGCTATAGGGATATCCTATTACAGTGGCTGCAGACTTTCACATAATGGAGCGATATGACTCTGTCTATGGCCGCAAAATGATAAGCTCAAATTAATAGATATTGGAGGAATGGCGGGAAATGGTTTCCTGCCCATGGATATCATTTAATGACAATCTGTCGGTAATTTCCTATAAATATAATTCACGTAGTATTTTCTTATTTACATTCTGTATTTAGAGGAGGGGTAGGGAACCCTGGCTCTCCAGCTGTTGCACAACTACAACTCCCATCATGCCTGGACAGCCAAGGCTTTAGCTGGAGAGCCAAGGTTCCCTACCCCTGACTTAGAGTATTCTCTAGAGCAGGGATGGGAACCTTCGGCCCTCCAGCTGTTGAAAAACTACAATTCCCATCATGCCTGGACAGCCAAAGCGAAGCTTTGTCTGTCCAGGCATGATGGGAATTGTAGTTTTGATCTGATCGCCGTGCCTGCTAATTAAGAATCCTTTATGCAGCCTCATCCCTGGTGTCTAGTCTCGGAGGAGCGATCCACACATCTCTCACCGGCCGGGGTCAGCGCCATAATGACGCTGATCCTGGCTTGGCACTCGATTGCTTTTGGCTGCAGCAGCCGAAAGCAATCCAGTGCCTATCTCATCGATCTATGCAGTATAACTATACAGCATAGATCTCAATGAGAGATCAGTGTACTTGTCCTAGAAGTCCCCCAGGGTGAATAACCCTAACCCCAGGGGGGAATAACCCTAACCCCAGGGGGAATAACCCTAACCCCAGGGGGGAATAACCCTAACCCAAGGGGGAATAACCCTAACCCAAGGGGGGCTTCTAGTATAAGTGTAAAAAAAAAAAGTGTTATTAATAAAAAGCCCCCTCCCCTAATAAAAGTGTGAATCACCCCCCTTTTCCCAGGTTATAAATAAAAATAAACATGTTTGCTATCGCCGCGTGCGTAATCGCCCGAACTATTAATTTATCACATTCCTGATCTCGCACGGTAAACGGTGTAAGCGTAAAAATTGCATTAAAGTCGCATCAAATCCAGAAAAATTGTAATAAAAAGTGATCAAAAAGTCGTATATGCGCAATCAAGGTACCGATAAAAAGAACACATCATGGCGCAAAAAATGGCACCTGACACAGCCCCATAGACCAAAGGATAAAAGCGCTATAGGCCTGGGAATAGAGCGATTTTAAGGAACATATATTTGTTACCAATGGTTTGAATTTTTTACAAGCCATCAGATACAATGAAAGTTATACATGTTACATATCGTTGTAATCATAACGACTTGAGGAACATATATAACAAGTCAGTTTTACCCCAAGGCGAACGGCGTAAAAACAAATACCCAAGTTCACCACACATTGAATTTTTTTCTGGTTTCGCAGTGTATTTTATGAAAAAATTCAGCCTTTCATTGCAAAGTACAATTAGTGGTGCAAAAAATAAGGGCTCATTTGGGTCTCTAGGTGAAAAATTGCAACTGCTATGGCCTTTTAAGCACAAGGAGGAAAAAAAACAGAAGTGCAAAAATTAAAATTGGCTCTGTCTTTAAAGGGTTAAAATAGGTATACACCTAAACATAACAAATATACATGGGAATACAACACAGAATGAATAACAGGTCAAAGGACTCCCCCCCCCCCCCCCCCCCAAAAAAAAAATAAAAATGCTCTAAGCAAAAAAAAAAAAAAAAACACAAATGAAGAAAAAAAGTAAAAGGGCTTCATAACATGAGAAACAATAAAAATAATAATAAAAATTAATTATAAACTAAATACAAAATAATAAAATATAAATAGAGAAACTATTTGAGAAACTTTTTCTCTACACTTTCTCCATTTACCTCCTGGGGTATAGAAGGCACTTCAGGTTAACCTCGTTTGGCATTATCTTGCAGTCACTCTCATAATATATATATTGCTTCTCTATACATTGAACAAAACTGTTGTGTATAAAAAGTAATAGAAGATGACATATAAAGAAGGCATGGTAAAGAACAGTGTTTTATTCTTTTATTTAAAAAAAAAAAGGGTACAGTATATGTGATAGGCATCATACAGAACAAAACATAGACAATATATAAAATAGGCATTATACAAAACATTGTTGTATATAAAGTAGACAATATGTGAAGTAAGCGTTGTATGTTACAGCCTTCTATAAAAAAGAAAAAGGATACAATATATAACAGACACTGTACAGTACAGTCTTGTATAAAAGGTAGATGATACATGAAGAATGCATTGTATGTAACAGTCCTGTATACAAAGTAAATGACATAAAATAGGTATTGTACAGTACAGTCTTGTATAAAAAGTAGACAATATATGAAAGATGCATTGTATGATACAGTCTTGTATAAAAAGTAGACAATATATGAAAGATGCATTGTATGTTACAGTCTTGTATAAAAAGTAGACAATGTGTGTAAAAGGCATTCTACAGAACAGCCTTGTATAAAAAGTAGATGATATATAATAGACATTGTCCTGCAATGATATTGTACATTGGCTGGCTATGTTCAAACTAAGTAAAAAAAAAAAGACGTATGCCTTTTCTTTTTAAAAAGAGGTCCGTTATTGATCATTTTAATTGACTTCCATGGAATTGAGGTGAACGGATGGACGTCCAATGCACACAGTGTATTAAATGATGGACGTTGTCTGCTCGAACGTCAAGATAATGACGGTGACAATTATTTTCGGACGTTATTTTTTAGTTGTTCGTCCACAGTTTTCTTTTCTCACTGTCCTTTCACTGTTTTTACTATTAAGTTTAATGGACTTTTCAATTAAAGACAAAAGGCGATCAGTCTACCCGACCCAGAATAACGTACCAGCAGCTGTCACTGCACTAATATTGCACTAAAGGTAGTGACCTGGCTGATTATATATATATATAGAAAATCAGAAAATGTACCCTGCGCTGCACAGGTATAAAGTGTCAGTGTGTTAATTAGATTCAATTTGTTCCCAGGGTGCCCAGGGCCTGGCCTGGGTTTCCTGAAGTGTTTCAGTAGCTTTAGCAGTAGCATGGTGCATTTGATCAGCTTGCAGTTGTGTCTGAGTTTCCTGAGGTGTTTCAGCAGCTTGAGCAGTAGCATGGTGCATTTGATCAGCTTGCAGTCATGCCTGAGGTTGCTGAGGAGTCTCTGCAGCTCATGATGCCGTTTTCCTCATGGCCATGCAGGTTTTTTTGCCAAAGGCATTTTGCCAAATTGAAGTTAATGTTAGACCCTGAAGATGTAGCGGTGTCTTAAAAGCCAAATACAATACACTGTACCAATGGAACAACAAAATCTGACACACAGAGTGGCTGTAAGTCTGTTCTGATTTTGGTTTAACTTTTTGGGTCCAAAAGATGCCCCTGAAGTAAGATCAGCTGCAGGTTGTCACCCCTCTCTGTTATTAATGACAACTGTAGTAA
Source organism: Dendropsophus ebraccatus (assembly GCF_027789765.1). Taxonomy (NCBI): domain Eukaryota; kingdom Metazoa; phylum Chordata; class Amphibia; order Anura; family Hylidae; genus Dendropsophus; species Dendropsophus ebraccatus. Next base: position 80,133,164 of record NC_091464.1, read on the forward strand.
GTGCCCAAAGAGCAGAAAATACAGTAGAATGGGAGATGAGGCCGCCGCCCCTAGCAACCAATCACATTCCAGCTCCCTTTGAAAATGAAAGTAGTTATCATATTGGTTGCTATGGCTTCAGTTCACCTTCCCAACTACCAATATTGTGTATGTGTGTGTGTGTATGTGTAAGTGTGTGTGTGTGTATGTATGTATGTATGGATGTGTAAGTGTGTGTGTATGTGTAAGTGTGTGTGTGTGTATGTATGTATGTATGGATGTGTAAGTGTGTGTGTGTGTGTATGTATGTATGTATGTATGTGTAAGTGTGTGTGTATGTATGTATGTATGTGTAAGTGTGTGTGTGTATGTGTAAGTGTGTGTGTGTGTATGTATGTATGTATGTATGTGTAAGTGTGTGTGTGTATGTGTAAGTGTGTGTGTATGTATGTGTGTGTGTGTGTATGTGTAAGTGTATGTGTGTGTGTATGTATGTATGTATGTATGTATGTGTAAGTGTGTGTGTGTATGTGCAAGTGTGTGTGTGTGTGTGTAGGGTGTGGTCAGAGGATGTGAGGTGAAATCTGACCTCCAGAACATTCTACCATTTATTTCTATGGGCCTGCTTTTTCCGAGCCCTCTCCTCGTGAGCTCCCAGCAGGCCTGGCTGTCATATCTGTGATGCTTTGTATCTGCACATTCATGGCTCTGGCTGAGGCTAACCCCCCACCTGTGCATCACTGGGGAGACACACAGCTCTAATGATGTCACATGCGTGTGCAGTGTGGAGATTCTCCCATTCATTTCTGTGGGGTGCTTTTCCCCATCCCCCACCTATACTGTACATCTGAAAAGGACAGGACCTTCACTCTAACCTTCCCAGACACCCAATGTATCTGTGTGCCACATTTGGGGACAAACAATTCAGACATTCGGAAGCCTAAAGAGGACAGACGGACATAGATATATATATACTATACCCGACCACTGTTTTTAGAGGAAAATATATATATACAGTGGTACCTAACTTGGATTGAGAGAGTTTTGCAAGAAGAGCTCACAGTTTTTAAAAATTGTGACTTGGTGTAAGAGCATTGCTTTGGTGTAAGAGCTCCCTGTACTGGGTGGGAGGGGGAGTGGGGGAGGGACATGGTCTGCATAGCGGGGTCTACAGCCCTGTACTCTGACCCAGGAAGTCTCCCTCACCTTCCAAATCATAGCAGATCCACTTCAGGCTAGGGCTTACATCAGGGGACAGGACTGTGAAGGTAATCTCTACATAGCTGTAACCCCTCTCTCCCCGGACAGAGAGTGCTGCATGTATGTGCCAACATCTGTCCTGCTCATTCCTTCATGCCCCCTGCAGTCTCCGTCATCCCTTGTGTTTCCCTTCCTCTCTATTCCTAATATAATGTGCCTGCACTTACACTCAGCTATATACACTGCTGCTATAATGTGCCTGCACTCACACTCAGCTATAAGCACTGCTGCTATATTGTGCCTGCACTCACACTCAACCATTCACACTGCTGTATAGAAAAGTTTCTGTCACTGTCCTCCTGCACAGCTGTGTGATTCTCACGTCCCGATTGGTCCATGCTGAACACACACCCCTTCCCCATTGCTGTCATGTGACCACACAGACCTCTGACAGCAGCCCTGCTTCTCTCTTCTAGCCTGTTGTACTACACTACTGCATTATGGGGATCTGCAGTTCCATCCTGTATCTACAAACTGTTGCTGTGCTATCAGGTTTATGCACTAACTATACATTATACTCCACATGCTGATTATTTGTTTCATCTGTTTTACATGTTGTTCAGAATAATAAAAAAATCATTATTTTTGGGGTGTGGAACCAATTGTCTGCATTTCAATGATTTCTTATGGGAAAATTTGCTTTGGTTTAAGAGTGATTTGGATTACAAGCAGAGTCCCGGAACGAATTATGCTCATAATCCAAGGCACCACCACCGTACGAACCCGAACCCTCGGTAATGATTCCCGCTGTCTGCCCGCTCTGTGGAGCCGGCGGATCCAGCGGGAGGACCACCTGGAAAACTGGGATACAGCCATAGCCGTAGGCTGTATCCCAGTTTTCCAGGCGTTCCACGGAGCGGGCTAACAGCGGGAATCCACTGCCGAGCGTTCGGGTTCATACGAACCCGAACCTCGGCAGGTTAGGACCATCCCTAGTTCTAATCCATTAAGACCAGTGTGTGCCAATTTCCCAGTGACTTCAGTGTGGCCCATTATTACATTGAAGATATGGCGGTATTTTGCTCTTATTATACGCCATGTGAACCGAGTTTAGTTTGAGCTCCGTTATAAGATTGTATTACTGGTGCGTCTAGAAAATAAATCCAGAATTCCCGGAGCGTTGACTGATCCAATAATTGAGTTAAATAAATTTCCCTCTCTAAAAAATATGGAGTGTTTTTGGCTCGCATGGATGGGCTGAAAACAGATGGAACTCAATAAGGTGAAGGTCAAATAAAGATCCCGATTTGTGTACACAACGCTTCCTCCGTTCCCCAAACAATGCGGCCAAAAAATAATATCTGTTAGGAATATGTTGAGTGTGAGCCTGCCAGCGGATATATCTGCTTTACATCCATACTGTATGTCAGGGAGGAAAGGAGGAAACCAAATCCAATGACAGCGCTAACACTTTCCCATCACCTTGTTCCCGTCACATGATGAGTCTCCAGACACTGTATTAGGCAGCAATCTGCATTCACGGGAAGATGTATGGAAAAAACTTTAATGGCTCCATCTGTGCGTTACAGACATTTAGGGGATACTGTAATTACTTAATATAGCTCAACTTATGAGGCATCTGTAGACATGCCAGTAAATTACTTACAATGTGGTCTCACAGAAGGCACAGAGATGCAGAAACCTAATTTATTCGCAGGCAATAAATGGCCAAGTACGGGAATGTAAAATTACCACTGCTGCCCTTCATCCTGCTCAATACAGATTACCCACACTGCTTGTGCTACTCACCCGTAAGCAAACTAATCTAGAAAATCAGACAGAAAATCATATTTAGGCTATGTTCACAGTAAGTTCGTTTTGCGTCCGTCTTTTTAGACGGCCGCCCCTTTGATGGCAAAAGACGGCCATTTTTTTAAGGCTGCAAATAACGATCATGATCACTGTTTGTGGCCATAATTATCAATAGACGCCCGCAGATGCTCTTGTATGTGTTATATTTCAGTCAGTGCTTAAAGATAGTGACAGAGTAGCTGAACAGAATGATGTATCACTTACATTGTTCTGTGCAGCTGATCCAGAGATCTCCTCCTGAATAACTTGGACAATAAGTAGTCCTCTCCATTATGTGCATGAGCACAGCAGTCCTGGATATTCATGAGAAGCAGAAAACTCCACCCACCAGCTGCTGATTGGTAGTTATCTATCCATGCTGTGTATAGGCAGTCACCTGTCAATCAGCAGCTGGAGGGCGGGGGGAGGGGTGTGGTAAGAATCCTATTCTCCTGCATATTAGGAGAACGGCTGAACAGAGTGATGTAAGTAATATACACCGATCCGTTCAGCATTTCTATCACTAGTTTATATTGCCCTCATTTAAGGCACCATATACCTAGTGACAGAGTCACAGCTTACACTCTTCAGTACTGCTCTATAATGTCCTCCATGCTGCTTCTGCTTTTGTGGCTATGCTATAGAGATGTAGGGAAGCAGGATCACCTCTTCTTCATGTACAGTGGGTGGGAGATAACATTAATGCTAGTAAGTCACTAACTTTTTTGGAACAACCCAAAATTGCATTAAGGGAGGATCTTTATGCCGCTATGCATAATGTAAGCTGGATTCAAAAATGTATTAACCAAATGGATAAGATTTGGTCTTTTGGAGAGTTCTCACTGTACGGGATATGTTACGGACAAAAATAGTGCAACTCCTCATGTACATACAAAATGATCAATGGCTATCTATTGTGGTTATGCAGACTCATAGAATTGATGGCCTGTGCTCAAGTTATGACGTCATTATTAGATCAGCAGGCATCCAACTCCCATCACCCCCCTGATCAGCCTCCCCTGAGGATAAGTCTGGATAACCTCTCCAAGATCATCTACTGGCATCTAATAAGCATCTGGACCACATTGCAACCAATAGACGTAATTGGAACGTAACAAATAGGTTTTGCAGGAACTTATCACACATTTCCTAAATCTCTCTAACTCTCCCTCTCTATTATATATTTTTTATATTTCTTTTTATAGTTACTATACCAGGTATGCTATATATTTATATGCCCAGAAGTGCACAAAGAACCCGGCTCTATGGTAGTTACATTGCACATTGTGCTTTTTTTATTTTCTAATATTTATTTAAAACAAGGCACGATACTCCTAAAGGCTATGTTCACACAACGTAATATACCAGTAAAGAACGGACACTGATTGCAATGGAATCAGCGTCCGTTCTTCCCCGCGGGGGTGGCATTGCATTGAAGTCGAAAGTCAAAAGAGAACGTTCTGGCAGCCAATACAGAGGTTGCCATGTAACGTACGCTGTTAAACATAGTGGGAACATAGCCATAGGAACAATAAACCTTAAGTAAATCAGAAGGACACAGACAATAAACTAGGATTTTATGCTCATTTTGCTAACTTTTTTCCTGATCTCTTCCATTTTCTGGTGGCCGAGAGCCAAAAAGTGTGGTGGGGGCCCAGATGTCCCATATCAGAACATAAGATTTTAAGGAGGGGAAGGAGGGTTAGAAGTGGCTGCTCTCATTGGATACATATGGAGGATTTCCTTATGTATATATTTTAGCTTTGATTATATTTTGGAAGAGGAGGTTAGATTAAGACTGCAATTCCTTGGAATTTGACAAAATATATACATTTAGGGGGACATTTACTAAGGAGTCTAATGTACGCTACTATTCTAATGTGAGTCGGTGTTTATATGTTAAAGTATATTGCGTGTAAATATACTGGATGATGAATCTAAGTAAAAAGGTGGTAAAAAAAAGGTGCAAATTCACCTAGTACTGACCAGACATAAAAAAAAAAAGTCACAAATGATAAATCAATTCAGATCAGCCGATAGCAGCTGAAAACCGCTTTCCGGGTCACCGATGACCCGGTGACTCAGAAAGCAATGGCGATTGGTGCTGTCCGTAAATACCCCACATGTAGACAAAGCGCCATGTGGGCGCAGGGCAAGCCTCCAAAGGGAAGGAGCGCCATTTGGATTTTGGTTAGCTGGATTTGGCCAGAATGGATGATGAACGCCATGTCGCATTTACAGAGCCCTCGTGCTGCCAAAACACTGAAAACCCCCCACAAGTGACCCCATTCTGGAAACTACACCCCTCAAGGAATCTAACAAGGGGTGCAGTGAGGATATGGACCCCTTGATGACGGGCACATTTGTGCTGTGAAAGTGAAAAAATGAAAATTTTCCCTTTGACGTCACATTGTTCCACGTTTTTGCCCGTCACGAGTGGGGTCCATATGCTCACTGCACCCCTTGTTAGATTCCTTGAGGGGTGTAGTTTCCAGAATGGGGTCACTCTTCCCTTTGGAGGCTCGTCCTGCACCCGCTTGGCACTTTATGGCCACATGTGGGCTATTTCCGTACTCAGGAAAACTGCTCTACAAGTTATTTTTTTTCCTTTTATCCCCTTGTAAAAATGAAAATTGAAGGCTAGAACAACGTTTTAGTGTGAAAAATTTAATTTTTCCCTTTTTACGCCACATTGTTCTGAAAATCTGTGAAGCACCTGTGGGGTCCAAATGCTCACCGCACCCCTTGTTACATTCCTTGAGGGGTGTAGTTTTCTAAATGGTGTCCCTTTAGGGGTGTTTTTTAGGTTTTGGCACCCCAGAGCTGCTGCCAACCTGAAGTGGTACAGTCAGAAATGACCAAATATAACGGAGGCGTTGAAATTCACTAGGCGCTCCTTTGTATCTGAGGCTTGTGGTTGCGTCAAATAGCGCAATAGGGCCACATATGGGGTATTTCTATAAACTGCAGAAACGGGGCAATCAATATTGGGGTGCATTTCTCTGGTAATAGATTTATAATTATGAAAAATTTTGGATTACGATAAAATCTCTGCACAGAAAATTAAAATTTTCTAATTTCTTACACACAGCTTTTATTTCTGTGACTCAACTAAAGGGTTAAACAACTTTCTGGATGTGCTTTTGCAGAGTGTGGGGGGTGCAGTTTCTAAAATGGGGTGCTTTGTGGGGCTTTCTAACATACAGTCCCCTTAAATACACTTTAACACCTGAACAGGTCCCTAAAAATATCTGATTTTGAAATTTTACTGAAAATTTGGAAAATTGCTGCTAATGTTTTAAGCTTTCTATTGTCTAAAAAAATGAAAGATAGTTTAATAAATGCCGTCAACATAAAGAAGACATGTTGCTTATGCTATTTAATATGTAATTTATGTGGCATAACCATTTTCTCTATAAGCAGAAAAGTTTCAAAGTTGGAAAAATGCATTTTTTTCCAAATTTTCCACGTTATTTTGTTTTTTTTTCATAAAGATTTGTTACAAGTATCGACTCCAATTTACCAGAAATGTAAAGTACAATATGTCACGAGAAAACAATCTCAGAATCAGTCGGATAGGTAAAAGCATCCCGAAGTTATCAATGAATAAAGTGACACTGGTCATATTCATAAAATTTGTCTCTGTCCTTAAGGCCATTTCAGGCTCTGTCCTTAAGGGGTTAAAAACAGGCAAATAAAAAAAAGTTGCATTGAAAAAATGTTTGCATGTCGAATACTGGTTCTTAAATAGAACTTGGACCAAAGATGGGCAAAAATACCAGTTATTCCACCTAAAAATAGTCACTCAGCCTTGATAAATGTCCCCCTTAAGCTATGTTCACATTGCCAGTATTTAAATGGGTTATCCAGCGCTACAAAAACATGGCCAATTTCTTCCAGAGACAGCCCCACTTTCTCTGGAACTGGAGTTTTGCTAATCAGTTCCATTGAAGTGAATGGAGCTTAATTGCAAACTGCACCTGAACTGGAGACAAGAGTCGTGTTGTCTCTAAAAAAAAAAGGGGCATGTTTTTGTAGCACTGGATAACCCCTTTAACTGACTGCAATGCATTGACGTCAATGGGATGAAGGACGTCCAATGTGCACAGTGTATAAAATGACGGACGTTGTCTGCGCGGACGCAAAGTAATGATCGTGTCAATTCTTTTCGGACGTCTTTGGCAAACATTTTGTTGTTTACACCCATTTTTTCTATTTTCACCACCCTTTCTCTGTTTTTACTATTAAATTAGATGGCTTTTCAATTAAAGTCAAAGGGCGATCAGTCCACTTGAACTAGAATGATGTACCAGCAGCCGTTACTGCACTGACAGGCGACCTATCCTTCAAATAATGGATGTCATTTTAAAGATTATAAACAGACAAGAAAAAACGTTGTGGAAACACAGCCTTAGGGTCCTATTCCACGGCCCGATGGTGGCCTGATAATAACTGTAAACGAGCGCCGATCTGCTAGATCGGCTCTCGTTTACTGGGCCTATTACATGGCCAGATAATCATTTAACAAAGGCTTCATGGACATTGTTACCCATGTCCCTGCAGCCCTTGCTTAGGCTAGGTTCACACTACGTAAGTTTCTGGCCGTAGCGCGCTCCATGAATAAGCAGCCGGAGATTTACGTAGTTTGCGTACAATGGAAAGTATACGATCTACGGCTGCACAGTTCACACTACGTAAGAACTTACGCCCGGATCGTATGCGGCACCGTAAAAAATGAACCAGACCATTGTTTCGGGATGGAAATGCTGTAACTTACACCCGTAGCGTAACATCCGGTCCCGTACGGAGTGGTGATTTCTTCTTTTTTACACTTTGATTTGCCGATCCAAAAGGTTCTGTGGGGTGTCCGGGGCTAGCCGAAGATATCCAAGTAAAAGACCGCTGTCAGATCGCTACATACGCCGCTCGGGAAGCGTACGTACATTACGGGCATAAGTTCACGGACCGTACGTAGCCGGCCGCAACTTGCGTAAATCCCAGTCGGAGTTTTACACGTATATGTCCGTCCGTGAAAAATATGCGGCCGGACATATACGTAGTGTGAACATAGCCTTAAACTGCATACATTACCTGTCCATGCTCCAGGGCTCCTCTTGCTCTGTGCTTCTCCCCGGGTCTCGCCTGCTGCAGCTCCTGAGCAGCCTGTCTCAGCTGACAGGCTGCTCAGCTACTCACTGGCTGCGGCAGTCCTGGCCAGTGATTGGCTGAGCGGCCAGCTCTGAAGCTGGAGCATGCAGGACCCAGTGAGAAGCAGAGTGCAAGAAGAGCCCTGGACCATGGATAGGTAATGTACACAGTTTAGAAATAGTCAGCCCCTGGCTGCGCACCGCTATTACACAAAGCAATGCGCGGTCAGCGCCCGACAATTATAGGTCCAAACCTATATCAATGATTAGCCGATGATCGTTGTCATCGGCTGATCGTGTGTTTCCGTTGTGTTATCGTTCCATGTAATAGGGCCCTTGGTGTATCTTCCAGATAGAAATTTATAGTGGCGCACAGAAATAATACTGTATTCTGTATTGGTTTAAAGCCATGAGAAATACAAAGCAGAAGGCCGCTATCCATCTGCTTACTGCATTACAGTATCAATAACAAGCTCTTCTGGCTTGTTAACTAGCATGTTGTGTGCAATACTTTAATAATTTACAAATAAAAGGTTTTTTTCTGCTGATATTTTGTTGATACAAGCCACTTGTAATTGGATCCTCACATTAAACATTCATGCTCTGTAGTAGATTCCTCCCTGCTGGAACAACAACCACATTTACTTCTATTTCCCCTCAAATAAAGACAAATGTTGTTGCCTATTCAGAGCAGGTGCGTGGGATGAAATAGCAATTATTTCCAAACATCATACGCTTAACGCTCTTGTGGCTTCATTCTGTATATGATTAGACAGACACGACTGCTTTCTTTCAAATTATATATATTATATAGCGCCACTTGTGTCTAGAGGTGGTGTGTGGTATTGCACATTATCCACCTATACTTTAACCTCCATCAGAACATGAAACCTCAGTGGATAACAAAGACAAAAGATGAAGCTCACTGCTCAGACTCCCCCTCCCCGGGTCATCTTAACTGCATTATGAGCCCCTGGGCAGAGCTGTGAACTCTTCTGACCAGACCCCCACAACCTTGCTTTTGAGGCCTCATCCGGCACATGCACGCATGATGATTATAATGATGTAATGGTGCGGTGTGTGGGTCCGTTGGCCACTTGTATAAGGATTTGTGAAGTGCAGCCTCTAGTAAGTGTGTGTGTGTGTGTGTGTGAGGGGGGGGCACAGCTCCCCCGGTGAGGCTTGTATCCTGTTCTTACAAGAGAAAAGGACATTGACAGACAGAAGAGCAAATTGCTCATCACTCCTTTGCCTGTCAGAGTTTTACAGAGTGCAGGGGAGCGCCCTATGAGTCATGGGCCCCCAGGCAGCCGCCTACCCTGCCCAATGGGAAAGATGCCTCTGTGCAGGGCAGCACAGTGCATGACATCCCATTAAGGGGGCACAGTGCATGACATCCCATTAAGGGGGCACAGTGCATGACATCTTATTAGGGGGCACAGTGCATGACATCTTATTAACATCTTAGCAACGCATGACAGGTATACCTGTCATGCGGCCGTTAAGGATGATCAGAGAGGGCTCCCGGCGCGAGCCCTCTCTGCAGCCCGCGGTCCCCGGTTGCTATGCGCATCCAGGGACCGCAGGTCTTAGCCGCTGCGGCCGATCACCGCGGCTTGCTAATTATTCAAATGCAGCTGTCAAAGCTGACAGCTGCATTTGAATAGTGGTGGTGGCCCCAGTCATTGGTGTCTAGTGGGGGATCTCCCCCCCCCCACGATGCGATGGCGGAAGGGAGATCCATTGTAATGAGCCGCCTGGGGCTCAGAGTCGGAATTACGCTGATCCCGTCTCAGCGATCCATTTAGATGGCCTGCTGCAGACCATTATAATAGAGCAATGATCTGCTGGATCAGTGCTGTGTATATAGAGGTTCCCCAGGGGGATCAGGGCTGTGTATATAGAAATCCCCCTGGGAGATCAGTGCTGTGTATAAAGACGTCCCCCAGGGGGATCAGTGCTGTGTATATAGAAGCCCCCAGGGGGATCAGTGCTGTGTATATAGAAGTCCCCCAGGGGGATCAGTGCTGTGTATATAGAAGTCCCCAGGGGGATCAGTGCTGTGTATATAGGAGACCCCCAGGGAGATCAGTGCTGTGTATATAGAAGTCCCCCAGGGGGATTAGTGCTGTGTATATAGAAGTCCCCCAGGGGGATCAGGGCTGTGTATATAGAAGTCCCCCAGGGGGATCAGTGCTGTGTATATAGAAGTCCCCCAGGGGGATCAGTGCTGTGTATATAGAAATCCCCCAGGGTAGTCAGTGCTGTGTATATAGGGGGATCAGTGCTGTGTATATAGGGGTCCCCCAGGGGGATCATTGCTTTGTATATAGACACCCTCCAGGGGGATCAGTGCTGTGTATATAGGGGGATCAGTGCTGTGAATATAGAAGTTCCCCAGGGGGATCAGTGCTGTGTATATAGGAGTCCCCCAGGGGGATCAGTGCTGTGTATATAGATGTCCCCCATGGGAATCAGTTCTGTGTATATAGAAATCCCCCAGGGTGATCAGTGCTGTGTATATAGGGGGATCAGTGCTGTGTATATAGTAGTCCCCCAAGGGGATCAGTGCTGTGTGTATAGAAACCCCCCAGGGGATCAGTGATGTGTATATAGAAGTCCCCCAGGGGGGATCAGTGCTGTGTATATAGAAATCCCCCAGGGTAATCAGTGCTGTGTACAGAGCCGGACTGGGGCTGAAAAGCAGCCCGGGCACAAAACCCCCACCAGCCCCCATATATATCATTGCCCCCCCCCCACACACACACACACACCCATTTTGCCAACTATTTCCAACAGAAGAATTTTTAGCTCTACTTAGTCACATTACTTTCTTACATATGTGAAGCCCAGAATTATCACAGAAGAAAAATAAGTGTACACTACCAATATAATTAATAATACCGCCATACACTGACCATATAGTCACCAGATACAAGGTGTACACAGATGCAGCAGACTATTACACCCTCAAGACTACAGAATAGAATACAGCAGTGATATTACATACCAGGTGTACACAGATGCAGCAGAGTATTACACCCTCAAGACTACAGAATAGAATATAGCAGTGATATCAGCTACCAGGTGTACACAGATGTTGCAGAGTATTACACCCTGCAGACTATAGAAGAGTATACAGCAGTTATCAAACGCAGTCACAGGTAGAATACAGAACAGTTACAGAGGCTCTGTCCGCTCTCCTGTCATTGTGCTGTTCCCCTATCAGACTCCCAAATATATTATCCCTTGCACAGTAAACACTTGCTGTTATTATTACTATGTCACACACTATTAGTACTATTATATAGTGTGTGAGCAGCAGGACTGTCCTCAGAAGATGCAATATTAGCTGTCAGCAGGGGTGGACACAGACAGCAGAGGATCCCTGTGCAAGGATGTGCCTGAGCCCCCCATAACCTAAGTATCCCCCCACTCTTGCCCCTACATAAGTGATTACACTGGACTCACAGGTGGCGTCTTCTGTGATCAGAGTCGCTCACTTTCTTTTTTCTTTCCCATCAGGCCCGGCCATCATGACTATTCTCCCGAGCACAATTCATCTCCACAGAATCTGCCAGACAAAGAATTTAGGCTCCTGGCATTAGCACCATCCTCACTTCTTTACACAGTCCCCATGAATTGCCACACACTGTAATAGTGCCCACTCTGTGCCCATATAATAGCCCTCTCTGCACCCCCATATAGTATACATAGCCCCCTTTGTGACCTCATATAGGGTATATATATCCCCACTGTGCCCCCATATAGTATATATATATATATATATATATATATATATATATATATATATATATCTATATATCTCCCCACTGTGCCCCCATATAGTGTATATATATATATATCCCCACTGTGCCCCCATATAGTGTGTATATATATATATATATATCCCCACTGTGCCCCCATATAGTGTATATATATATCCCCACTGTGCCCCCATATAGTGTATATATATATATATATCCCCACTGTGCCCCCATATAGTGTATATATCCCCACTGTGCCCCCATATAGTGTATATATCCCCACTGTGCCCCCATATAGTGTATATATCCCCACTGTGCCCCCATATAGTGTGTATATATATATATATATATATATATATATCCCCACTGTGCCCCCATATAGTGTATATATATATCCCCACTGTGCCCCCATATAGTGTGTATATATATATATATACCCACTGTGCCCCCATATAGTGTGTATATACATATATATATATTATATATATATCCCCACTGTGCCCCCATATAGTGTGTGTAAATATATATATATATATATATATATCTATATATCCCCACTGTGCCCCCATATAGTATATATATATCCCCACTGTGCCCCCATATAGTGTGTGTAAATATATATATATATATATATATATATATATATCTATATATCCCCACTGTGCCCCCATATAGTATATATATATCCCCACTGTGCCCCCATATAGTGTGTGTAAATATATATATATATATATATATATATATATATCTATATATCCCCACTGTGCCCCCATATAGTATATATATCCCCACTGTGCCCCCATATAGTGTGTGTAAATATATATATATATATATATATATATATATATAACCCCACTGTGCCCCCATATAGTATATATATATCCCCACTGTGCCCCCATATAGTATATATATATCCCCACTGTGCCCCCATATAGTATATATATATATCCCCACTGTGCCCCCATATAGTGTATATATATCCCCACTGTGCCCCCATATAGTATATATATATATCCCCACTGTGCCCCCATATAGTATATATATATATCCCCACTGTGCCCCCATATAGTATATATATATCCCCACTGTGCCCCCATATAGTGTATATATATATCCCCACTGTGCCCCCATATAGTATATATATATATCCCCACTGTGCCCCCATATAGTATATATATCCCCACTGTGCCCCCATATAGTATATATATCCTCACTGTGCCCCCATATAGTGTATATATATATATATATATATATATATATATCCCCACTGTGCCCCCATATAGTGTATATATATCCCCACTGTGCCCCCATATAGTATATATATCCCCACTGTGCCCCCATATAGTGTATATATATCCTCACTGTGCCCCCATATAGTATATATATATATCCCCACTGTGCCCCCATATAGTGTATATATATCCCCACTGTGCTCCCATATAGTGTATATATATCCCCACTGTGCCCCCATGTTCGTATGCCCCCTCTATGCCCCATATAGTTTTTAAATGCCCCCTTTGTGCCCCATAGTGTTCTATGCCCCCTCTTGCCCCCTACAATATATAAAGTACTTCTGTGTGCCCCCTTAGTTTAATATGCCCCATATGGTTTTTAAATATCCCCTCTGTGCCCATATATAGCTTTTTCCATGCCCCCTCTTTGCCCCAAATACTTTTCTATGTCCTCTGTGTCCCCTTGTTATGCTATGCCTCCTCTGTGCCCCGTATTTTGCCACCACCCACAGTGCCCCACCAGCAGTGACCCATCCATAGTGCCCTACCCCCGAAAAAAAAAAAAACAACATCTCACCTGTCACCCGTTCCTGCCGCTCCTCCCCCGGCAGCGCGCGTCTTCTCGCTCATCTTCCGGCGCAGGCAGCATAGTACAGGAGACTCTGCCTGGGCCGGACGTCGCAGCCCCTATCAGACGTCAGCGTGTGCGTGTGTCTTTAAGACGCACACGCTGACGTCACACGCTGACGTCTGATAGAGGCTGCGACGTCCGGCCCAGGCAGAGTCTCCTGTACTATGCTGCCTGCGCCGGAAGATGAGCGAGAAGACGCGCGCTGCCGGGGGAGGAGCGGCAGGAACGGGTGACAGGTGAGATGTTGTTGTTTGTTTTTTTCCCCCCTCCCGGCCCACCACGCAGTCTTCAGCCCGGCAGCGGCCCTCTGCTACTGATTAAGCAGCACAGCGGCAGAGGGCCGCGGCGGGGCTGTTTATTTATAATGTCTTTTTTTTTTTTTTCTTTGCAGTCTGGGCGGCCCCCGGACTGGTAATCCGGCCAGCCCAGCGGGCATTTGCCCGGTTTGCCAGATTACCAGTCCGGGCCTGGCTGTGTATATAGGGGGATCAGTGCTGTGAATATAGAAGTCCCCCAGGCGGATCAGTTCTGTGTATATAGGAGTCCCCCAGGGGGATCAGTGCTGTGTATATAGATGTCCCCCATGGGGATCAGTGCTGTGTATATAGAAATCCCCCAGGGTGATCAGTGCTGTGTATATAGGGGGATCAGTGCTGTGTATATAGGAGTCCCCCAGGGTGATCAGTGCTGTGTATATAGGGGGATCAGTGCTGTGTATATAGGAGTCCCCCAGGGGGATCAGTGCTGTGTATATAGAAACCCCCCAGGGGATCATTGCTGTGTATATAGAAGTCCCCCAGGGGGATCAGTGATGTGTATATAGGAGTCCCCCAGTGGGATCAGTGCTGTGTATATAGGAGTTCCCCACGGGGATCAGTGCTGTGTATATAGGAGTTCCCCACGGGGATCAGTGCTGTGTATATAGAAGCCCCCCAGGGGATCAGTGATGTGTATATAGGAGTCCTACAGGGGGATCAGTGCTGTGTATATAGAAGTCCCCCAGGGGGATTAGTGCTGTGTATATAGGAGTCCCCCAGGGGGATTAGTGCTGTGTATATAGGAGTCCCCCAGGGGGATCAGTGCTGTGTATATAGAAGTCCCCCAGGGGGATCAGTGCTGTGTATATAGGAGTCCCCCTGAGGGCTTCTAATTACTGTATGTGAAAACAAAATAAAGTGTTTTTATTAATAAAAAGCCCCCTCCCCTAATAAAAGTCCAAATCACCCCCCTTTTCCATTTTATAAATAAATAAATAAATAAACAAACGTGTTTGGTATCGCCGCGTGCGTAATTGCCCAAAATAGTAATTTATTTAATTCATGATCCGTCACGGTAAATTGTGTAAGCGCAAAACAATTCCAAAGTGCAAAATTGCGCATTTTTTGTCGCATCAAATCCAGAAAATTGTAATAAAAAGCGATCAAAAAGTCGCATAAGCGCAATTATGGTACAGATAGAAAGTACACATCATGGCACAAAAAATTACACCTGACACAGCCTCATAGACCAAAGGATAAAAGCGCTATAAGCCTGGGAATAGAGCAATTTTAAGGAACGTTTATTTTCTGTAAAAAGGTTTTATTATTTTACAAGCCATGAATTAATATAAAAGTTAAACATGTTACATATCGTTTTAATTGTACCGACTTGAGGAACATATCTAATAAGTCAGTTTTTCCATAGGACACACAATGTAAAAACGAAGCCCTCCCAAAGAAAAAGAATTGCTTTTTTTTTAAAATTTCAAATAACTCATATAATTTTTTTCTGGTTTCGTAGCATATTTTATGCAAAAATTCAGCCTGTCATTGCAAAGTACAATTAGTGACGCAAAAACTAAGGGCTCATGTGGGTTTCTAGGTGTAAAAAATGCAACTGCTATGGCCTTATATACACAAGGGAGGAAAAAACGAAAACGCAAAAAAGGAAAAATAGCACAGTCCTTAAGGGGTTAAGGAGGCACAGTGCATTACATCTTATTAAGGGGAGATAAAGCGTTATATCTTATTAAACAAGCACAGAATATTATATCTGTTTAAGGTGGAGATCAGTGTTTTATATTTAATTTAGGGGATATCAGTACATTTTATCATTAAGAGGGTACAGTGCATTATATCTCTTTAAGGCTATGTTCCCACAATGTAAACATAAGGGCAAATAACGGCCATTGTTGCAAAACAACGGCCGTTATAAATGTTCATAATTATTACAACAACAGCCTTTATTTGTCCTTATTTTTACACTGTGGGACCATACTCTAAGAGGGACACAGTGTATTATAACTAATTAATAATTGTATTATAACTGAGTATGTTCAGAGGACACAGAGTGTGGTGATATATTATGTCTCAATAATGCAGATATCACTGCATTACTTTTTTTTTTTTTTTTTTTGAAGAGGGGAACAGTGGATTATAATTTATTAAGAGGAGCACAGTGTATGATAACGCATTAAGAGACATGTTATATCTGATTAAGGAGGGCACAGTATATTATATCATTAAGGATCATCAGTGTATTAAATGTCATTAAGAGGGACACAGTACACATTATTCAAATGTCCAAAAGAAGAAAGAACGCCACTCACCAGCTAAGCCATTCATAGAAATCCTTTATTTGGACATCAGGATATCTGGGGAGAGAAGGAATCGGGTGACCGCAGTTTGTCAGACCCTCTGACAAAGTGGCGTTGTGCCCCGAAACTGTGGTCACCTGATTCCTTCTCTTCACAATAGCTTATAGACGTATGGTCGAAACCGGTGTGGTCTGTTTTAGTTGGAACAAATGCAGTGCCGTCTGCAAATTTTCCTTCTATTGCTACAATACACATTATAACTCATTAAGAGGGGCACAGTCCATACCCCTTAGCGACCCATGACTTACCTGGTACGTCATGGTGCCGCGGGGGGAGTTCAGAGAGGGGTCCCACCGGGACCCCGCTCTGAAGGAAGCTGCTCCCGGTTGTAATCTGCAGCTGGGGAGTGCCTCTATTAGCCGGCGCCGCAACAGGACCCCCGCCGGCTAATAGAGGTCTTAATTAAGCCTCTAAATGCAGCTGTCAAACCTGACAGCTGCATTTACAGGCTTTGCGCCGCACGTCCCTGGTGTCTAGTGGGATGAATCTCCCCCCTGCAATGCGATCGCAAGGGGGGGGAGATCCATTCTTCTGCCCGTGCCGGGCCTCAGCGCTGATCCTGGCTCAGCAATACATTGCACTGGCCTGCAGCAGGCCAAAGCAATCTATGACCGATCTGATGGATCTTTGCTGTGTATATACACAGCATTGATCTCTATGAGAGATCAGTGCTGTGTAAATACAAGTCCTCCAGGGGGACTTCTAGTTAATGTAAAAATAAAAGTAAAAATGTTTTTTTATTAATAAAAAATCCCCTCCCCTAATAAAAGTCCAAATCACCCCCCTTTTCCCATTTTATAAATATAAATAAACAAATAAATAAACATATTTAGTATCACCGCGCATGTAATCGCCCAAACTATTAAATTATCACATTCCCGATCTCGCACGGTAAACGGCGTCAGCGCAAAAAAAAAAAAAATTCCAAAGTGCAAAATTGCACATTTTTGGTCGCATCAAATCCAGAAAAAAATTAATAAAAAGCGATCAAAAGTCGCATATGTGCAATCAAGGTACCTATAGAAAGTACATGTCATGGCGCAAAAATTACACCTGACACAGCCCCATAGACCCAAAGGATAACAGCGCTATAAGCATGGGAATGGAGCGATTTTAAGGAACATATACTGTATTTGTTAACAATGGTTTGAATTTTTTACAAACCATCAAATAAAATAAAAGTTATACATGTTACATATCGTTTTAATCGTAATCAATTTTACCCCAGGGCGAGGGGCGTAAACACAAAACTCCCTGAAAATAAAATTGTATTTTTTGACAGCGCAAATGATTTTTTTCCGGTTTCGCAGCATATATTATGGGAGAATAAAGAATGTCATTGCAAAGAACAATTGGTGTCGCAAAAAATAAGGGCTCATGTGGGTCTCTAGGTGCTAAAAAAATGCAAGTGCTATGGCCTTATACACACAAGGAGGAAAAAGCAAAAGTGCAAAAACTAATATTGGCTTTGACCTTAAGGGGTTAAAAAGTTGAGGGTGGTATAGCATATATTATCCTAAGTTTCCAGGATATGGGACGGCATTAATATGATATAAGCAGTGTGTTGCAGTATTATGTTCAGAGGGCACAGTGGCTAACAGATAAATTATAAAGCTTGAAAACAAAATAGGGTCGTGGAGCCGTACTCTCCTGTCCGATAAAACATGGCTCTCAGTAATAAGAATAAGATCTAAATAAGATGCCCAGGAGATGTAATACAGTGGCCTCCAGTCCCGCATGTAGTCACTTCTCTTTATGCAAGGGGGTGGCAAGCTGAAACTGTGCTTAGATAGTACTCTAAGTGCAGTGATGATATCCAGCGACACCATCTCTATATAAAGTGGCATCACGGGAAATGAAATCAGCGTTAAGAAATCATATCAGTGGGAAAATAGGATCTAAGATGGCAGAAATCCCACGCATGCTTCATCAAGTATACACAAGACATACATGAGAACGACTACATTATTCTCTAATAATAGCCTATGCTGCTGTTAGGACTGGTCGCTCAGACAGACAAGATGGTGGACACAAACAGTGGACCCTAAGCTGAACCCAGCGCACTGTCCCTGCCTACTTGCCGCAATCTGCCCTAAAATGGCAGTGAGCAACTG
The DNA here is from genome assembly GCF_027789765.1 of Dendropsophus ebraccatus. Classification (NCBI taxonomy): domain Eukaryota; kingdom Metazoa; phylum Chordata; class Amphibia; order Anura; family Hylidae; genus Dendropsophus; species Dendropsophus ebraccatus. The sequence goes on from NC_091464.1 coordinate 80,151,720, forward strand.
GGTGGCGGTCCCTGCACTGGCCAGGTGGAACACAAAACAAGACAAGACAAACAACACAATAAAGAATGGTTGACAGTCTGGGTCACAACAATCGGGCAGCGCAGTACAAATCAATATCCAATAAGCAAGGTCAAAAATCAGGCAATATGGTCAGGGGCAGGCAGCAAGCAGGGATAGTCAGAAATACAGGCAAAGGGGTCAGAATAAACAGCAAATGAGTAGCAGAAGCAGGCAGAGACAAGCTCAATATTCGGCAGTGAGAGGCAGGCTGGCACACACTATATAGGAGACCAGAGGTCCAGTGCAGGAGCTGATTGGACCAGACCCCTAATCTCCTCAGAACACCTGGGGAAAGGACACAATTGTTGCCTCAGGGACCCTGGCTACATCTATATATGATATAAAATATATTTTTAAAAATCTGGAGAGCTTCTTTAAATATATCATCAACTACTAAAAAAAGGGGGATATCTGGCTAGTCCTGTGTTTTCTAGACTCTTAAATGAGGCTCCACAGGCTCTTCTTTTGCATATTCATGTTTCCCGGGGGGCAATGCACCTAGAATTTCACTGCATTGAGTGCTTTAACCAGCCGCTGGCGATGTTATCTTTGACTAGTCTCCCTGGGATCAGCGATCCGTTTCTCTTATGGCTCTACTAGGCATTGCTCCCACCTAGCCAGAATCCTGCTCCACACTGATGAGGGGCAACACCCCGAAACAGCTGTCTGCGGATGGATACCTGGACTTGGTTTTTCCCTTGGGATTACATTGATTTATAGGGACACTTAATATGGTGGTTTTGGTGGTTTCTCTACAGAAACCACTCCGTGACTAGGAATGGCACCAATAAAAATTACAGCCCCATGTACAAAAAAAAAAAGAACCTTTATGCCTTATGCACACGTTCAGCATTTTTTTTTCAAGTGCATAGATTCCTCCCGTTATACACCCCTACAATCTTCTAAAAATTACGGATTGGGCATGTGTAGTGCATCCGTAAAAAGTTGTGGATCCCATTGATTTCTATGAGAGGATCCATAAAAAAACACTAGGACGTGTCCTTTTTTTCATGATTTGTTTGCATCCTTGTAATCTACTGGTCGCGTGAATAGCCCAATAGACATCAATGTGCACTAACTCGAGTATGGGCCCTATTCCACCGGACGATTATTGTTTGCATAATCGTTAACGATTAACAATCTCAAACTACCGCTATTGCGAAAGACCTGAAAACATTCACTCATTTCCATGGAACGATAATCGTTACTTATGATCGTATTTGCGATCGTTTTTCTTCGCTATTTATTCGCTATTGCGTTCGTATCTATTGCAAATGACCAAACGATGTCTTATTCAATGCGAACGATTTGCGAACGAGCAACGATAAAAATAGGTCAAGGTGTTATGGTGGTTTTACACGGAGCGATAATTCGCCTAATCGCACGATTAACGATTTTGAATGAACAATTTTTTTTTCCTAACGATCGGCGTTTACACGGAACGATACATCATACGAAATATTCGTTTTGCGATCGCTTAAGCCTATCTCACACATAGGGGAAATCGTTGAAAGACTGTTCACACTGAACAATCTGCGAATTTTTTTGCGAACGATCAACGTCGATTTGAGAACTTGTTGAAAGATCAAAATGAACGATTTTTCGCTCGTCGATTGATCGTTCGCTGCGTTTACACCGTTATTGACCGTTATCGGGCAAATTCGAACGATACATCGTTCCGTGTAAAACCACCATTATAAAGGGATCAACGATTTCTCGTTCGTTCGTTAATCGTTAACTGCATTTCAACCGAACGATTATCGTTTAGATTCGAACGATTTAACGATAATCTGAATGATAATCGTCCGGTGGAATAGGGCCCTATGGAAATACAGGTCCGTAGATTAGTCCGTTGCACAAAGAATTGACTGTTCTTAATAAAACCATACTCATTTATTCTAGTATTTTGATGCTTGTCGCATAGGGTTAATGAAAAGAAAGAAAAAAACTTGAAGAAAAGGGCAAAGATGTATTTTCTATGCCCATTATCCTACCCCGGTATGAGGAAAGAAATCAGGGCCTGTTTACAAAGTCTGTAGAATTATTCACATCATGGTTGACATCTTCACAAGGTCTTAGAAAGTTGCGACACTTGCACAAATGATTCTGAGAATATTAGTAAATATAAATGACGTTCAATCACATCTAGTATGGATGATTCCAGATCTTTTCTCATTACAACTTTAATTGGCAGTAACATATAATTCTGTCAGTTCAGGTCATTAAAGGGGTACTCCAGCAAAAAAACTATTATTTTTAATCTACTGGTGGCAAAAAGTTATATAGATTTGTAGTTTATTTCTATTTAAAAATCTCCTGTCTTCCAGTACTTATCAGCTGCTGTATGTCCTGCAGGAAGTGGTGTATTCTCTCCAGTCTGACACAGTGCTCTCTGCTGCCACCTCTGTCCATGTCAGGAACTGTCCAGAGCAGCAGCAAATCCCCATAGAAAACCTGTCCTGCACTGGACAGTTCCTGACATAGACAGAGATGGCAGCAGAGCGCATTATGCCAGACTGGAGAGAATTGTACATGAAAAGAAAAGAAGGAAACACAGTGATGCTGCATGGGCAGATGTGTATGTGAGATGTGTATGTGTAAATTCACACAAATCCACACTCACCTGGTAAGGTCGTACGTATTAGGCACGAATCTAATGTAGGCCTGTAGGTGTATAGGAAGGGCTGCTGCCTTCCACGCTCCGATTTTCCTGGATGTGGGATTGGGACCAAAATCCAAACAATCTTGCAACAATGGTGGATTCCTTGGCGCTCAAACCTCCAGGCACAGTCACTCCACTTCAATCTGGAGAGAGTACTCCACTTCAATCTGGAGAGAATACACCACTTCATGCAGGACATACAGCAGCTAATAAGTACTGGAAGACTGGAGATTTTTAAATAGAAGTAAATTACAAAGCTATATAACTTTCTAAAACCAAAAATCCCTTTAAAGTGTTTGCAAGCCAAAATAGACTGATGAACTATCCACAGGAGACAAATTTGATTGTAGTGCGGGCGTCGAAGTGCTGATTAGCGCAGGTGTCAGCACCCTCCCGACCAGTGACTAATGAGCTATCCTGCGGCTAGTTCATCATTACATGTTGTCCAGAAAAACCCTTTAAACCTGCAGTCTACCTGCAGCTGTAATAGGCATGAAAAAAATTCCCCTATATTATGCTTGTCTAAAATCAGCATAATTCTATATATTTAATCATTACTTGGGTATGTTATAAATTTTAAAAAGTTTAAAAAATATATATATAAAAATAATAAAGTGGAGAAAATCTTTTTTGTCTAATTTGTATTTGCCAGTTTGGCTGTTTCCCCAGCTATTCGTATGCATTGCCAAATCAACTTGAATCCCATTTGGTGAAGAAACAACAGGCAAATAAAATTGCCCATTATAATCTATGGAGCAACAAATTGGCCATATGGCCTAGCAGGTGATTACATTTACACCTTATTATCCTAGAGGAGTGAGGGAGATTAAATAAAAAGTTAAAATCAAGAACACAACAAGAACGTAAAGTAAGCTTGGGGAGATGTTCAGTACTAACATATAAATACAAAAATATACACAGGGGTACAAACCACAGACATCCAGAGACATACTGTAGACCAGTCATGTCAAACTCTGGCCCGCAGGCCAAATCTGGCCCACATTGCCATTATTTTTGGCCCACTGAGCTTTTCCATTGCTGTATTAAATCTGGCCCGCCTGATGTTGCAGCAGATTATAATATGGGTGGTCCGGACAGCCACTCGGACTGGCTATTATATAAGAGACTATTTGGTGGGCTGGCTACTACAGTAGACAGTATTGGAAGGGCTCCTATGTGGGGCTCTAATAGTAGGCCTGGCTAGTATTTGGGGCACTATGGGGGGGGGCGGCTACTACATGGGGCACAATTATGGGATTACCTACTGCTTGAGGGATATAATGGACAGCTACCATGTGGGGACATTTACTTTAGCATAGACAGTGCCAGGAACGCTGCACGCTGCTCTGCCAGTGCCAGAAACGCTGCATGCACTCTTTATTAAAAATTGGCCTGTGACTTTCTCCAATTTTTTCATTTTGGCCCACTGTGTATTTGAGGTTGACACCCCTGCTGTAGACAAATAACTTGCAGGCGTGTTTGTAGTCTGTTACCATGGAAACACTTAAAAAAAATAATTAGGAACTCTGGGCACAAATATGGAATTTTTATTTATGACACTTTACAAAGTGGTGTAATTTTATATTTTATGCAACAAAGAAAAAACATGCACCTTAACATGCACCTTAAGTACTATGGATTTAATGCTGTGTTCAATTATTTAGGATTTACTCCTCTAGTATAATTGAACACAGCACAAAATCCATTTAAATGTCATGTAAATATCAGTGACAGAAGCTGTGCTCCTCCATGCAATCAGTCTGGCAATCATTGCATAGAGTCTGCCACTGGCAGGTTCTATGTAACGATCACAGATAACATTGATCAATGCTATACTATGGACACAGGTAGATACTATGTAATGATCACAGATAAGGGTCCATTTACACAGAAAGATTATCTGACAGATTATCTGCCAAAGATTTGAAGCCAAAGCCAGAAACAGACTATAAACAGAGATCAGGTCATAGAGGGAAGCCTGAAATTTCTTCTCTTTTCAAATCCATTTCTGGCTTGGGCTTTAAATCTTTGGCAGATAACCTGTCAGATAATCTTTCTGTGTAAATGGACCCTAATGCTAAGTTTACACGAGGCGATTATTGGCCCGATCGTACGATTAACGATTTCAAAGTAACAAATTTTTTTTATAACGATCAGCGTTTAGATGGAACGATATATCGTACAGAAAATTCATTTTGCGATCGCTTAAGCCTATCTCACACATAGGTAAAATCAGTGAACGACTGTTTACACGGAACGATCGGCGAATTTTTTGCAAACGACGAACGACGATTTAAGAACATGTTAAAAGATCAAAATGAACGATTTATCGATCGTTCGCCGCGTTTACACGTACGATTATCGTTCGAATTCGATCGTTATCGCGAAAATTCGCCCGATAATCGTTCCGTGTAAACGTAGCATAACACTGATCAATGCTATGGCCATAGGCAGGCTCTATGTAATGATTAGAGATGAGTGAACCTGGAGCATGCTCGAGTGCATCCGAACCCGAACGTTCGGCATTTGATTAGCGGTGGCTGCTGAAGTTGGATAAAGCCCTAAGGCTATGTGTAAAACATGGATATAGTAATTGGCTGTATCCATGTTTTCCAGACAACCTTAGAGCTTTATCCAAGTTCAGCAGCCACCGCTAATCAAATACAGAACATTCGGGTTCGGATCAACTCGAACCCGAACCCGGTTCGCTCATCTCTAGTAATGATCACAGATAACACTGATCAATGCTATGGCGATAGGCCGGCTCTCTGTAATGATCACAGATAACACTGATCAATGCTATGGACACAGACAGGCTCTATGTAATGATCGCAGATAACACTAATCAATACTATGCTATGGACACAGACAGGCTCTATGTGATGATCACAGATAACATTGATCAATTTTATAGCCATATGGCCCTATTCCATGGGCCGACTGAAAGCAGCTATTAGCGCTCGTTTGCTCCTCGTTCCCCGTTCGCTGCTGCCACTATTCCCCGTGGCTGCGCCGAGCGGGTGAATCCGGTGGGGAGGGGGGCTGCCCAGGTGATCGCTGATCTTCCGGGCAGCCCATTGGATACAGCAGCGTCTGCTGCCGACGCTCCTATTCCACGGAGTCATGGCAGCAAATTGTTGCTGTATCAGTCGTTTGTTTTTTAACATGTTGAAAAACAAACGACTGCAACGATCAGCCGACATGAACGATGCTGCCAATTCCACGGGACGATTATCGGCTCTATGTAATGATCACAGATAACACTGATCAATGCTATGGACACAGACAATCTCTATGTAACGATCGCAGTTAAAACTGATCAATGCAAAGCTATGGCATAGCATTGATCAGTTTATGTAATGTAATAAATGAATGTAACATATTATATATTGTAGCATGTGTAATTGTCCGATATATTAAAATATAACGACAGTATAGCAAAAATTACGACCCCCCCCCCCCCAAACAGCTCTTATGGTTAAAACATAAAAGCGCCATTGGCCCCTAGAAGACAAGGAGGAAATACCAAAAATGAAAATTGGCGCCTGTACCCACAATTTGACCCCCCAAACCGCTTGTACCGTCAGATAGCTGCTTTTAATCCAAGATCTGTCCTGCGGTCCATTCGGCAGGTGATGCAGTTATTGTCATAAAAAATTACTTTTAAAATTGCAGCTCCGTGCCCTACGGGCGTATCTGTGCCCTAGCTTTGCACCATCCCTCGGTCCCTCCTCCCCACCCTCCTCATCATTAGGAATGCTCCATGCAGATTGCTTCCTATTCCCCACCTGTGTTACCACAGCACATGGGCTGGATCATTAAGGCACCTGTGCAATGTTCAAACAGAAGTAAATGTTCCAGTGGCATTCCTAATGATGAAGAGGGTGGGGAGGAGGGACGGAGGGATGGTGCAAAGTTAGGGCACAGATACGCTCGTAGGGCACGGGGCTGCAATTTTAAAATTATTTTTTATGACAATAACTGCATCACCTGCCAAACGGACCGCAGGACAGATCTTGGATTAAAAGCAGCTATCCGAGGGTACAAGTGGTTTGGGGGGGTCAGATTGTGGGTACAGAGTCACTTTAAGGGGTTAAATCATCATCTTATAATTGAAATCATTTACCACTAAAACTTCAACGTTTCCCGTCGTAAATATAACCAAAAGCTAAGCGCTATTACATTTATGACAGCAGGAAAAGATAAATAAGCAAGTGAGTATTGTTTCTTGTATGACTAATGTTACTAGACTGTCCTTGGATCAATATACAGTATCTGATTCCTACGTCTAGGATGACATCAAATACATAAATTTTTTTCCTTACAGCTTTTCTTTATTACATTGCACATAAGTTATGATCCACCCTTTTAATTAGGCCTATCAGCATACAAAATTCTCATTGGCTTGGAAAGTTTGTAAAGTAGAGCACACCTGGTAATACTGAAGTACTGTAGGAGAAAGAGTGATGCTTTATATACTTTGGTGTGGGTTTGTGGCTGAATTTTATAGCAGTGCCATTTTGCCAGTTTCAGGTGAAAGAATAATAGGACACTCATCGAGACATTAATGTAATCCTTATTCTTCTCGTATCAAACAATGATAAAACAGTTTGTAGTGTTCCACTACGTGTTTTCTTTTCTGTTCTTACACATGGGTAAAAATGTGTCACTCTAATGTCACAGGTTAGGACAAGTTGGCCGCTGTTCCTTACTCCAACCACTAGATGTCACACTTTCACAGCACAGCTGCAGATAACACTAGGTTTAGCTACACACACACTTCCTTCTTGATAGTAAAAGCTTCCTGTAGTCAATTAGTTAGTGCCTGGCTACAGGCTAGGCAGTACATGTGTGTATTTGTTCCTGCCACTAGCTACTCAACCATTATGGCTTGGCAGCTGCACCCAGAGCAAAGACCTGGGACTTGTACTACCCCAAAAGACAGGTCACTCGACACTGTGGGGCAGAAGGCGGTTAGGTAAGATAACTAGGACTCATCCATACGTGAGTATGAGGAATCTTCTAACACTTAACACCACATCCCGGAAGAGTACATAGTACACTAGGCAAGGGCACTCCTGTCCAGTGCCTATCTGTGGTTACTGTTTCTTCTATCAACTCACTTATCTACCTGTTGAACTGTTGTATTGATTATTTTTTGTACCTGAGCTCTGTTTGTAAGTGTTTTGCACTAAGATACCTTTTTCAAGGAAAGTTGTTTAAAGTGAGACTCTGTCATCTCTACCGCCGCACTTGCACCAACACCTTGCACCTCACCTTAGTTCTAACAAAGGTCCGGTTGCCGTGTGTCCAGGGGTGGGTGTTACCACTCCTGGCCACCATGCCAAGTAGCCTCCAAAACACCAGAACCCACCAGCAGACCCAACACTAATTCCAGCAACCTGGGCCAAGTTCATTGGAAGCTGTATTGGACGGCGTACTACGCCAACACCTCCATGTTGATTGAACACAGTAGATGTTAGTAGATAGTAGAGGAAGATATGTCTCTTACCTCCCTCCTCGGCGCGTCTCCTCTGCTATTAGTCGGGGTAAACTCCGCTCTGGAGCACCCTTAGGAGCACTGCTACGTTTCTGCTACTTTGTATAAATAAAACTGACTATTTCCTGGACTTGAGCACACGGCTGTGACAAGAAAATCTAAGGAAAAGAAAGGCACCATGGAGGTTGTTAAAGGGGAGCAATCATCAGGTTAGATGACTCTAACCTGCTGATAGCCCCCTATAGCATAGAGACGCTGAGGAGGGTATGTCTCTTACCTTCCTCCTCGGTGCCGGGCCCCTGCTGTTAGTTGGGGTAAAGTCCGCTCTGTTCCGCAGTGTTCCTAAGGGTGCTCTGGATTGGAACTTAAGTAGTAGAAAGGGCAACTGGCAAAACACCCGCCGCAGATTCCGAAGCTCGCCCCCGCTGGCGGCCGCACGCATCTCTGCTGGTCCCATAGGCTTTATTCTATGGTTTGGCAGATTGAGCGGTTTATCTGTGTAATCTGTCAAGCCATAGAATGAAGCCTATGGGACACGCGGAGATGCGAGCGGGCGGGGGCAAGGTGCAGAATCTGCAGCCGGTGATCCACCAGGATTCCGTAGTGTCGACATACTATCAGGGTGGAAGTGCGTTCAGTGCTTCAACTGAAGATAGTTAGTGTATAACTGAACGAGGTATCAGGGTGCTCCTCAATTCAAGAGCCAAAGACTTAACCACAAGTTTCAGATGAAAGAAAAATAGTGGAGGGCACTCACCAAGACATTTACTTCATCTTTATTCTTCTCGTACCAGACAATAGTAAAACAGTTCATTACAAGCTGTATTGGACGGCTTACCATGCCAACCCTTCCATGTTGATTGTATACAGTTTGGTGTCATCATTGGTATTGCTGCGAAACTTATGCGAGTCATAAGTTTCTATTCTTCAATGGCAACTCTAGCTTCCAAGAGTCGGCTATCTTAAAGGGGAAATAACAATATTCCCTTTAAAATGTTGCTTCTTTAAATTCAGCATGTATATTGAAAGTCTGGAAATTGTTATCATCTAATGACTGATGTCTTATCTGACAAAAGCCCAATGCTTCAAACCCGACTGACTGATTTACTGATGTCGTCTGATTTATCTTTGAAGAAACCGGCAAATGCAGGCTGGTCGTGTAGTGCTCACAGGACTCCTGCTGTAGTTTGGCAACATATTATCGTTAAACTGTGACTCAAAGAAAGCTGGAATTCTCGCGCCTTGAGGGGCTGATATTATCACGACTTTATCAATTCCTTCCAAAAACATAAATACAGTTTTAGTATAATTGATTTTTTTATGGTTTGTTTGTTTGTTTCTTTACTGTTTTAAACAATTTTTAGGGATGAGCGAAGTGAATCCAGGTAAGTTAAAGAAGCAAATCTCTGGAGTGACAACTTGCTCAGCCAATGACTAACTGAGATGGAACAGCGCTGCAGCCAGTGATTGGTTGTGCAGGCTGTCACTCTTGTCTGGAGCGTGACAGCCCACTCAGCCAATCATTGGCCACAGCACTATGCCATCTCAGTCAGTAATTGGCTGAGGGCTGGAGGCATGGGGACATGGGAGAGGAGGGGGTGTGGAGGGATGGAGCGGGGGTCAGATAAGTAGTGCACTAAAACAGCTGAACAATTTTTGAGCTTTATTAGTGCGGTTTGTTAAGGTTCAGTTTGCAATTTCAAGAATTTTACTCAACTTTAGAAATTAACAAACCTGGCGAACCAAATTTTTTAAAACTTCACCCATCTCTAACAGTTATATATACAATTAGAGCCCGTTCACATCATACATTGGCCAATGCATTGACAAAATGTCAAAATGGGATGCCAACCTAGGCCTCATTCATTTCAAAGAGCCGTATGTAGTCAGCTGACTGGATACTGTTTCCGGTCTCTACATACCCACTTCCAGATTGGGCCACATATACATATATATATATATACACAGTAATACATCCATGAAAACACATAATAGCAATCCAAAACATCCAGTACACAGTATATATGCATTGACATGTGACACATACAACATTCACACATTACAGATACACATGGGAGCTGGGTTCACACACTGTATACTTCAGGCAGTATTTGGTCCTCAAGTCAGGTCCTCATAGCAACCAAAACCAGGAGTGGATTGAAAACACAGAAAGGCTCTGTTCACACAATGTTGAAATTGAGTTGATGGCTGTCATATAACGGTAAATAACTGCCATTATTTCAATATAACAGCCGTTGTTTTAAAATAACAGCAAAAATTTGCCATTAAATGACGGCCATCCACTCAATTACAACATTATGTGAACATAGCTTTTCTGTGTTTTCACTCCACTCCTGGTTTTGGTTGCTATACAGCCTCACAAATACAGCCTCAAATATACATAGTGTGAACCCAGCCTCAGACTACGCACAACATACAAAGTAAATACATTTAGTACTCTTAGAAACTAGCTGGGTGCAGTGGTGCATATTCCCCATGGTGGTGGTAGGAGCAGGCACTTATGCTCCCTCATCCTTTATATCCCGACTGCTGTAAAATTACATCAGTCACAGTAGGAGGATGGAGGTCAGATTCATGCAGAAAGAGGAACCGAAGGGAGGGGAGGGATTGTTAAGGGGAATCTGTCACTAGGTATATGGTGCCTTAAATGAGGGCAGCATAAACTAGTGAAAGAAATGCTGAACAGATCGGTGTATTACTTACATCATTCTGTTCAGACGTTCTCCTAATATGCAGGAGAATAGGATTCTTTCCACACCCCTCCCCCCGCCCTCCAGCTGCTGATTGAAAGTTGACTGCCTCTACACAGCATGGATAGATAACTGCCAATCAGCAGGTGGTGGGCAGAGTTTTCTGCTTCTCATGAATATCCAGGACTACTGGGCTCATGCACATAATGGAGAGGACTACTTATTGTCCATGTTATTCAGGAGGAGATCTCTAGATCAGCTGCACAGAACAATGTAAGTGATACATCATTCTGTTCAGCTTCTCCGTCACTAGTTTATGCTACCCTGAGATAGGACACCATAACCCTACTGACAGAGTCTCTTTAAGTTAGCACTACCCATTGGAGGTAGCTTCTTTAAAAGTCAATGTTTAATCCATAAAAGAGCCTTGAAATATAAGTGGGGGTTTTAGAGATTTGTCTTTTAGAAAGAAGCCTTTAATTCTTACTAGGATAAAATCCCTAGCCATGTTTCAATGGTCCTTATGGGTCAGACAATGACCTATAGGGAAGCCATGTGCAATGGATGGTACTAGAGACAGTTTTTTTTTTCCGTCCATGGGGGAGCTAAGACTAATAATACATTTTCCCATGGAGCAAAGACTAAGACATCAGCTATATTAACAAACTTCTCGGCACTCACCAATAAACATATGGTACAGGACGCGTTTTGGCTTACGCCTTTTTCAACCGGACAGTTGATAAAAGGCGTAAGCCGAAACGCACCCTGTACCATTTTCTCATCTTTGAAGATACAATAAATACTACAAGCAAAGTTTATTGGTGAGTGCCGAGAAGTTTGTTAATATTGCCTACGTGGGACTTGTTCCTATCTACATGCACCACCGAGGATTAACGTAGTGCCGAACAGAACTCTTTGCATGTAAGACATCAGCTGCCTGTTTCCTAAGGAGAAACAATACCCCCGAAAAGCTGCAGCTATGTTACATAGTGTACTGTCAGTGGCATCTATATAGGTCTAGAATATGCCAGAATATGAATCCTGAGTGTATTGTAGACTAAAAATCAAGATCAGTGGGACAATTACCTGTATGGCTATGATTTAGAAGGACTTTGCTGGCTATGAAGAGGTTAAATCTGTATGCATCAGCTACCGAGCATTTAAAGCATCATTAGGACTTGCAGAATGACTTGCAAGGAACCACCGGGAGGAAGTAATAAACCTTTAAATGGATAATAAATCATGCAGTGTTACCTCTGTATTGTCACCCACTGTATGTAACGTAACGCAGATGCTCTTTCGAATGATAGAAAAAGAAGAGGGATATTTCCACATTTTTCACTAACTGAATTTAATGAGTGATGGGTTTGGACTATGCCCCCCCCCCCTCGTAACTTTCAGAGACAATGGTAGCATGTGCGTCACACGATGAAACCTTCAGTGCCTTGTCTCATTAGTTTATACTGTAATCTGCTATAACATAAATACCAGGCTTTCCTGCCTGTGAACTCGGAGATTCTAATACCTAGGTGGGAACATAGTCCTGATAGCTGTGTTGTCGGCTGTTTAGGTTCCATCATTCATCACGTTGATGTGGCATTTAAATATACGCAGATCTCATGGGGAATTGAAGCCAATCCTTATTCCAGCATGTTGCCCTAAATAGCAGGAGCCGCATCATTTGTGCTTTCTGTATAACATAGATTTGATAAATGGCACAAAAAAAATATATATATTTGGACGGAATCCTGTGTCTAACCTCCTAACCCCCTCATGTCTTAAAGGAGAAGTCTGGGTTGGCCTTTTAAAAAAAAAAAAAAAATAACCGTGGAGTAGGTGGCTGAACATAACATGCACCTACCTCCCAGACTCCAGTGCTGGGGTCCCCTGTTGTCCTCCACTCTAAGCAGGGACCCAGGTCCTGACATGTCAGGGCTCTAATCGGCCGAATCGGCAAGATTTCCGTGGAGTAGAGACAACGATCAATTATCATTTATTAAATAAACAATTGTTTATTTAGGTTCAAACCTAAAATCATCAGGCATCAACTGCGCATCGCTGCGTGGAATAGCGATGCGCGGCGGGCAACTGACGATTTCACAAACACCATACATTACCTAGCATGTTTATACACAATAGTTCCAATGGACACCAAAAGAAAATATAGTATTTTGCAGTTTCCGTCTAGCGGAATTGATAACTCTTAATTCTTTTTAGTCCATAAATACTATTACTAATAGCCCATAAATACTGTCATTTACACATACAAAAAACGGCTATGATACAAAATATTGCATGAAATTTATTGGCATGATTTAAAATCTACAACAGTAATTACATATAGTGCAAGGAAAATCCAGTAAAAAAAAAAAACCCTTGAGAAAGCGGAAGTACGCGAAACGTACGTCGGGGTTTGCGACATCATTGCCATGGGTAAGCACGTGTCTTGATTCAGGCTGATAACCTATTATAGGTTGGGTATATTTATGCCTAAGAAGCCTGGGAGGCTATGTGGGGATGCTACATAGGTGTTAACAGTGATCTTCATGCTTACCATTATGGATGTACACGAATATGATTTTCTAAGTACTGTGGCAATGAGTTGCTTTTTTCTACTGGATTTTCCTTGCACTATATGTAATTACTGTTGTAGATTTTAAATCATGCCAATAAATTTCATGCAATATTTTGTATTATAGCCTTTTTTTGTATGTGTAAATTACCTAGCATGTTGCAGGTTTTGTCCTGCGCTCCTTCTTCCTCCCGTTCCCGCACGCAGCAGCAGCTTCGGTGCAGCCTGTCTTAGCTGAGAGACCGCTCAGCCAATCACTGGCCAGGACCGCCGTGGCCAGTGATTGGCTGAGTGGTCTGTCAGCTCAGACAGGCCGCACCGAAGCTGCTACTGCACACGGGACCTGGAGGAAGAAGGAGCACAGGAGGAGACCTGCAACATGGGTAGGTAAAGTATGGTGTTTAAACAAGGGCTGCAAGGACATCGGTAACGATGTCCCTGCAACCCCTCGCTAAACAATTATCGGGCCGTGTAATAGGCCCAGTAAACGAGCACCGATCTAGTAGATTGGCGCTCGTTTACATTATTGATTGGGTCCCTATCGGCCTGTGGAATAGGACCCTAAGGCCCACTCAGCCAATCGGCGGCCCAGGCGGGACCCTGCTATGGCCACTGACTGGCTGAGCTGTCCTGACTAGTCACAACCCAGGTTCCCGCTCAGACCAGGAAGCAGCCAGTAGACCATGACCTGGAGTGGAGGACAGCAGCGCTGGAGCCGGGGAGGTAGGTGCATGTTGTAGCCACCTCCTTTCCGGCTCTTTTGGGAAAAAAGGCTGACCCCGGTCTTCTCCTTTAATGTTCAAAACTTGGATAATTTTTGCCGTCATGTAACAGGAAGAATGTGGTTACTTTCCTGCCAGGACATTTCTCCTCCATTTTTCAACACTCTTCAGACCAGTATACTCATTACACAAGTATAATACGGCTGCAATTTACTATCGCATCCATGGTCAAAATGGACTTGCTGGCCTAAACCCCCATACACTTTAGTCAAATGTTGGCTTAGCCCATCAACTTCAGGGGGGCTGGTCAATTTTTAAAAATATATGGGGGCCTCTTTATTCTTTTTGATAGATGATGTCGGTGGGAGAAGAATCCGGCACAATCGTTCTCAACTGTCCAACCCCTTTTTTTTTTTTAAGAGTGATAAATCGCCACTAGAACTGGATAGGGGACAATTAAGAGATCGCAGGGGGTCCAACCTCCATAACCCCCGCCAATCTCCATATTGGCTTACGGCTCCTTTGTTATGAATATAGCCATGGGTACGGCACATAACCCGCGTCTCTATTCATTGCTATGGAGCCGCTGGTACTCGTCTCTTTCCCGCGGCTCCATAGGAATGAACTGACCCTCCATGATCCCTTATTTTTCCCCAATCCTGTGAATAGAGGATAAGTTAGTTCAAGGTGGACAACCTCTTTCTTCATTGAGAACAGCCATGCTAAACATTCATGTATATCGGAAGAAAAATGTTCGTCCACCAGCTATTGAAGGTGTTTGTTCATACTGAAGATCTGTTTGAAATCCTTATTCTGTTCCTTGCTGAATAAGAAGCCGGAATAAAGAAGAGTTTACAGTGGAATTACAAGCTACCATCGACTTCTATGAATTACTCTGTATGAAAAGGGTCAAGGAAATCTGCCTCCAAGCCAACTTGCATTCTTCTTGAAATGACTCAATGTGCATTAGCTCTTAGTGTGAGCGTTGGCTATTCTTGAATTGTGTGGGTTCTGTGTGTTTCTTTATAAATATACAGGCTCCTTAGGTGAAGTGAATTTACTACTGTTTGCTGTTTACAATTTTTTTGTGATGGGAATTGAAGTTTTGCAACAGCTTTAAAACCACAGCTTGGTGAACCCCAAAGAGGACATTTATCAAGACTGGGGTACTGTACCTTCTTTTGTGGCGTACGCCAGGGTAGTAGTAACTGTACCCTAGTAATATGTACCTTAAAGGTTTGGGCAAAAGAATAGTCCATTACCTGGGAAGTTTATGGCAAAAAGAGAGGTTATTACAAGGCCAACACTCTTGTGAGTTTTTTCAATAGAGGACCCATGAGGTGTAGGGTCATGTAATGCATTGTTAAACAGAATTTTAATTTTAAGCCATAAGTGTTAGACAAAGTGATTTTTAACGATAAACTATCACAAACAAGATCATTTATCGTTAACCTAAAATCGTTCACCATATAAGGGCGCGTTCACATTGAGGTATCCGCGCAGAGAATATCCCGCGGATTCCGACACTCATCCCCGTGCGCTTCCACTCACATCTCCGCCGGTCCCATATACTTCGTTCTAGGCTCAGACGGATTCTGCCTGACCGCAGAATGGAGTCTATGGGACAGGAGGAGATGAGAGCGGGGGTGAGCAGTGGAATCTGCAGGATGTTCTCTCCGTGGATTCCGTAGTCTGAACACAACCTTACACAGAACAATAGTCGTTAGTTACGATCGTTACTAGAATTATTTTCTCCATCTGATCCCAGCAAATGAACGACCGATGTGGAATTACACTAAACGATTAGAGAACAAATGCGGAATTACAGCAAATGAATGCGGAATTACAGCAAAAAATTAGCACGCAATTAACAATGATTTTGGTGTCAGCACCAAACGAACGATGAACGATTTCTCATTGGTCGTTTGATCGTTGCCTGCATTTACATGAAACAATTATCTTTTAAATTCGAACGATATAACGATAATTTGCACGATGATCGTGTAATAGGACCCATAGATGACTTGTTTATTCTTTTTTGTAATAGATAACTCTAACTTTTGCCCCTAAGTGCAAACTAACAAGATATTACACAGTGTTGAATAAGAAAAAGTAACGTGTACGTTTTGCACGTGACATGGATTACTGATTGCCGTTTTGGTTACCAATGGCTACAGAGAACATTCACTCTTCAGAAGTCCTTTGAAGCCATAATAATATCAGACTAAACAATGGGATCTAACAAAGCCTGCAGACAGGTCCACTCTTCATGGACTCTCTCTACTCACTTGACAAACAAACAAAAAGTCAACGTGAAGTGATGTCATTCCTGTAATAAAATCTGCGTTTTGCCCATATCTCGATTTGATCAGCCGGATACCGACTGTCTGAGTGTAATCATTCTTAACATTCGCAATTATTACAGATGGATGTAAAGAGACTAAACCGTGTCATTTATTGATACACCAGCTCCATTAGTTCCCAGCCTTTCATCTTGAGATCATTGCTGGTATTGACATTTTGCCATAAAACTCTTAAATGAAGAGTCCATAAAGGGGTAATCAGCCATTCTTTTTGAAGACGTCCAATGAAATAATATACAATTATACACCATTATACACCATATGGAAAACACAGTGTTTATAGACTGTAAAAGAACAGTGCCCACAGAAGGCCTATTTGGGTCTTTTTCAAATTCTTCTTTGCATAGATTTTAAGATATTTAGGTTATACTATAGTTGATCCCACGCATATTAACGCACAGTACCCTATAACTGCTTGGAGATATACCCCCCCCCCCCCACACACACACACACACACCTTTTCTGACCTACAGAAGCTTTCATTTACATCGTTTTTACAATAGTCCGACTTCTGTTAATCCTGTGCTTGCCATACATTGGATAATCTTTTGTGCAAGGGCGTAAACTTCTAATTTTACATAAACACACAGATAGGCACACTACATACATACATAAATACATACACATGTACATACACACAGATATGCATACTAGATACACAGGTACATATACATAAACACAGACACATACACACAGATAGGCACACTATATACAGTAGATACACACATGCATATTTACATACACACAGATAGGCACACTACATACATACACACATGCACGTACATACACAAAGTACACAAAGATAGATACACTATATACAGTAGATAGGCACACTACATACAGTAGATACACACATGCACATGTACATACACACATGCACATACACACAGATAGGCACACTATATAAAGTACATACACACAGACACATGTACATACACACATAGGCACACTACATACAGTACATACATACACATGTACATACACAGAGATAGGTAAACTATATACAATAGATACACACAGATAAGCACACTACATACAGTACATACACATGCACATACACACATAGGCACACTACAAACAGCAGATACATGTACAGTATGAGAACGTACATACACACAGATAGGCACACTATATACAGTAGATATGCAGTGTCCCAGAACAGCCCTTCTTATGCTCATACTTTTATTATAACCAGTTCTGTTCTGGAAAGCTATGGTCCACTGCAAGCTGCGTGTATTGTGTCACCCCTGCTGTATTCAGGTCTGCTATTTCATTCGTTCATTGCAGGTATATTCAGGTATCAGTGCCTAATGGTATTATGTCGCCTCCTAGTGTTTAAGTATGGTACTTCTCATGTATATTTCTCTGTATATGCCTAATGGTGTGGTGATGCAATGGCTGGATGTCACGTGACTGTGCCCTGCTTCCATGGTAACTCCAATGGTCATCGAGCTTTTGGCTGGGGTTTACCATGTGACTTTCTGTGCTACCTCAGTCTATTCCCTACCATCAGGGGATAGGTTGTGTGTTTGTCCTCTCTCCCTGCTAAGAGAGAGGCCTGCGTGTGCTCTGCTGCTCCAGTCCACTGGCTGTGTTCCTGTCTCAAGTCTCAAGATTCTCATCTGGGTGTCGATTCTTCAGTCATTCTTCCGTTCCTCTCATCATCATCTTCTCTAATCATCAACAGCAAGTATTTCATTCAAGTCTCATTCCACCCAGCATCTCCGCTTCAGTATCACTACTACTCCCATCATTCAGCACGCTACTCTCACAGCCTATTGCAGCATCACCCATTACTCTGCTTTATTCAAGTCTGCCTTATTCCCGGTTGCATCCGGAGAGACTGTTGCTACTAGTTACCACTGTTACAATAAATATACAACTACCGTTGTTTCTGAACCTTGGCATTGGTGTGATAATTGGTGCCCTGACTAAGGACAACGAAGAATCGCTTGCCCAGTATTCCCGCATGGTCAGGAGCCCGGTTTCCAGCTGTATCACCCTTGTGCCTACACCGTGACCACATTATCCTGCAGCTGCCCCGGTTCCTGCCTGTTCGCACCATCTATACTGCAGAGTGGCCCCTAGGGGCCAGGGCATAGCAGATACACACACACAGATAAGCACACTACATACAGTACATACACAGGTACATACACACAGATAGGCACACTATATACAGTAGATACACACATGCACACACACACAGATAGGCACACTATATACAGTAGATACACACATGCACATACACACAGATAGGCACACTATATACAGTAGATACACACATGCACATACACACAGATAGGCACATTATATACAGTAGATACACACATGCACACTACATACAGTACATACAGATATGCACATGTGCATACACACGGATAGGCACACTATATACAGTCGATAAACACATACACACACACACACAAGGCAACTACATACACACATGCACATACATACACACAAGTACAGTCACTTGTTATGTAGGAAAGATCAGGGGTGTTCAGGTTGGTTACAGTGACTCCTCTTCCCCTGCAACAGCAGCTGTCAGTGTGCGGCTCCTCACCCCTCCTCCTTTGTTCCGACATGGGAGAGGAGCAGGAATAAGCCTCAGCTCATAGTGAGGAGATGGGGGGGGGTGCTGGGGAGGGGGCCCTGCCTCTTTACACCTTCCTGCCTGTCATACCCACTGTCTCTATATAGTAATCACTGTCTCTAGCTTACTGTTTGGGGCCTGTGACTGGGATGACAGGCAGAAGTTTATTGAGTGGCCCTCTAACTCCATGGGCCCCGTGGCAGTTGCTATGGCTGCTAAGCTGGTAGTTATGCCTCTGCCCTTGTGCATTAATGTCTAGTGACCTCTTGTGTAGAGTGCCGTATAGTACCCTAATAACACATTGCCACAATGTATTAATAGAAATTACATATAACAAATTGCCAAACAGTTGTATACATCAGACAAAATTAAAGGGATTATCCAGCACTACAAAAACATGGCTGCTTTCTTCCAGAGACAGCCCCACTCTTGACTCCAGGTCAGGTGCAGTTTGCAACTATTCACTTCATTGGAACTGAGTTACAAAAGCTGCACCCAAACCAGAGACAAGAGTGGTTCTGTCTCTGGTAGAAAGTGGCCATGTTTCTGTAGCGCTGGATAACCCCTTTAACAATATCCAATATGTTTCGGAGCCAGAAGACATTTCCCACCTTATAAGAAAAGATTAGGCCTTGAATCTTATTCATTCTGTTGCGTATCTGGACTTCGGACGGGATGACCCATAAAGTCACCATCACTGCGTGAGTATTTTTCCTGCAGTCGACTTAGTGGATTTGGGAATTGATACTTTGTCTAATACTGACTTATGTTTCTCCTTTCCTCTGGTGATTATTTTAGCAATACCTTGTTCTAGCAGAAAGACATGAATAGCCTGTGAGCACAGAGTCCCAACATCCTTTTAGAGAAACCTACTCTGAAATCACCAAACTCCAGTACACTGAACGCTCGGACAGCACAGTATATTTTTTTATCTTTACAGGTCACTATTAGCAGTTTTTAGAGGGCCGGTTTAAAGGGGTACTCCAGAGAATTTTATTCCCTTTCAAATCAACTTGTTTTAGAAAGTTATATTAATTTGTATATTACTTCTCCAGTCTTACTGTACTTATCAGCTGCTTTATGTCCTGCAGGAAGTGGTGTATTCTGGAGCCTGGAGAGCAGGAGAGGTTTTCTATAGGGATTTACTGCTGCTCTGGACAGTTCCTGACATGGACAGAGGTGGCAGCAGAGAGCACTGTGTCAGACTGGAGAGAATACACCACTTTCTGCAGGACATACAGCAGCTGATAAGTACTGGAAGATTAGACTGGAGATTTTTAAAATACAAATTAATATAACTTTCTAAAACCAATTGATTTGAAAGAAAAAGATTTTTGACAGAGTACCCCTTTACTATTTTCCATGGCGACCCCTCCGTGCAGTGGCGTAGCTACCATAGAGGCAGGGAAGGCGGTTTCTATGGGGCCCATGGAGGGAGCGGGCCCAGAGAAGATAAGAGCCTCCTGTGTCCCTTTGCTTAACCCCTTATTTACTGCAGTGTGTAAGTGACCCAGTGTTTTCTTACATGCTGCAAAACAAAAAAAAGGCTTAATACAGAAGACAATTAGCTCTCTGCCTGACTACTCTGATAACCTCTGTTCTCTGAGTTCCTGCAGAAGTCAGGGGTTATCAGTGCAGGAGTAGTGAAGGAGAGAGCTAATTGTCTTCTGTATTAACCCTTTTTTGTGTGGCAGCATGTAAGAGAACACTGGGTCACTTACACACTGCAGTAAATAAAGGTTTAAGCAAAAGGTAGTCTGCTCCTGCACCTATGTATATAACCATAGGATTCTGCCACTAGCCACAAGAGAATTTTATTATATATACATAAATGTATATACATTTATATATACTTTATATATATATATATATATATATATATATATATATATATATATATATATATATATATATTAGTGTGTAGGGGACGGGGGGGGGGGGGGATACAGTTTTTTTTTGCTATGGGGCCCCATGAATCCTAGCTACACACCTGCCTCCGTGCATCACTGATCCATATCCCATATGGTGGGAGAGCTTTTAAATATATTATGTTCACAATCCATAGTCAATTACATTGTAAAGGTTTCATTGTAGTATAATAAAATCCAATGTTAAAACAGGACAAACAACACTTACATGGTCCATGCCTATGTGTCCCTTAGTCATTTTATACTTTTATATGATCATTTGCTAAAAGCTTTTTATCTGACAATAGATAGCACAGAGGGCATCATGTTTTTTTATTTGTTTTGTTTTTTTTGGGGGGGGAGGGGGGGAGTATTACGTACACGTGTTTTGATCTGTTTTTTTTTTTTTATAACGGAAGTCAATGTAAGAACAGATTATAAAACGGATTGCAAAAATGCAGTGTGAACCCAGCCTTAGGCAGACTACCATAGTTCATCTATTGAATTGTCTACTGTTAAAGGGCACCTACCATTTGAACAAACTTCTGACATGTCATAGCGACCTATCAGAGGACTGTATCAGTCAGGGTCCAGGTGATGAGACCCCTGCTGATCAATAGAATGAAGGGGCAGATGCGCTCAGTAGACTCGTAATCTCCATCCAAGTAGCAGTGGATGGAGTTATAATAGAGTCCTATGGAGGTTATGGTAGTCGCTGTACCAGAAGTTCCATAATGCTTCTTTATCATTTGCATTGACAGGGACACTGTAAAGAACTGCACTAACGCCTTCATTCATTCATTCATTCATAAGATCCCTGCTAACACTTCACTCATTACAAAACATCATGACATTTCCTTGGGAAATTGTTACATTATTGCGAGACATTTTAGTAATCAAAGCCAAATAGAAGGGACGTCTGCCAGGGGTGTAAATATTTTATTGATATAATAAATTAGACAAGAAGTTTAGAGGATTGGCAGCTTAGGTTAGGTTACTGGAAACCTTCACGTCTGTAGTTTTTTCTCATGGGTATACTGACTGCTCGAGCACCCAGGCTGCTCTTCACATGGACTCCGGATAGACAAACAATCCTCCATAGAATATATTGTTACCAAAAAGCCCGTGATAATTTATTATTTATGTGTCCCCCATTGTATGTGCACAAAACACTTGGTAACTTATTTAGAATTTATATGGGCCAGTTCACACAGAGTAAAACTGGCGGAATTCCGCGGTGGAATTCCGCCAGTCTCCGTGTCATACTGGCAGTCTATGGGAGGGCTTGCACCTCCTCTCTCCACTCAGAAGAATTGACATGTCAATTCTTCAGCACAGAGAGTGGAGGCACAAGCCCTCCCATAGACTGCCAGTTTACTCCGTGTGAACTGGCCCTTAAAGGTGCTGATACACTCTCTTTAGCGGTCAGTTTGACCAACATCTATCTCTTGCTTTAAGCCCATACAAATGGAAATTTAGCCTGGCTGAGAATCGGGGGAGGGGGAGGAAAGCCACTGGCAGAAGCTCTGGATGGGGGTTGCCTCCTTGTTGAAATCCAACATCATCTGTCGGGGAAAGTTGAGAAACACATCAGACCAAAATTAGTGGAATCAGACAACTTTTTACTATAGTGTATAGGTGTCTTTTAGCCTCCTTCACCCCCCTTCCTATACACTAGCCCACCTACTTAGTCTCTCCCATTCCCCTGTGCACCAGAACCTTTCATACGCTCTTGTTAGGCTAGGTATCTTCTTACTGTCCACCAGTCCTGACCCATCCCCAAGTACAATTTCTATATTAGGGACTTCCATGTACAAACATGTTAGCCCGCATCTTTTTCTGCTCAATTATTTGGTTACATTTTCCTCTCTCTCTATACATGAATGGAGGGGTTGTCTGCCCCCCCCCCCAAAAAAAAAGGAAAAAAAAAAAAAGCTAGCTGGGTGTGGACTGGCACAAAATAAAAAGTAATACTTACCTGTATGACTCCTGCCACTGCCATCCCAATGAAGCCTGGTTGCGGATGAGCAGTGCTTCCTGATGTCATTTCGGTAAACAGACATTGCCCACTCAGTCAGTCTATGGCTACCACAGTGGCTAGAGACTGGCTAAGAGGACAATTTCTATATTTCAAGACTGGCATAGCCGAGGTGGCAGCAGTAGGGAAATTGAACAGGTGGGTATAATAGGCTTCATTTACTAACAAAAGTTTTTCACAGGACAAAACTAAAACCTGATCATCCCGTCACTGTAGAAGTGGCTGGTTTATAGAATAGAAAACCCTTCAAAAAATGACTGCTTAGTTGCAAAGATGCTTTGCTTAGTAAATCTGTCGGTTGTAGAAGGCTTTAAAGGACACGCCCATCACACACCCACTTGGCGGTTTTTGGACAAAAATGTTTTGCACACCTTTAGTAAATATACTACCAAACGGACTGGGAAAATGGACCAAAAAATTTTTACGTTGGTAAATCAGCCCCATCGTGTTTTTTTAAGCCAGCACATCCCTATAATAAACATTTGTGTGGGTGCCAGCCCCTTTAAGCCATCACCTCATACCTTCTGGGTGTAATTTATTGCCACATTATTCACAAAACCCTCAACATCCTCAAACACACCCACAGGCAAACCATTGTAGCTGAACATACACCATATTTATGTGTTAGAACAATTGGTTTTCAGCTGAACCTGCAAATTTCTTAAACTTTCATTTACAGAATGATGCCTGAGGGAACTGTAAGTGAAAGCCGTACGTTTTACTCATTATCTCAATACTGTGCATCTATGATGGATCGTCATGTAGCCCTTCACTTCTATCATTTGTCAGCAGCACATCCCATATTTCTTAAAGAGGCTGACGAATGAGGCCAAAAGTCACTCTGAGCAGAATGATGTATCACTTACATTGTACTGTGCAGCTGATCCAGAGATCTCCTCCTAAATAACATGGACAATAAGTAGACCTCTCCATTATGTGCATGAGCCCAGTAGTCCTGGATATTCATGAGAAGCAGAAAACTCCGCCCACCAGCTGCGGATTGGCAGTTATCTATCCATGCTGTGTATAGGCAGTCACCTGTCAATCAGCAGCTGGAGGGTAAGGGGAGGGGTGTGGCAAGAATCCTATTCTCCTGCATATTAGGAGAACGGCTGAACAGAATAATGCCATGAATACCTCATTTAAAGGCACCTTATAACTAGTGACAGATTCCCTTTAAATGTACAGGGTGTATCAGGCTGTTTGATAAATCTGTCACACTTGAAGGCTGTCTTGATTTTTGGTGCAAAGTTTACATCATCTTATTATTTGCCTTTAAGTCCGCCAGAATTTTCAGCCAGATTCAGGTGCATTTTTTTGGTGCAAAATAGACTACACCTTGTTTTTGCATAAAACCCCTCCCCTTTTTTTACCAGGCGAAAAAGGATCTAAAATGCATAATAAGTGTGGAAAAAAGTCCTGTGCATCACTTTTTCAGCCAAAATTCTGGCAGAGACACATTAGTAAATCTGGGCCATGGTATCTCGTGTGAATGAACAACCACGTTTTAGACACGCTGACCCCATTCTATACTTTGATTTCCTGGTTCAACAACATAACATTTTTTTTTATGTAAAATTTGAGTATTTATGGTAAGAAAAGGCACGTCAGAAAAGCAGACACACCTGTGCCCCTTTGACACCCATATGGCACATAAGTGAAAACTTGAAAAAAAAAACGCAAGGTCTGCTTGCGTAATAAATTTTTACACCTCAAGTTTAGTGTTCCTTTAATCTGGGTTCAAACTAGGTTTTTGCAATCAGTTTTTTCATCCATTTTTGCAAAAAAATAGATGGAAAAACAAATGTATTTGTGTGCATACCTTTTGATCCGTTTTCCCATTGACTTCCATTATAAAAAAGACAGATCAGAATACATCCTTTTTTTTACGTACACAAAAATAAGGTCAACTACCTTTTTGTGTATGTTAGAAAAATGGATGTGTTTTAATCCGTTTTTTTTTTATAATGGAAGTCAATGAAAAAACGCATTAAAATTGATGCACACAAATGCATCAGTTTTTTGCAAAAACAGACAGAAAAAAATGGATTGCAAAAACGTAGTGTGAACCCAGCCTTAGATGGTTTAGTAACATTTCCTTTTTTTTGGATCACAACATCCCCCGTCACTCTCGCCCATCATTGGCATTCATACAAGTCACACAGAATGGATACTTGATTTATACTGCTCCAGCAATGATAAAATATCCCAATGAAACCAACATGACTTTTAGTTCCCAGAAGAAATTATGACCGTGAGCAAACATAATTGTCACTATCAAAATATAAGTACTATATAATGACTGGCGCAGATTTGCTTTCATAATTTATGGCACCAATGAGGGTGAGGTATTTTTTTCTGGGCTTCCTTGCTGAGAACATATTATCCCAAGAGTAACAGCTGGAAGCGCGGCCATATTCCTGCCTCATCTCATATCCCACATGTAAGTAATTTGGTAAATCTCCATTAAGAGGGCCCAATCTTCAGGGCAAGGGAGCACATACAGCTCCGGAATAAATGAAGAAGATGGCCACACAATTTAAATTTTCCTTTAACAATTTATGCGTGTTGCGTGTTTACAATTTTTTTTCACTGTCTAAATTACTAAGTTACCAAAAATTCCAGATAAGGCTGGGTTCACACTGCGTTTTTGCACTCCCTTTTTTTCATTCATTTTTGCAAAAATGGGATGGAAAGACACATACACTTGTGTGCATTCGGTTTGATCCATTTTTCCATTGACTTCCATTATAAAAAAAGGATCAGACACATCCTCTTTTTTAAAGTACACAAAAATAATGTCAGCTATGTTTTTGTGTACATTAAACAAAAGGATGCATTTTGATCTTTTTTTCATAATGGAAGTCAATGGAAAAACGATGACTTTGCTCAATGACTTGTGACAATAGATAGATTTTTTTTTAACCCTTCAGGACAGGGCTAATTTTAGCCATTAGGACCATAGCCCAATTTTGAAAACTGACCTGCCTCGCTTTATGTGTTTATAGCTCTGCGATGCTATACAGTAACTTTTTGCTTTTATGTGACATATTGCACTTTAGGTTAGTGGTAATCTTTTGCCAAAATCCTTATGAATATCTTGTAAAAAAATATTCATGTTTCATGAAAAAAATTGCAAAATTAGCAATTTTTTTTACTTAAAATTTTTTGTGGTCCCTGTGCAGGTTTAATTGTGATAGGTTTATTGCCAGCATCATTACACACACAGTGATACCAGCAATGCTTTCTATTAGCATTTTGCTTGCGTAAATGTGACTTTTTTATCACATTTATTACATTTTTTAAGGATGTAATAGTTTGGGTAATTTCAGCAAATGTCGCTCATCTCCCATTACAGCATCTTCCCAGTCAGGGATTTCATGAATATGACACTTGGCCTGAACAATAGAAATACTTACCCATCCCCGTGCCCCCGCAGCACTGTGTCACCGCTCACAGTCACTTCCTAGTATCCTGTAGCTCTCATTCATGCAACATCACGATGCGGCTTACAAATGTTCACTAAGTCAGAGACGGGACATCTGGCTTAGTGAACTGGAAACCAGTGGATGACCATGAGCAGTGTAGATGAGCCGCAAGGGTGCAAGGACAGGTAAGTATCACATCTTTAATATGGCCCCACCTACCATGGATTTTTACATTTGGCCAAAGTTCTCCTTTAAGTGATTTAGTCAATTTTACTCTGCTTGGGCTGCCTATCTTTTTTCCCCTCTTTTTCCCTCATATCGTTTCACAGCTCATAAAAAAAGATTTTAAACATTCCCCTTTTTTTGTTATATTGACTTAAAGAAAATCTGTCACCAAGACAATGCTATCTAATCTATCACCATTATGTTATAGAACAGGAAGAGCTGAGCAGATTGTTATATAACTTTGTGGGAAAAGATTCAGTGTAACTTGTAACTTGTTGATTGAAATCCCTGATCATTTAGGGATAAGGAGTCCAGTGGGCAGAGTCACTCAACGGTCTGGACTCTTTGGCCAGGAAACATCAGAGATTCCAATCAATAAATTACAAATTATACTGAAGCTTTCCCCATAAAGATATATATCAATCCGCTCAGCTCCTTCTGCTTTATAATATAATGCTGATAGCTTAGGTAGCATTTTCAAGGTGAAGGGTTCCCCTTTATTATAATGTTCCACTTTAGTTTAATTCTTCATCCAGTAACTGTTTTACCTGGACACAAGTAAATTTGCTCATTTTTTTTTGCTCATTCTAGTATGAAAGAGTTTGACCTCTTTATTCTCTTGTCAGCTTTCGGGAGACTCAAACCATTGTAAATATGCCCTACGTTGTCTCAAAAAATCTTCAGCACTTATTTCTAATACATTGATGTCTTTCTCTCACCAATCAATTTGACACCACTTCCCACTGGTAGCCGCAGGTATTCTGCTGACAGCAGCTGGCAGCATTACATTTCTATCATGACCCGCTCTAATGGCTATGACCTTAGCCTTGTCTACAGACGTCAGCTATGCATTGCTTCTTCAGGTTATCTACTTGGTTATGACCAGAAGCTTATCTCCTGGTGACTTCTTGTCATATCGTAATCCAGTCTCCCAGCGTTAATTTGGAGAACCTTGACCAAGAAAGGCTGTACACCTCTTTGCACAGGTTCTAAGGTCAAGAACAGAGAACTTCTGCAGACTTCTCCCCTCTGTTTAGTTCATTGTGACTGAGAGGGAACTTGTTATCACTTTCATGCTGCCCGAACCATAATTTCTCAGTGGACTCATCGGTGGATTCTGCCTGCCACTATGGAGTATGACATTTCTCCCTACACCCAAATAAGAAGAGCTCTATTAACCAAGCCTAGTGGGGTGGGCAGAAGCCACTGGGGACTGCCCAAATGATAGTTTGGACAATATAAAAGTGATGACAAGTTCACTTTAAGGATTCACGTCTCTCTTTACGAGGATTCATATTCACATTAAGGATTCACGTGGATCATGAGATCATACTAGTTAACATCTTACATGGCCCTAAGGGCCATTTTAGATGGCCCAATGTTAGGAGCAAGAGAGTGCTGACCCGTCAGGTTAGTGCTCGCTTGCTTCTCATTCCCTGCTCGCTGTTGGTGTGTGTAATACGGGAACGAGAAGCAAGCGAGTACTGACCTGACAGGTCGGCGCTCTCTTACTCCTAATATCGGGGAGCGGGTCGTGGGGAGCTGTGGGAGGGGCTGTCCAGACAATGTTTAGATTGTTCGGGTGGCCCATAGAAGATAGCGGCGGTCTATTACAGAAAGCCAACAGACCATCGCTATCGGGATTTAGTGTGTGCAGAAACCCAACTATCAGCCAACATCGTGCATGTTGGCTGATCATTGCCTTTCTGCATGACCTATTATATGAGAGGGAACGGACGATATACGCCCCATAATCGCTTTGTGTAATAGGACCCCAACTCGTATTGTGAGTATCTTTATACTGTTACTATTGGGAATATCAATATTGCTCAATGTAGACTACAGCTTTACACTAATATGGGGAGTCTAATGTACATGAAGAACTAATTGGAGGCCAAAGAACAAGATGTCTTATTTGCAGATGCTTATTCCATGCTGGATAAGAGACAAGGACTACAAAATGGAAGTGAACATGCACTTCATTGACTGCTGTTCGCCTTTGATGTGGTGACCTTGCTTAATGATGGAAGATGTGTGTACCTGAGCATCTCATTTGTCTTATTAGGAACCTCTACGCTCATCAGGGCAGAGTCATTACAGACAATGAGAAAACAACAAATGGATCAATTGTTAACAATATTGGGTCCGACAAACCAGATATTCCAGGAAAACTGTTAAATGGGAATGAGAGACATAGAAAAGAATTACCCAGACTATTACATTCTCGGTGACTATTTATGGCCATGACAGCTCACCAATATAGTTATCACTTTCCGCTTTAGTGAGGACACTGGCATCATCATTACCAACAAGATCATTGATCAAACCTAGTGTATTCTCTCAGTGAACACTGTATTCTCTCAATAAAGATTTTTTTGTTTAATGGATGTATTTTTAAATGGTTACTTTTAACATTAAAAAAAAAAATTTTTTAAAAAGGAACCATTCCAATAGTTTTTTTTTCTTTTGTATAATGGAATTCAATGTAAAAACAATTGTATCCGTTTTTGCATCTGTTTTTGAATGTTTTTTTCTTCCATAAAATGTATACATTAAATGGACTGCAAAAACACATTGTGAACCTAGCCTTACCCTGGGTGCATACTACTTTTTTTTCATTCGTTTTTGCAAAAAAAGTATGGCAAAACTGATGCATTTTGATTCGTTTTTTCATTGACTTCCATTATAAAATAAAAAATTATCAAAACATATGTTTTTTTTAAACGTACACAAAACGTAGTAGACCCCATTTTTGTGTTTGCTAAAAAAACAGATGCATTTTGATCTGTTTTTTTTTTTTTTTTTAATCATGTAAGTCAATGAAAAAATGGATTAAAATGAATGCACAAAAATGCACACCTTCTTCTCTTAGTCTTTTTGGTCATCCGTCATTTTGAGGCCTAGTCAGTGCAGTACAAAAAACGTCAAATGGAAGCAAAGTCAAAAAGCCAATAGCAAGAAGTCAGAAATCCAGGAATACAATCATGAAACATGCTAGGTCAAGATAATACTCAGGAACTGAGGCTCTATCGCAGGCAAAGAGGATGATGAGGCTGGAGTCCCGACCCCAGGGCGTGATTGGGGCAGAGACTCCAGCCTCCCAACCCCTAACCAGAGCTAACTGGTCATCAATACTTTAGTTATAAACACCTTAGCCGTTCGGCTGGAGGAGGTGAAGCCCCAGCCGCGGCAATAACCAGGTATATCGGGGGCACACCCCAAACAACCAGGCAAGCCACTCAATAGGGATGCTGTCGGCACGCCCCTGAAAAACGGCCGAGCCGGTAGTCAGAGACGCTGTCGGCATTAGCAGAGAGCCGACCACATGCTCCTGTAGTGCAGGGAGCGGCAAGTGCTAGCCGGCTCCTGAAAGTTGGGCTATTTTATGGATAGCTTTGGTAGAAAGATAGATATGTTTTGGCTGTTAAAAGGCATAAAGAGGTCTGAGAGGGTAATGTGTCTCCTTGAGAAGACCGCCATGCTGTCATGTAAAATTAAAAAGAGTCTGCAAATTACTTTAGCTCCAGACAGAAGAAAGTCAGCTCTTTAGTGCCACCTATTAGAGGACGCTACCTTGGAAGACAATGCTCAACCTTGGAACAAGGCCAAACCAGAATCTGCTCCAAAAGAAAGTATATCTCCCGGGGAATCTCCTTCTGAAGTAGAGCCAGTCTATATAATATGGACAGGGAGAGAAAAGAGCGCTGCACCTCACACCTATGGCTGACACTGATGCCTCTCGGCTAAGTCTGTATATTGTGCCCAACCCCCCTCCCCTCCCGGGCAAATAATGCTTACTATATTTTACACCGATGTGTATGAAGGAATGGATGAAGGAAGAGGACTTTAATTAAAGCGAACGTACCATCATGAGTAGTGAATTTTTTTTCTCACTACCTTGTCAGTACAGAGATTCTGGTGGCACAGGCCTTTTTTCATAATGGCTAGATCAGCACATTTTTCTTCTTGTGCTCCGGCCCACTCTATGCACTGGAGGGAGGCCTGACAACCCCAGTGTAACGATATCCCCTCTCTTTGGGGATGCAGCCATGCATGATTCTAATGGAGGCGCATCATCATGGAGTGAACATAAGTCCCGTAATCTACGGATCTGAATTTCCGTACTCGATTTAGTGCACATGATGTCTACTGGGCTATTCACACGATCAGTAAACTACAAGGACACAAACCAATCCTGAAAAACTGAGGACATGTCCTAGTGCGGACCCAGATTTTTTTGAGGATTCTCTCATAGAAATCAATGAAATTTGCTATTTTCTATGGATTGTAACAAAAAAAAAAAAAAAAGGATTTATGGAAATACGGAAGCATTACATGTGCCCAATCCTTAACTTTTATCAGATTGCATGGGTGGATAGCGGGAGGAATCTACAGACATGAAAAAATACTGAACGTGTACATAAGGCCTAACACTGGGGGTGCCGGGCCTGGCTCCAATGGAAAGAGCGGCCGGTGCACAAGAAGAAAACTGCACTGACCGTGGAAAACGGATGACGGTTTGAAAAAAGGACCGCACAATGGGAATCTCTGCACCAGCAAGGTAGTGACATTTTTTTTTTTACTATTCCTAATGGTACACCCACTTTGATACTGGCATAATGGTTTGCTGGCCAGGATATATGCCCCCATAATAAACCCATATCTTGTGTATATTTAATGGATATTGGAGTCAATCCCTTTTCCCTATATTCCCTAGTATTGTGATATTAGAATGCTAACCTCTCATTAAATGTAATATATGTAGCCAATAGTCGGACATCATGTGGAGTCTACTCTAAGCATCCTCATCTAAAATATGTTATCTATGTCTTCCAGGGCTCTTACAGAGTATTTATTTATTCACTCTATTACTCAATTGCGTAATTCTGGGATCACAAAGTCCCGTCATAAATAAATCATTCTGTGAGTGAGATGTGACTGTGTCGGGGAGCGGCGGGTTGTGTAATAAAGGACACAGTCTGGGAATTGTTGCAGGAGAGAATGAGGTTTAATTTGAATTGGAAATTCTCACGATTGGAGGGGACAGCAGAGAACATCATGGCTGGATTATCATTGTCTTTCACTTTGTTCTATGTTCTGCTATAATTTGCTGAAGTTAAAACCAAAAGATTAATGTGCAAAAAAATAAGAACATGGGAATACACTAATCCTATAATGAAGTAGCTGCGTTTATAGACCTTTACAGTACTTTTACAGTACATCTTAACTCTTCTACTTTAGTAATACCTTTTTCACTCTATTAAATCATTAGTCCCCAATATATAGATACAGTCCTCTCTATCAGTCAGAAACATTAAGGGGCTATTGCACCCCAGAAAAAAATAAAATATTAAAGATGAAAAAGAAATGATACTCACCTGTCCTGTTATTCCTACAACTTCTGATCTGACAAATCATGGTTCCCGTCACTTACTGTTGCCACCTGGTTTGCGTGATAAGTTAGCTCTGTAGGAAATGGCCAGACAACCAATCACTGACCGAGGCAGGTAGTTTCTGCATTGTTGATCACACAAACCAGGAAAAAGCATTTTTTGACAAGGATGAGGAGATGTGAGAATGGCATGAGATTGGGGCAGGTGAGTATAATTTATGTTTTTATTTTTATATCACCCTTAGGGATGGTCCAAACCTGGTTCGGACAGGGGGTTCGTACGAACCCAAACCCTCCGCAATGATTACCGCTGTCTGCCCGCTTCGTGCAGAGGGCGGATCCAGCGGGAGGAATGCCTGGAAAACTGGGACACAGCCATAGCCATAGGCCGATGCCGAGCGTTCGGGTTCAGCCGAACCCGAACCTCGGCGGGTTCGGACCATCCCTACTCTTAAGACATTTTTTTAGTCTTTAATGCTGCAATTTTTCCATGACTTGTGACCAGTGATGGGCATTGTCAAGCTCTGGATTAAAGGGAAATATGTCTGTTACCTTCCTCCTCAGCACCGTTCTGGTGAAGTTAGTAGTTTGGTCCATGGTCTGGTGAGACCAATGGGAGCGAGGGGCATTGTTAGGAGTAGAGATGAGCGAAACACTTCTTTTGATCAGCGCTCTGCTCATCAAGTCAGTTGGTTGTCAGCACTGCTCCGCTCCCTGCTGCTCCACCCCGGGTGCCTGGGAAAAGCTGGATCCAATCCTGGGAAACTGAGAGAAGTTTCCCAGGATTGGATTCAGCTTTTCTGGGCATCCTAGGAGGAGTGGCAGGGAGCGGAACAGCATTATCATAAGAAATGAAGTGCTTCGCTTTGGATGAGTGATTCGCTCATCTCTAGTTAGGAGCGCTGCCTGCCCCCATAGTGCCGATCCGGCCCTCCCTCAGCCGGCTCGCTTCATTCATTATCATAAGAAAGGGGCAGGCCAGCTGGGGTAGGATCAGTATTATGGGGGGGAGGGGCAGTGCTCCTAACGTTCTCACCAGACCATGGACAAAATTACTAACTGCACCGGAACGGCGCTGAGGTGGAAGGTAAGAGGCATACCTTCTTCCTCGGCATCTCCTGTGTAATAGGGACATATCAGCAGGTTAGATTAGTCTACCTTGCTGACAGTTCCACTTTAAAATGTTTCTGTCATTTGAAATAACTTTTTAAATGTCGGCAGGGGGGATGCTTCTCTCCCTGGGTGTCAATCAAATATGACTCTTTCACTTCATTATATTCTATGAAGCAAAAGATTCCAAACTTCTTCTGGCCGGCGAGTGGAGCACACTGCCCCACACTTCCCCCCAGCTGTATCTCTGGATCTGGATCAGCAGTCAGACCCTCTGCGATCAATAACTTTTGACATGTCATTATTTTAAATGACAGTAATGCTTTCAGGAGATACATTATACACAGATCTTTAGGGGTATTTACATTTTAAAGCAAATGTACCATAAGGACATTGTTGTTGTTCTTTTACAGTAGCAGATTGCGGTCAGCGCAGGGATCCCAGTGGCACGGATCTCCCTTCTTTGGCCGTGCACCGGCCTGGTTCTGTACAGTGAGATCTTATCCTCTCCCATTGATTTGGGGAGCCGTGTCACAGAGCAAAAGGGATATAGTCCCACTAGCGGCAGCAGGCCTGCCCCCAGTTCATAGAGCTGGGCTGGTGAATGGCCAAAGAATGGCGCCAAGCGTGGGAAGCGTTTTTTAAAAAAAGGACCATGCCACCGGATCCCCAATCCAGTGCCGATCTGCTGTATTAAAAAAAAAACATTTATTGTATAATCAAAGGAAACACCATAAATGCAACACCTGGGGCCCTTATCGATTGAAAGAACATGTGTCTTTTGCAATCCATTTTTTTTTTCATCCGTTTTTTGCAAACAAAACTCCTCATAATTCTCTTCGGCATCTGAGAAGATCTGGCTAATATGTAACGGTTTTATTGGAGAACCTCCCAAAATATTCCTTGCCAAGAAAGGCAATGTTCTATCACATCCAACGCCCGTCGTCCTACCATAGTGACTACAGCCATCTGTAAAGATCTATCATTCTCCTATCTCTCCAGAAGCAAGGAAACCATGAGGGTTATATAACCATTAAGTTATATATAGTCGGGGTAATTGCCTTTCAATGAAAAAGTTAAACATGATAAAAGATGCAAAATAGCAACAGCAAACTCTTATCGCCTGGCAGAGTGTTGACCTAACACATCAGGAAGGGACGTTAATGTACGCGAGATAAACAACGCGTGTGTCAGAAGTGCAAGCCGTCTGATTGTGAAATGCGTCAATAGTAATTCAATTAAGGAGAATGCAAGATATCCATTCTAACCCGCATGTTCTGCAGCGCCGTGACACAGTGAACCTCAGGTTACGTAACGGGATCATTAACACCTAACCATGATTAATGAACAAGCTCAAAGAAACAGAAAGGCATCACTTTTTATGCCTATGATATTTATTTATTTTGTGTTTTTTTGTTACCTCTAGTGCCTAATCCATAAGTGGGTGGGGCTTAGATAGGGATTGATTTTTCAGTAATGGGTGTGGCTCCAGATGCAATATCATGTGCAAAATTTTAGCATTTTAGCATTAAAAAATCCAACCAATAGGTGGAGTAATGTTATTCAACAGTGTCTAAGGGCCCTATTATAAGGCCTGATATTAGGAGCAAGCGAGTGCCGACCTGTCAAGTTAGGAAGGGGGGGGGGGGGTTGGGGCGCAGGGCATGGGGAGCTGTAAGAGCTGCCCAGACGACCGGCACACCACCAGTACGTCACTTTTGCCACTTCTATTACACAGAACTATTGCCAGCGTACCTTTGCTACCGTTATCGGGATGTTAGGTCATGCTTTAAATTAGCAATCAGTCAACATTGTGCATGACAGCTGATCGTTGATTTAAAACATGACCTGTTACACGAAACGATTATTGGCTGTAATGGTTCGTAATAAGCCGAGTGCAGCCCATAATCGCCTTGTGTCAGGGGCGGATTAACTTTACCATAGGCCCCGGGCTGTTCACCAAGCCTAGGCCCCCTAACTCCACTGTAACTATGGCAGCACTAGCCTGGCGTTCATAGTACACGATAGAAAATGTCATGATGCCCTGAATTGTGCAACATTGTTGTAAAAAAGCAATCATTTTTTGGGAAATTATGGCAGAACAGTAGCCTGGAGACAATACACCACTGAAGTCTTTTTGGGTGGCCATGGGCCCCCCAGGAGCTCAGGGCCCCAGGCTACTGCCCGAAACAGACCTGTTATAATCCACTACTGCCTTGTGTAATAGTATCATAAGACTGTGTTCACTCATGGGGTTTATTTTGTGGTAATGATGCATTTTTGCCACAACTTTATTGCAATTGTGCGATTTGTGCAAGTCGTACAATTTTGATATAGTTGCAACCAAAATGGCCCTATTTTATCACGATTGCACAATTTGCAGGGAAAAAACACCATGGCTCAGATTTATCAATGGGTCTATATTTTACATCCTTTGCTCCACATTTTGTGAACACAGCCTAAAAATTAACTTAATACAATCTTAGGGCCTTCCCACTCACCGACTGGGTATCATCCTCCGGCTTTATTGAACATCTGAAAGTCGGGGGAGGAAGGAGTCGGGTGACCACAGTTTCCCAGCATAACATCGCTTTGTCTGTTTAGACAAAGCGGCATTTTGCCGCGAAACTGCAGTCACTGAACTCCTTCCTCCCCCGACTTTCAGATGTTCAATAAAGCCGGATGATTATACCCAGTCGGTGAGTGCCATCTTCCTTCTTCGTTTCTGCATTATTTGGACATCTTTGTTCATGATTGAGCACCACCGGGGTTTACCTTGTTAATGGTCTACCGGAGCATCTGCCGTGAGTGGGACTGAAGCGGTGCCATCTACTTGCTTCCTATGTGTTGGTGGTCAATGATCATAGTGTTCACCGATCCCACTGATCAGCGAAAGTTTAACCTCTAGGTGACCCTGGACCTACCCATATGTCCTGGACCGCCTAAGGGAGTTCAGAGTGGTGCCGCGCGGCGTCCCCGCTCTGAACAGTCGCAGTGTAGGGTGCCGCTCGTAGCCTGGGCCGGCGATCGGACCATGCCCGCTAATTAAGTCCAAAGACCAAAGGATAAAAGCGCTATAAGCCTGGGAATAGAGCAATTATAAGGAACATATATTTATTAACAATGGTTTGAATTTTTTATAGGCCATCAGATACAAGAAAAGTTATACATGTTACATATCGTTGTAATCGTAACGACAGGAACATATATAACAAGTCAGTTTTACTCCAGGGCGAACGGCGTAAAAAAATACCCTCCAAATAAAAGAAATGTGTTTTTTTTTCCATTTTCACCACACATTGAATTTTTTTCTGGTTTCGCAGTGTACTTTATGATAAAATCCAGCCGGTCATTGCAAAGTACAATTAGTGACGCAAAAAATAAGGGCTCGTGTGGGTTTCTAGGTAAAAAAAAATGCAAGTGCTATGGCCTTTTAAGCACAAGGGGGAAAAAACGAAAACGCAAAAATTTAAATTGGCCCGGTCCTTTAAGGGTTAAAGAGCTTTTATGTGGCTCCATTATCTTATACAATAATGCGTGTATGATTGGATTGTTCCTGTGGCCTTTTACTTTCAGCTTTCTTATTACACAGGCTGAGGTGCTATAAAAATTTATTAACATGCTAAAACAATACAAACTGCTGGCGGGCAAATATAAAGTAATAACTAAGCCAAGAACTTCATTATTTCTGCAATCCGTTCATCAGTCGGCTGCCATCTAACTCAGTGCCGCTTCAGGACGCTCCTCCCCAGGTGGTAGGAAAAGCTGGATCCAGTCCTGGGAAACTGGGAAAAGTTTCTAAGAACTGGATCCAGCTTTTCCCAGCACCCGGGGAGGAGCGGCACTGAGTTAGATGGCAGCTGGCTGATGAACGGATTGCAGAAATAATGAAAGGCTTTGCTTAGTTATTACTGTAAGTCTTGCAGGAGGAGCAATATGTAGCGAGGACAAGGGACTGCCGATAGCTGGAAGGGATGGACTTTCCAGGATACTCCCAAGTAAGGGGCCCGTATTAGTGCAAATAATGATAAAAAAAAAAGTGGATCCCAACTGTGGCAGATTATGAGGGCTGTCTTGGGTGAGCACACTAAAAACAAAATCAAGACTCACCTCCCACACACTACCCTATTGCTGCAGGTCTCCCGGCACTGCTCTCCCCTGGTCTCTCTTCCAGCTAAATAATTGCAGTTACAATAGTGGGACTAAAGGGGCTCTAGTGCCACAGAAACTGCTTCAAAACCTCTGCAATGATGATGGATCAATTTTTGTTCTGCACTTCCTGCAGGACATACAGCAGCTGATAAGTACTGGAAGACTTGAGTTTTTTTTTCACAGGAGTAAATTAAAAAATTTCTGGCCTCTTCTGGCACTAATTGCTTTGAAAGAAAGAAAAAAATGGTGAAAACCCCTTTAACTATAATATGTGTAACACATGGAATCAAAGTAAAGAAGATATTACAGCCTTTATTGGGACCTAGAAAAAAGTTGCTCATTCACTTATGTCTTCCCTTGCTGTAGTCATCACTGTATTGTTAGGCTGCATTCCATGGATGTGGAATGTCTGTAACTGACTTCCAGGGCCGGCCTTAGGGGTGTGCGAGCAGTGCGGCCGCACAGGGCGCTGTGCACTCCCGGCAGGAAGGGGGCGCCACCTGCATCCCCCTGAGGCCATATATCCGTCCCCTGCCTCAGCACAGCAGCCGAGGAAGCTCTTCTCCCCAGACATGTGACTGCAGCCTGGCCCCCATCCCCCGCCCCCCACAGCGTCTCCCAGCTCACAGAGGCCCATAACCCCGCCCCCTCCCCCGACGGAGACATCAGCAGTGTGATCCTCCTCTCTACCTGCCTCTCCTCATGGGCAGAGACATCCTCCACTACTGCAGTGTGACTGTGAGTATATCTATCTATCTGTCTGTGTGTGTTAGTGGAGTTTGTGTGTGCTCTGTGTGTGTTAGTGCTCTGTGTGGTAGGACAACATCTCCCAGCATGCCCCTGTGTGGTAGGACAACAACTCCCAGCATACTCCTATGTGGCTCTGTGTGGTAGGACAACAACTCCCAGCATACTTCTATGTGGCTCTGTGTGGTGGGACAACTCCCAGCATACTTCTGTGTGGTGGGACAACAACTCCCAGCATACTCCTGTGTGGTGGGA
Organism: Dendropsophus ebraccatus; assembly: GCF_027789765.1. Lineage (NCBI taxonomy): Eukaryota > Metazoa > Chordata > Amphibia > Anura > Hylidae > Dendropsophus > Dendropsophus ebraccatus. The sequence goes on from NC_091464.1 coordinate 80,190,160, forward strand.
CAACAACTCCCAGCATACTTCTGTGTGGTGGGACAACAACTCCCAGCATACTTCTGTGTGGTGGGACAACAACTCCCAGCATACTCCTGTGTGGTAGGACAACAACTCCCAGCATACTTCTGTGTGGTGGGACAACAACTCCCAGCATACTCCTGTGTGGTAGGACAACAACTCCCAGCATGCTCCTGTACGGCTCTGGTGGGACAACAACAACTCCCAGTGGTGGGTATGTGTAGTGTGTATGTGTATATGTGACTGTATGTGTGTCTGTGTAAGGGTAGGTTCACACTGCGTTTTTAGCATCCGTTTAACGGATCCGTTTTTTCAAAAAAACGTGTGCGTTTTTTTTTTACAAAAACGGATGCCATAATGTGTTTTAAAAAAACGGATCCGTTTTTTTTAGTGGCCTGAAAAACGGGTTCAAGTCAAATATAGCATCCGTTTTGTGTGAAAAAACGTGTGCGTTTATTGTTACTAGGCAGATGAAAAGTCCGGAAAAATTTATAGGCAATCAACAAATTTGCATATCAAATGAGATAAGACCTTTGATAGATGATGCATTATAAACCCTGTTTCACTTCCCATATGCTTACATCTGGAAGATGAATCCCTCACTGTACTTTAACCTTGCAATATGGGGTCTTCAAAACTCACAGCCAACCAGGCACAGATACTTTGCCAGTAGAAGACGCCGCTATTGGGTGCACCCCATTAATTACGTGCGGAAGGACCGTGGAGTGTTCAAGTATCTATACTGGGAATTGAGAAAAGATCCACAGAAATTCCGGAACTATACCAGAATGAAGATAGAGACATTTGATGACCTGCTGCTGCAAATGAGGAACCGTCTCACCTACAAGGACACCACATGGAGGAAAAGTATTCCACCTGATCAGAGGCTTCTTGTCACCCTAAGGTAATTTCATAGAGATAACAATAAATTGTTGTGTATATAGATATGTATCTAACTTTCTCAGTCATCTTAAATGCTCTTTCACTACTAGTTCAGTTAAATTATGTATACCGTATAGACAAATGTTTGTTATCTATCACTATATTAAATGACTTAACATGTGTAGATCTGATTGTACTTTTTGTCTTTCAGATATCTTGCTACTGGGGAATCATTTTCTTCTCTGCACTACCAGTTCAGAATGGGAAAATCAACCATTTCAAAAATCATACATCACACCTGCAAAGAACTGTGGAACATCCTACAGCCTATTCATTTACCACACCCTGATCCAGCAATATGGAAAGACATAGCTGAAGGTTTTTTCAATGCCACTCAATTTCCAAATTGTGTTGGAGCATTAGATGGAAAACATATTAGGATTCAAAAACCAGCAAACTCTGGATCCATGTACTACAATTACAAGAAATTTTTCTCAATTATTCTGATGGCTCTGGCAGACCACACCTGCAAATTTATCGCAGTTGACATAGGAGCTTACGGCGGGACTAATGATGCAAGAGTCTTTAATGAATCCAATTTGGGAAAACTTCTATACAGTGGACAACTTGGTCTCCCACCTCCACAACCACTACCAGCAACTACTGAACCATCCTTGCCATTTGTAATAGTCGCAGATGATGCATTCAGGATGGGAGAGAACATTTTGAAGCCCTATTCCTCCAGACAGTTAGATTCATCTAAGAGGACATTCAACTATAGACTCACCAGAGCACGAAGAGTGATCGAATGTGCCTTTGGTATACTTGCTGGAAAATGGCGCATATTAAACAAAGCAATACAACTAACTCCAGAGGGGGTAACTGACGTTGTAAAAGCATGTGTTGTTCTACACAATTTTATTATAAGCAAAGAATCTATGTCTGGATCTGAAGAAACTGATTGTAATTTACTTGGTCTGCAAACTGTGCATGTACGCTCTGCTATGGGAGCTATTACCATCAGGGAGAAATTCAGAGACTACTTTGTTTCTGAAGAGGGCAGAATACCATGGCAAAATAACTATATTTAATGTGTTTCATGTGGCTTTTCTGTACCTTTCATTTGCAGTACTTGAGTTAAAAGTATTAAATGTTTTTAAAAAAACACGGTCTTTGTCTTTATTTTATTCTACATTATGGATCTTTCAATCAGATCCTGAAACTGTTGCTTTCAACTTCAAATTTCTATCATGGCTGCACAGCTAAAGCTTTTTCTGTAGTTGTGCAGGCATGATTGTTTTTTTGTAGTTGAAAAAAGAAAAAGTTTGGTGTACCCTACAGACAGCACCACTTGTGGTCATGTGACTAAAGGGTCCATTTACACAGAAAGAATATCACAGAATATCACAGATTTATCAAACATGGTGTAAAGTGAAACTGGCTCAGTTGCCCCTAGCAACCAGATTCCACCTTTTCCAAAGAGTCTGAGGAATGAAAGGTGGAATCTGATTGTTTGCTAGGGGCAACTGAGCCAGTTTCACCTTTATTTTCTAGCCATTGTGGGCAGTGCACTCTGGCAGCAGCTGCAGAGACTGTCACACAGTTTTTTGGACTTAAAAAGTCCCGGTCAGACACTTTAGGGTTACATTAAGATCATTACCAAACATGTTATATTGAAACCCTAAAATATCCACACTTCTATCTGTTGACCTGGACTTTTAGGCTGGGTTCACACACACACACACACACACACACACACACACACACACACACGCACTATAGTGCAGGCAGTATTTGGTCCTCAGCAACCAAAACCAGGAGTGGATTGAAAACACAGAAAGGCTAAGTTCACACTATCTGAAATTAAGTGGATGACCGCCATATAAATGGTAAATAACTGCCATTTTTAAAATACAACAGCCGTTTTAAAATAACTGCAAATATTTGCCATTAAATGATGGCCATTCACACAATTTTAACATTGTGTGAACAGAGCCTCTGTTTCCAATCCACTCCTGGTTTTGGTTGCTATGAGGACTAAATACTGCCTGAAATATACTGTGTGAACACTGCCTAAAAGTAAAAAAAAAACAAAACTGAAATTGAGGCTCTGCAGCTGCTGCCAGAGTGCACTGCCCACAATGGCTAGAAAATAAAAAGGGGAAATGTCTGTTGCCCCTAGCAACCAGATTCCACTTTTAATTTTCAAAAGAATCTGATGATAAAAGGGGGAATCTGGTTGTAGGGGGCAAACCAATTCTACTTCACACCTTGTTTAAGAAATCTCCACCTCATTTAAATGTGGATGTCCAAGCATGATGGGAATGGTAGTATTGTAGCAGGTACTGTTTTTTTTTTAAGTATGCTTAAAGCCAGTGGCGTAGCTACCATAGAGGTAGGATAGGCAGTTGCTATGGGGCCTGTGCAGGAGGGGGGCCAGGGGAGAAGATAAAGAGAGTCCTGTGTCCTTCTGCTTAACCCCTTGTGTACTGCACTGTGTAAGTGACCCAATGTTTACTTAACTGCTGCAACACAAAAAAGGGTTAACACACATAAGACAGATCTCTGCTTCACTGCCCTGATAACCATTGACCTCTGTTCTCCAGCAAGCTCCATGCAGAGGTCAGGGGTTATCAGTGCACCAGCAGTAAAGCAGTGATCTTTTTGTCTTCTGAACATTGGCTCACTTACACACTGCAGTACATAAGGGGTTAAGCAGAAGATAGTCTACTCATGCATCTAAGGGTTTGTAATGGGCCCTTATAGGTAAAAACTCTGGACTGACAGAGCAAGCAGCCATTGGCTCTCTGCTCTGCCAGTCACTCTTGTTGCTGCAGCCAGGATTCTGCTTCTAGCCACAAGCAAAACTAGCGGAATTCCGCCGGCTTACCTCTCATTATGTTAGTCTATGAGAGGTGCGCGCTGCTGTTCTAACATTCTGCTGCTGTTCATTCTTCAGTGCGGACAGAGCAGGAGCGCGCCTCCCATTATGAGAGGGAGGCTAACGGCATAATGCGGCGGACAATTCAGCCGCAGAATTCCCCTAGTTTTGCTCAGTGTGAACCTGGCCTTAAAATTTTTTGCTATGGGGCCCAGTGAATGCTAGCTACGCCCCTGCTTAAAGCAGACAGTATAGAGACACAGCACCACTCAAATTTCATTTGGGGTGCAGGTATGAGGTATTTGACTCACAACAAACTGCTGTGCAGCTCCACAAAGGCAGGATCTATGTGAAACCCATTTAAAATAATTAAAAATGGTTAATTTCAATTAATGATTATAAATATTAAAAACCATAAAATAGAATAAAAAAATAGTACATCATGAGAGCACCAATAACTCTATTTTGGTTTTTTAAAAACACAATTTATTATAGAATAGACAAAGTCAATGTGTGGTAAAAAATAGAATAGACAAAGTCAATGTGTGGTAAAAAAATACTGCCAAAACAGTGGCCATAAGGGTGCACAGCCACTAATCTGTTCAGTCTGCACATGTAGTTGACAGTACACAAAGGGGGACATTTATAAAAAGGGTGTAAGTACACAACTGATATAAAATGGCCACTGCAACCATTCACAGCTTATCTAATCTACTACAGATAAAAGGTGTGATTGGTTGCTGTGGCTATTTAACACCCGGTGTGTATTTACACCTTTTAGAAAATTAACCCAGAAATGCTAGTCATAATATCCTTTCAAGACCAAAAAAAAACCATATCAGGTTAGCCTGGCAATTTTTTAACTATGAAGAAAACACACACACATTTTTTTGAAAAAACATTTTAAAAAAATAATGTCATTTAGTTAACAAACACATGCACATAGTGCACATAATGTGAAGTAGAAGAAATGTTATACACTTACATGTATTAAAAATTACAAAATTTTTGGAAGTAAAAATTTACACAGTACACCAAATAGCAAAAATAACCCATCAAGTAGAAAACAGCTAGACAGCAAAACCATTCAGTGTCTACCCTAGACAGTTTACAGATGGCATTCTAGACAGTTAAGGCATCAATAGCGCAGCCTAGGGAGGGAAAGACTACTAGAAGACAGAGTAAACTACACACCCTATAGCAGAGGGCAGCCTCGGTAAATTAAAGCCTAGCTGCCTAGGCAGTTAAGGCCTCAATAGTGCAGCCTAGGCAGGGAAAGACTACTAGAGAGCAGAGTCAACTACTCACACCCAAGAGCAGAGGGCAGACTAGATAAGTTAAAGGCTAAGGGCCTAGAAAGTTACAACCTCAACAGCGCAGCCTAGGGAGGGAAAGACTACTAGAAGACAGAGTAAACTACACACCCTATAGCAGAGGGCAGCCTCGGTAAATTAAAGCCTAGCTGCCTAGGCAGTTAAGGCCTCAATAGTGCAGCCTAGGCAGGGAAGAGAAGACAGGGTAAACTACACATCCTATACCACAGGGCAGCCTATATAAACAGAGCTGTCTAGCCAGGATAATACAGTTAAAGGGAACCAATCACCCCGAAAATCAATGTAAAGACAAGGATATGTGCTGATAGATCACCCAGCACACTTCCCAAATATGCCCCTGTAACCTTTGTGCCCCCCTCAATTAGACAGTAATCTTACTTTGTTCTTGTCACGCGCTGTATGTAAATTTTTGCTAAGTAGTCCTGGTGGGCGTATGTAGTCCTGGTGGGCGTATCTAGTCACGGTCCGGGGGCGTATCTAGTCACGGTCCGGGGGCGTATCTAGTCACGGTCCGGGGGCGTATCTAGTCACGGTCCGGGGGCGTATCTAGTCACGGTCCGGGGGCGTATCTAGTCACGGTCCGGGGGCGTATCTAGTCACGGTCCGGGGGCGTATCTAGTCACGGTCCGGGGGCGTATCTAGTCACGGTCCGGGGGCGTATCTAGTCACGGTCCGGGGGCGTATCTAGTCACGGTCCGGGGGCGTATCTAGTCACGGTCCGGGGGCGTATCTAGTCACGGTCCGGGGGCGTATCTAGTCACGGTCCGGGGGCGTATCTAGTCACGGTCCGGGGGCGTATCTAGTCACGGTCCGGGGGCGTATCTAGTCACGGTCCGGGGGCGTATCTAGTCACGGTCCGGGGGCGTATCTAGTCACGGTCCGGGGGCGTATCTAGTCACGGTCCGGGGGCGTATCTAGTCACGGTCCGGGGGCGTATCTAGTCACGGTCCGGGGGCGTATCTAGTCACGGTCCGGGGGCGTATCTAGTCACGGTCCGGGGGCTGTAATCACGTCACGGTCCGGGGCTGTAATCACGTCACGGTCCGGGGCTGTAATCACGTCACGGTCCGGGGCTGTAATCACGCCCAGAGGGGCGTGATTCGGAGGCTTGCGGTCCAGTGACGTCATCCGGCGGCTTGCGTTCCGCGACGCGGCCGCGCTGACGTGTTCGGGAACCCGCGCATGCGCAGTACGTCAGCGTCGTCTCCCGCCGTACTGCGCATGCGCGGGTTCCCGAACACGTCAGCGCGGCCGCGACGCGGAACGCAAGCCGCCGGATGACGTCACTGGACCGCAAGCCTCCGAATCACGCCCCTCTGGGCGTGATTACAGCCCCGGACCGTGACTACATACGCCCCCGGACCGTGACTAGATACGCCCCCGGACCGTGACTAGATACGCCCCCGGACCGTGACTAGATACGCCCACCAGGACTACATACGCCCACCAGGACTAGTTAGCAAAAATTTACATACAGCGCGTGACCTGAACAAAGTAAGATTACTGTCTAATTGAGGGGGGCACAGAGGTTACAGGGGCATATTTGGGAAGTGTGCTGGGTGATCTATCAGCACATATCCTTGTCTTTACATTGATTTTCTGGGTGATTGGTTCCCTTTAACCTAAATGAAGAAACTCTTACATAACACTTAAAAGAATGTGTACTTAAAGCTACCATTCCGGATCAATTTCCTCAGCCTCCAGTAAAGTACTGAAGTTTGGCTGAGTATGCAAAAAAACAAGGGGACTGGAAGTGCCACTTGCTGTGTTTGAGCCATTTCTCTTGTCAGATACCTTTTCAGCCCCAGATTCTACTACTTCTGAGGATTGGTGTGAAACAGCTTGGGCAGCATTTGTAGACTGTGAAGACATCGCTGTAGGTAAATTCTCTGAGTGCAGTAGACTCTGTGGCCTTAAAGGGGTAGATAAAGTACTACTAGTTTTGGGAGCTGAATTTCTATTATCACTTACAGCTACTAACGTTTGCCGTGGGGATGGGGTCAAATAAAATTGAGATTGTTGGTAGGGCTGAGGATGTAATCTGAACTGTTGTGGCAAAGCGGCAACAGCACTATAACGGTATTGGGGCTGTGCTGGTGGTAGTTGAATAGAAGGGTTAAAAGTTTGGCCGATACTACAAGGTGTGGATTGACAATATTGGGGCCTAGGGTATAAAGATTGTGTTTGGCTCCCATAGTTGCCAGTTTCACCAACAGGAGGTGCACCTGAGATATTTTGACCATTGGAGTTATAAAGAAGTTCAACCACTACGTCATATAATTTTCTTCTACATTCAACTTTTTTCAAAGGTGAGAGTTGCTCAACTAAAGGGGCCAGTGACAGGAGGAATAATTTTGTTTCGTTTAAGGAGTCTAAAAATTCACGACCCTCTAACCTCTGAAATCTGTAGTCCACATTACTCTTAAACAAAATAAATTGCTCCTCAAAACGTTGAAAACCTTCACCTATAATACCCTGCAGTGCCCGATAGTCACTTTGGTTTGTACGTGTAGGTTTATGCATCTGAAGAACTCTTGTCACGTTAGACGTCACAGGGTGGGAGTCAGCAACAGAAGATGAGGAGTCTCTGATAGAAGCTCCTTCACCATTGACAGAGACATGGGTTGAGGCGGTTTGATTTGCAGCCTCAGTTTGGGAAGAATCTTGTAGCTGAACAGTACTTGATGTTGTTCTGTAGAATAAAATAAATTTCACAATTAAAAGGAAAAATACTTATCCACAGGCAGCATGTAGTTGATAAGTTCAAAAACCATTGAAAAAACACTTGAATACGTATGCAAGGCAATGTCTAACTAAGTATTCCAGCAATAGCTAAAATTTCACCTAAATAAGCCTAAGTTTACAGAGTTTGAAATAGTGAGCTACTCATGGCCAAAAATTAAATGAGGCTACATAATCTCTAAATATGTCATGTGTTCTGCCACCATTGCAATGCATGTACTGCCGTAATTTTATGGCAGGGTATAGACCTTTGTTTAGAGTGGCTGGATTTTAATGTGGCAACATGTTCTACGTAACCTCAACACCACATTGGATAAACAGTGATGTCAAATTATGAGAAAATGCTTTGGCTTAGACAAAGCAATTACAATTTAAATACCCTAGAAGTGTTGAACAATTCCCTAAAAGTAAAAAAAAAACTTACCCTCTCTGGGGCACACACTTTCTTAAGAATTGTAAGAGTGGGGCAAATTTATACTGTCGCTTCTTCGGTGCAGAGCCACTTGGCAATTCCGATTCCTCTCTAAAGTCACGAACCATACGATCCCGTATAGACCGCCAACTATTTGAGATGTGGTCAACTACATAAAAAAAAAAAAAAAAAAAAAAAAAAGACCAGAAGCTTAAAACATTTTGAGATTTAATAAATTTACCTCTTGTCATCTATTAGAAATTGTTGTAGAAAAATCAGATGATAAATTTAAGTATTGTTAACTTTTTGAACAATAGTGGATGGTGACACTGAGGAAATCATGTGCAAGTCTGCAGTGAAGATTTCAAACAAGGCATTGTACTGGTCTGTGTCATTAGCAGCCTACTGGAGTGCACACAGTACAGGATGGCTCTGTGCTACACACTGCATGTCACTGTCAGGGATGGCAACGGACCAGTGTGCACTTTACCATAGACTGCCAATGACAAATTTATTATGTAAATACTACCCTACAGTATTAATTTAACAAAAAGCATAAGAAAAAGGGGAATAAAAAACCACATGGAGGATTCAGTCATCATTAAAGAAATAGACACTCGTGAAAATTACCATAAAGAAGCTGGTTCCTTTCTGTAAATTTTTCAAATGCCGGATCCATTTCAACAGCTACCTCATGCCATAACCTTGTAATTAGCACTGTGTTTGCATGCTGTTGATTACTTTTGTCCCACAAAGGTGGACGCAACTCAACAAGATGGATAAGATTTTCTTTATCTAGCATCCAATTTATTTTGTCTCGGTCACCCTCTGATCTTGAGCACTGCCAACAATAAACAATAAAAAAAAATTACCCCCCAAAAATTATACTTTGTAAAATTTGACTTTTGGAAAGACAAGATAGAGAAACGTACTGCACCTGACCCACGATCAGTATTCAAAATTCATTAAGGTTAGGAGCAATGCACCCTACAAGCAGCTACAATCAGCATATTATAAGTGCCATTATAAAGCAACTGGTATAAATTTACTTTTTTTGCTGACTTGGAAGCACGAGATTGTTGAGCGGCTTTACTGACAGGTTTCTTACCCTATGGAAAGAAAAAAAAACAATTTATACAACCAAAAACATACTTCTAAATATGACATAACATTATAAACTAGTGGCATATACACACCTTTGCTACTGTTTTTTCTGAAACAGGGGTCACATACTCGTCACTTTCTACGTGAGGTTGAGCACTAGACACTTCGATAGCCTAGGATAAATGTCAGTGTATTACATGCATCAACTGCTAATTATTACTTTGATTTTTAAAATCATTTATGATCCAAGCTGCCATTTAAAAAAAAAAAGTCTAATTTTTATTTTGGACTGGGGGTGTTGAGGGTGGTGCTAGGGAAGAGTGATAGATTGCATATCTAACTACAGAAGTTAAAAATATTACCGTATCTTCTCTACTTTCATCTGAGGATTCCGATTCGGGGCTTATAGTCTTTATAAAAAATAAAAAAAACAACATTACACATTGATAACCTTTACAAGGTATAAAACAATTTAAAAGTAAAAAAAAAAAAATTACAATAATTCGACGCCTTCTTTTTTCCTTCCCTCTAGCATCCATAGGTGATGAAGGCAATGACATCTAAAAAATAAAAACAAAAGGTGCTTAACAGTTTGCCAATATATCAAGAATATCTAATCAAGATCAAACATGCACCGATCAAGAGTACTACCACCCTCTTCAGGCCACAGGGCCAGCATGATGGTTGGAGAGATGATAGTTGCAGTACTCCAAACATGTGGTTGTAGGTTGTGGCCTAAGTGAAGATTAATTTTTTTCTCTCATTTCAAGGCTCTGATGGAGGTAGCAGAGCTGGAAACACCTAGGGTTGGATAGAAGTGTGCATTACGCCAACCAATCACTGCTAGTAAACCCATGCCAGTTGCACAAGGGCCCTGCCTAGGGGTAGGAGTGGTGCACACTGCAAGCAAGACCTGTGCAATTTGCACCACTACTACCTCCATCAGAGGCCAGACATGAGGGGGAGAAAATAAGACACAACAGCAAACCTACTACCACAGATACAGAGCACTACAACCCCCTTCAGGCACAAGGGCCCAGCCTAGGGGTAGGAGTGGTGCACACTGCAAGCAAGACCTGTGCAATTTGCACCACTACTACCTCCATCAGAGGCCAGACATGAGGGGGAGAAAATAAGACACAACAGCAAACCTACTACCACAGATACAGAGCACTACAACCCCCTTCAGGCACAAGGGCCCAGCCTAGGGGTAGGAGTGGTGCACACTGCAAGCAAGACCTGTGCAATTTGCACCACTACTACCTCCATCAGAGGCCAGACATGAGGGGGAGAAAATAAGACACAACAGCAAACCTACTACCACAGATACAGAGCACTACAACCCCCTTCAGGCACAAGGGCCCTGCCTAGGGGTAGGAGTGGTGCACACTGCAAGCAAGACCTGTGCAATTTGCACCACTACTACCTCCATCAGAGGCCAGACATGAGGGGGAGAAAATAAGACACAACAGCAAACCTACTACCACAGATACAGAGCACTACAACCCCCTTCAGGCACAAGGGCCCTGCCTAGGGGTAGGAGTGGTGCACACTGCAAGCAAGACCTGTGCAATTTGCACCACTACTACCTCCATCAGAGGCCAGACATGAGGGGGAGAAAATAAGACACAACAGCAAACCTACTACCACAGATACAGAGCACTACAACCCCCTTCAGGCACAAGGGCCCAGCCTAGGGGTAGGAGTGGTGCACACTGCAAGCAAGACCTGTGCAATTTGCACCACTACTACCTCCATCAGAGGCCAGACATGAGGGGGAGAAAATAAGACACAACAGCAAACCTACTACCACAGATACAGAGCACTACAACCCCCTTCAGGCACAAGGGCCCAGCCTAGGGGTAGGAGTGGTGCACACTGCAAGCAAGACCTGTGCAATTTGCACCACTACTACCTCCATCAGAGGCCAGACATGAGGGGGAGAAAATAAGACACAACAGCAAACCTACTACCACAGATACAGAGCACTACAACCCCCTTCAGGCACAAGGGCCCAGCCTAGGGGTAGGAGTGGTGCACACTGCAAGCAAGACCTGTGCAATTTGCACCACTACTACCTCCATCAGAGGCCAGACATGAGGGGGAGAAAATAAGACACAACAGCAAACCTACTACCACAGATACAGAGCACTACAACCCCCTTCAGGCACAAGGGCCCAGCCTAGGGGTAGGAGTGGTGCACACTGCAAGCAAGACCTGTGCAATTTGCACCACTACTACCTCCATCAGAGGCCAGACATGAGGGGGAGAAAATAAGACACAACAGCAAACCTACTACCACAGATACAGAGCACTACAACCCCCTTCAGGCACAAGGGCCCTGCCTAGGGGTAGGAGTGGTGCACACTGCAAGCAAGACCTGTGCAATTTGCACCACTACTACCTCCATCAGAGGCCAGACATGAGGGGGAGAAAATAAGACACAACAGCAAACCTACTACCACAGATACAGAGCACTACAACCCCCTTCAGGCACAAGGGCCCTGCCTAGGGGTAGGAGTGGTGCACACTGCAAGCAAGACCTGTGCAATTTGCACCACTACTACCTCCATCAGAGGCCAGACATGAGGGGGAGAAAATAAGACACAACAGCAAACCTACTACCACAGATACAGAGCACTACAACCCCCTTCAGGCACAAGGGCCCAGCCTAGGGGTAGGAGTGGTGCACACTGCAAGCAAGACCTGTGCAATTTGCACCACTACTACCTCCATCAGAGGCCAGACATGAGGGGGAGAAAATAAGACACAACAGCAAACCTACTACCACAGATACAGAGCACTACAACCCCCTTCAGGCACAAGGGCCCAGCCTAGGGGTAGGAGTGGTGCACACTGCAAGCAAGACCTGTGCAATTTGCACCACTACTACCTCCATCAGAGGCCAGACATGAGGGGGAGAAAATAAGACACAACAGCAAACCTACTACCACAGATACAGAGCACTACAACCCCCTTCAGGCACAAGGGCCCAGCCTAGGGGTAGGAGTGGTGCACACTGCAAGCAAGACCTGTGCAATTTGCACCACTACTACCTCCATCAGAGGCCAGACATGAGGGGGAGAAAATAAGACACAACAGCAAACCTACTACCACAGATACACAGCACTACAACCCCCTTCAGGCACAAGGGCCCTGCCTAGGAGTAGGAGGGATGAAAGTGGTTGTAGAACACAGATTCTGTGTATGTAACTTGTGAACTGTGTGCTGTATTGTTCTCTGCCTCTAATTTCTTGGTTCTGATGGAGGTAGTAGTCATGCAAACTGCATAGGGTTTGCATGAGACAAACCACCATGCTGGCCCTACATGGTTGTTCACTGCTAGAAAACCCACGCCAGTTTGCACCACTGCTACCTCCATCAGAGCCAAGAAGTTAGAGGCAGAGAACAATACAGCACACAGGGCACCACATATAAAGAGCAATACATCTAAACTACTAAAAAAATGAGCAAATATAACATGAACAGTGCATACAAACATTGTGTATTGAAAGAAAAAAAAATAGGTTGAATGGTGCACATGCTAAAATTCCAAACATTAAAACCCATGATTCTGTGGTATCCCAAAAAATTCCACACTTCAGAAATACTTTCTGTACTGCTTGTACAGTAGTCAACATTTAAAAGCAAAGATGAAAAAATACAAATACAAACTTACAGTATGCAGGATGAAGACTGCGTCCACACCAAAATACAGTCAAGGCAAAGAGTACAGGAAAAAAAACAAAACAATGAATCCACCAGGCTTGTCCAGATGAAAGGCTCCTTTGCAGAGATCAGTGCAACCATCTCACCCCCCAATATCCAAAAAATCCGGCAGCATGCATAGCAGAGTCCTCCTTGAAGCAAGGTAGCTCCATACTGACTCTACAACTCCTTTTATACCCAAGTGGATGCAACATTTTACCTTCTTCCGGCGCCTCTATGTCTGGCCAGAGTCTGTGGCAGGTGTCTTCTAAAAGGTCAAACCAATTAACCATCCGTTAACTGATTCACTACAAACATCAATCCGTTAACGTCTCTTCTGCATAGACAATCATATCCCTAAATATTGCATCATAACGCATGCGTTTTTTTTGACGTCCCCTAAAGTAGTGTCGCCGACGTTTTTTGATGCGCGAAATTAACGGATAGACGACGGATGACTAAAAAACGGATGCCTTAAATTAACATGCGTTGCAAACATTTCTGTATATCACAGAATGGCGACGTTAACGCAGCCGTTACCATACGATTTACCACCAAAAAACGGATCCGTTAAACGGATGCTAAAAACGCAGTGTGAACCTACCCTTAGCGACAATTTTGTGCCTTCAAAACGGCCTAGACTGTATAAGACGTACATGAGTTTGGAGAACCCCTGCCGTAAATCATGCATCAATGTTGAAAAATATTGAGCAGAATTGTAAACTATATGGGGGAGATTTATCAAACATGGTGTAAAGTGAAACTGGCTCAGTTGCCCCTAGCAACCAATCAGATTCCACCTTTCATTTTCCAAAGAGTCTGTGAGGAACGAAAGGTGGAATCTGATTGGTTGCTAGGGGCAAGGAAAACTGCCCTTACAAAACTTACTGAGCCCTTTATTCCTCTATATGTTTTCCATCCAGCTCTGAGGACACTCAATGGGATTCTGAGGTCACATGGTCTGAAAGCAGGACCGAATGTATAAGAATAAAGCACTAAGCTTATTATAACCATAGTATCATTTATCCTGACTACATGACCAACAGGGAAGGAAAAATATGTGCCCCCCCCCCCCCCAACAAAAAAGAGAGAAAGCAAGCGGATATTAATGTGCACACCCACACTTATATACCACCAATCAATTCCTTTATTAAAGGGGAAGTCCGGTGATTGTCAGATGGCAGGGGCAAGCTCTACTTATATCTGTCCGTGCCCATGAAGTGCTGCCCCACTGGCCCCCAGACCCCCACCAAAAGGCATTTCCCCCCAAGCTGTGATGACATCACAACTCGAGAGAAAATGCCTGACTCGGCTGATGGACTGTTGGCTCAGCCAATCAGTGACTGTAGCAGTGTCCCGCCCAAGTCACTGACTGGCTGAGTGTACTGTCAATCAGCAGGGTCATGACATCGCTGAGAAGAAGATCTCAGAGGCTGGGGGGTCCTGGAGCGGGTATCCGGCCAGGACAGGCACTGGGATAGGTGAGTAGTGGTGGTTATTATGTTTCCCAAGGCCCCTGCTTTTTCAAAAAATCATTGCAGCCCAGGACAATATAGGGTTAAAAACATTTAAAATGGTGGATACAGTACTTTGGTACATGACTCATAATCATGTGTCATGTGATGTTACATAGATAGTACAAAACAGAGGGATATTTCACAAAGACATGCACTCCAAAAACATACCGTACATTTTAACAAGTCCCACAAATCATATGATACTCAAATAAGTTAAAAAAAAGTCTCAAGATAGTAAAAAAGGTTCAGTGTATATATATATATGCAAAAAGTTGTGCCTGAAGGACCACAGACCATAAGTACCCAACATGTTTTACTATAAGAAAAACAGCTTCATCAAGGGAAGCAGAGGGTGTCCCACTCAATGGAAAAATCAGCTAAAACTCCAAGACTATTAAATACGATTTTTTAATATATGTGTAGTAATAGAACTTGATGGTGCCTGTCCGGAAAAAACTCCCCAATATGATAATAATAATAATAATAATAATAATAGCTTCTTTATGTATATACAGTAACTCTGACTTATTCTCCAGCACTTTCTATCACTTAATACACACGTATATTGCATATCATTATTGTCTATTTATTATCACTACCTAAGGCCCCCTTCACACGTCCGGAAAATCTGTCCGGATTTCCTATCAGGAAATCCGGACGGATTTCCGGACTCATAGACTAACATTAGACACGGACACCCTTCCGGATTTTTCTGGAAGGGTGTCCGTTCCGGAAAATAGGACCGGATTTTTTAGATCCTGTCCTATTTTCGTCCGGAAATCCGGCACGGACGCCCCCATAGAAGTCTATGGGAGCGCCGGAATCACGGGCATTTTCCTGATGTATATCAGGAAAGTGTCCGCGATTCCGGACTGGTAGAGAGCCAGCCCCGGCCGCCGTCCGATCACACCCCCATCCCCCCCGCACCGCACCGCACACTCTGCCCGGCACTACAGATCCCCCCCCCCCCCGCCGCCGCCGCCGCCGCCGCCTAACCCCCAGCACCTCCGCCGACCCCCCCCCCGCCCCCGCCGCCGCCGCCGCATCTGACCGTCTCCCCCTCTCCCCCTGCTGGCAGGCCATGATGGGAGTTGTAGTTCTGCAGCCTGTGGCCATCCAGGTTGCAGAAGTACAACTCCCATCATGGCTCTGCTGGCAGGCCATGATGGGAGTTGTAGTTCTGCAGCCTGTGGCCATCCAGGTTGCAGAAGTACAACTCCCATCATGGCTCTGCTGGCAGGCCATGATGGGAGTTGTAGTTCTGCAGCCTGTGGCCATCCAGGTTGCAGAAGTACAACTCCCATCATGGCTCTGCTGGCAGGCCATGATGGGAGTTGTAGTTCTGCAGCCTGTGGCCATCCAGGTACACGGGTACCTGTGATTTATGTTGGCATACTAGACAATATTATCTCATCAGGAAATCCTGAAGGTTTTTCCTGATGGTTTCCTGATGGTAAAAACGGATTACTGTCAGGAAATCCTGATACTATCCTGATGACATTTAAGGTCTCCTGATCAGGATTTCCTGACAGTAAAAACTGACACGGACGTGTGAAGGGGGCCTAAGTGAGTACATATATAGTATATAGCTAATGAGATACTTGCTAGGAAAGAGCTAAAGAAAACCACCAGCCAACACACAATTACTAAAGAGCACGTCAACACCAGCAACAAATTATAAAATTGCAGGTTCAACGTGTCCATTAGTTGTTTGATGTGGAATGTAATGAAGTTAAACAACCACAGGGAAAATATAGTCGTTAAATAAACTGTCTGCACTAATCTACTACTAAATGTGTCTATTTAGGATTCAGGGTTTTGGGGGATTTTTCCCCCCATACATTTCCTGCCTTCATACCGGGAATCTACTGTACCAGAGCATACTGTCATGGCTGCAGCATAACAGATGGGACTTAGGGTTCCATATGGTATGAGGCCAACCTACTACGGCAAGACTTCTCCCTGCCCCTAGCATTGATTGATAGATCTTGCCCACACAGAACAACACTCAGGTAGCAATATCTAAACCACTGTGCACATTGTGTTGTTTACATAATAATCAGCTGAACTAAGGAGAGCTCACATAAAGTACTGACAATATGCAGGCCTGTATTTAGAGTTCATGCTGCCCTAGGCACTTTGCATGCCGAGGCGCCCCCCCCCCCCCCCGGCGAACTAGTGCCCCCTTCCCCTCGGCACTGGCAGGTTACATGCATGGTGTATACCCTGGCACAGCTGGCAGGCCGGCACTCCAGCACCCAGTACTACTGAGCGGCACCCCCCGACTGTCAGTAGTACTGGGGTGCCCTTTTGCTTGATGCCCGCTCTTCTCATCATCAGACGTGATGGAGGAAGGAAGGAGGGCGGGGACTTAATTTGGGGACAGCTTCTGTCCAGTGTAGGACTGGGGCACCTGGGGCCCACCAATATACAACCAGTGAGACACGACATGCTGACCCGCTTCTTTCCTGGATTTATCTGTATCTGTGACAAATCTCAGAACACCCTCCATTTATACAGCTCTCAGGGTATGCTGGGATTTGTAGTCTCTGAGAGGACAACCCTTTAATAAATCACTGTGTGCAGAGTCTCCTGGTGGCTGCAATCTGTGGGTGACAACCATCAGCCCTGAAGGTCCAGCAATACATCTGTCTACAGCCGCAGTTATCATAGGATTGTACTACTTTACTACAACTCCCAGCATATCCTGAGGGCTGCAGACTGTCAGTACATGCTGGGAGTTGTAGTGCATGCAGCTGTTAGGTCCTAGGAGGCTTGGTGGAAGATCAGAATACATAGATCTGTGGGGGCTCAGTGCAGGGAAGTGACCCCAGAACATCACTAATAGGGGATAGAACAAAAACATCTCCCCCAATATCTTATTAGTGATGTTCTGGGGTCACTTCCCTACACTGCGCCCCCACAGATCTATGTATTCCTATATGTCGTATAATGCACCTAGGACCCAACTAGAACAGCTGCAGGCACTACAACTCCCAGCATATCCCGAGGGCTGCAGACTCAGTACATGCTGGGAGTTGTAGTGCCTGCAGCTGTTGTAGTTGGGTCCTAGGTGCATCATACACTGGATGCTTTGTGGGAGATCAGAATACAGAGATGTGTGGGGGCTCAGTGTAGGGAAGTGACCCCAGAACATCACTAATAGGGGATAGGGGGAGATGTTTTTGTTCTATCCCCCATTAGTGATGTTCTGGGGTCACTTCCCTGCACTGAGCCCCCACAAATCTATGTATTCTGATCTCCCACAAAGCACCTAGTGTATAGGACCCAACTACAACAGCTGCAGGCACTACAACTCCCAGCATGTACTGAAAGTCTGCAGCCCTCAGGATATGCTGGGAGTTTTAGTACCTGCAGCTGTTGTAGTTGCATTCTAGTTTAAAAGTTTGTGCTAGTGTACTGTAGTGACCGCGGGGCTGTGTCAGTACACTACCGCAAACCATACACTGACCCATTTAGACCCCAATGGTACACAGGCTCTGCACACTATAGAAGTGATTACAGTGCAGTTACTAATGACTCACAGGTGACGTCTTCTCCCATTGCCGTTGCTCACTTTTTTCTTTCTTCTCCATCTGGTGCAGCCATCATGATGACTTCTCCGACCACAACTCGTCTGCAGGCGGGCAGAGCAGGGTGACTGGGGAAGGGAGGCAGCTGGGGGTAACTGGGGAAAGGAGGCAGCTGGGGATGGCAGGAGGAACAGCTGGGGTGATAGGGGGAGGGAGAGAAGCTGGGGAGTAGCTGGAGTGACAGGGGGAGCAGGAGAAGCTGGGGAACAGGGGGAGCAGCTGGGGCGATGAAGGCAGCTGGGGCAATGGGGAGAAGCTGGGGCGACAGGGGGAGAAGATGGGGTGGCAGATGGGGTGGCAGGGGGAGGGGGATAAGCTGGGGTGACAGGGGGAGGGGGAGAAGCTGGGGAACAGGGGGAGCAGCTGGGGCGACAGGGGGAGGGGGAGCTGTTCTGTCCCCACATGCGGCGAGTGAAGGTTTATCTGACTAGTGGGCCTGACTGGAGATTCCTACCTTGTATTCCAGCATATGAGGCAGACAGGAACCAGAATAAGCGTCAGGTAGAGTAGGAAATTGAGCAGAACGTAGTTTAATAACGTCACATACAGCTTAGTCACAGATGCAGTATAGTAGTTATATTGGGCTGTTGCTGCTTTCCTAGAAGATACCTTGCTGACACTTGTAATTTCTGGTCAGAAGATTATGACTCTGATAAGCCCAAGCAAGCACTACTTCTCCAGTCAGGAGCAGGATGAAGAATGCCTGCTACAGGAAGTGACGTGGAGACTGGGCTATAAGACACACCCACTAAGGGACAAACCAAAAAATGTGAAAATGGAGGGGAGTCTAAACTCTTGGCCAGCAGATGGCAGCACAACAAGAATACATGTAATGAATACAACAAGGAATGAATGTAAACAATGCAGTTATAAAACATCTGAATAACATACAGATAAGTGAGGAGAACAGCACACTCCCCGTCTGAAATTCCCTAGGGGGATTTCACTATAAACTAATTTCTATGAAATATAGTGCAAAACCTGAAACAAAACATGTTAATATGCAATATAAACCGTGAGATAATCCTGTTTCATAACTGAGGAATAAAGTTCTTTAAAGGAAAGTTCAGTCCTGTTCATCCGCCAGGAACATCCTCAACAGGCAATATCAGGATCAGTTCGTTGATAGGCCTTGCAAACGTTTTGGTCTCACCCTTCCTGGAGATCTTCAACTCCACCTTCCGGATCTTGCCATCCTTGCTGGAAGAACTTTTGTAACTAGTCCCATAGGCCAGTCCATCCTTTCGGTTTGTTGTTCCTTCATCAATACGAGGTCTCCTTTCTTCAAGTTTGGTTTCTGGTGTTGCCATTTTCTTCTTCCTTGAAGAATCACAAGATACTCCTTTCGCCATCTGTTCCAGAAGTAATCCGCTAAGTGTTGTACACGTTTCCACTGTTTTTGGTAGATGTTTCCATGAGTGTACTCTCTACTTGGCGTCAGTTGATTCCCAGTTTTCTGGGTGAGAAGAGTAGCTGGAGTCAGTATAGCTGGTGCTTCAGGATCCATTGATACTGGAACAAGGGGTCTTGAGTTGATGATGGCGGAAACCTCAGCAAGAAGAGTAACCAGAGTCTCATGTGTGAGTCTTGAAGAATTCACATCCATAAGCATAGAGTTCAAGATGCTGCGTGAGATCCCGATCATCCTTTCCCAGGTGCCTCCCATGTGGGAACTATGAGGAGGATTGAAAATCCAGGTGCAACCCTTCTCTGCCAGCTGATCTTGGATGGGCTTGGTGCCAATATTCAGTTCTTTCCCCTTGCTGGCAGTAAGTGAGGCTTTGACATAGCATCTTGGGATGTTGATCTGATCCAAAGCATACAAAGATTGCTTCCAGGCTTCCCACTTTTGCTCTTTATCAGAAGGAAGGGGGGCATCCCAATCCTTGATGGTTTCAGAAAGCTGTCTCAGTAGGGATTTACCTTGTATGGTGATGGGCGCTACAAATCCCAGTGGATCGTATAGGCTGTTCACAACTGACAGGACACCACATTTTGTAAAGGGTTTGTCCGCACGACTTACTTGAAAGCCAAAGGAGTCGGCGGACAGATCCCACCTCAGGCCTAAGCTTCTTTGCACTGGTGGATCGTCTTGTCCCAGGTTTATGTCCTTGAATCCAGGAGCATGATCATCTGACTCGAAGGCTCTCATGACAGCCAGGCTGTTTGAAGCGATTTTGTGTAGCCGTAGTTTGGCTTGGTACAGCATGTTTTGAGTCCTTTTAAGTAAATCAATTGCCTCTTCTTCAGTAGGTAATGATTTGAGTCCATCATCTACGTAGAAGTCCTTTTCTACAAAGTCTCTGGCATCCTTTCCATACTGGGACTCTCCCTCTTTGGCGGTTCTGCGAAGGCCATAAGTCGCTACAGCAGGTGAAGGGCTGTTCCCAAATACATGTACCCTCATGCGGTACTCCATCATCTCCTTGGTGGTGTCATTGTCCTTGTACCACAGAAATCTGAGGAAGTTCCTGTGGTCCTCTCTGACTATGAAGCAGTGGAACATCTGTTCAATATCAGCGGTGATGGCAACAGGCTCTTTTCTGAACCTCATCAAGACTCCGACAAGGTTATTTGTCAGATTGGGACCTGTGAGAAGGACGTCATTAAGAGACACACCTTGATGTTTGGCGCTTGAGTCAAATACAACCCTAATTTGATTAGGTTTTCTGGGATGGTATACTCCGAATGAAGGTAAGTACCAGCACTCCTCGTTCTTCTTCAAAGATGGAGCTGGTTCTGCATGGTTGTTCCGGAATATTCTTTCCATAAACGTGACAACGTGTTCTCTCATTTCAGGCTTGCTGTTTAGGGAACGCTGAAGAGAGTTAAATCTTT
Source organism: Dendropsophus ebraccatus (assembly GCF_027789765.1). Lineage (NCBI taxonomy): Eukaryota > Metazoa > Chordata > Amphibia > Anura > Hylidae > Dendropsophus > Dendropsophus ebraccatus. The sequence continues at coordinate 80,211,183 of NC_091464.1, forward strand.
GCAAAGCTTGTTCCCGGTTGTTTGGGAGTCTTACCCTGGAAGCTCTGAACGGTAGTGGAGAAACCCAGTGATTGGTTTCCTCCTTAGAGAATTCACTGTCCATTATCTTGACAAAGTCTCTGTCCTCTACTGACAAGGCTACTTTATCGTCATCCTTCGTTGTGAGGAACACTGATCTCCCCAAGTTGTCAGCATAGGGGGAGGGAATGACGTCAGGCAGCTGTATGAGGTCTGGAGGTTTCTCCTTGACTTTATAGTGATGAGGGCACGGCTTGATGCAAGATGTGCGTCCGTCCCTGTGCACGTAAGTCTTAAAGGAGTCAATTCCTGATTGATCCAAGCATACATTTCCAATGATTACCCATCCCAAGTCCAGTCTCTGGGCGTATGGGGCATAGTCAGGACCGTTACACTGCTGACGCACCTTGTGTACCCTTAGATTGTCTCTGCCAAGCAGGAGTAGAATTTCAGCGTCCATATCCAAGGGTGGGATAACACTGGTCAGGTGCCTTAGGTGTGGTTGGTGAAATGCAGCTTCTGGGGTAGGAATCTCATCCCTGTGATCAGGTATTTGGTCACATTCAATCAGTGTAGGTAAGGGTATCTCTGTGTCTCCATTGATGGGAGAAGCGGTGAATCCCTGTGCTCTTCTGCCACAAGTCTCTATGCTGCCTGAGCAGGTGTTTAAGGTATAGGGTTTTGTGGGTCCCTCGATCCCAAAGGCTTCAAAGAATTTAGGTCCGGCTAGGGACCGGTTGCTCTGGTCATCAATGATTGCATACATTTTTAGAGCCTTTTTTGGTTGTCCTTCTGGGTAAACCTTGATTAGACATATTCTGGCACAACATTTGTCCCTTTGGCTCTCCCCACATACCTCCGAGCATGAACAGGAAACATCAGTGGTAGAGTTAGCACGATTCTGAGGCTCCCCGCCATGGCTTGTAGTGGGAATACTGGTAATTGCAGCCGATGAATCGCTGGTGGGTGGGGTTAGGTGCATAACCGTGACATGTCTGTCGCTGTGACACTCCTCACACTTAATGGCAGATTTACAGTCCTTAGCCATATGCTCCAATGAGGCGCAGCATCTGAAACATACTCCTAGCTCAGTGAGGATTTTCTTGCGTTCCTGTATGGGTTTGGACCTGAAGCCTCTGCATTTATTTAGTGAGTGAGGTTTTTTATGAATGGGACATTCACGATTAAAGGACTTGTCTCTTGATGAGTTAGTTTGGTGTTTACCCGTGGATGCTGCAGGTGGTGGCAGGTTAGTCTTTCTAACACTCGCACAGCTCTTAAAGTCTCTGTGTTTCTGTGTGACACCTTCATACCTTGATGATGATGCAGCTGGAATGTTGAGCTCCAGGAAGTCAAGACTGGGGTCATTCCTCATCTGGGCCTGTTCGTCGATGAACCTGCAGAAGTGGATGAATGGTGGAAAGGTGACATCATGTGCTCTCTTATATCTTGAGACTGATGTTGCCCACTTCTCCTGCAAACTGTATGGCAGCTTTGTGACGATTGGGTTTACCCCATGGGCGGTATCCAGATAGCATAGTCCAGATAGACGAGGATCTCTTTTAGCAAGTTCCAGTTCCATGAGCAGATCACTTAAGTCCTGAAGCTTGTGGACTTCCTTCAGATTAATCTTTGGGATGTTCTGCAGTCTCTTGAATAGGGCTTTCTCTATTGCTTCGGCACTGCCAAAGGTACGTTCAAGTCTCTGCCAGGCAGCGGCAAGACCTGCTTCAGCTTGTCCCACATAGACAGTCCTTAAGCTCTTGATGCGATTTGTAGAGCCAGGGCCCAGCCATTTGACCATGAGATCAAGCTCCTGCTCTGCGGTAAGGTTGAGGTTGGCGATGGCAGCTTTGAAGGTTGCTTTCCAGGCTCTGTAGCTCTCTGCGCGGTCGTCAAATTTGGAGAGACTGGTGTTGATCAGCTCCCTGCTAACCATGTACCTTGCGAACTCAGATATATCTGTTTTCTCACTTCTTGTTGCCGTGTCAACTCGTTGTACCCCTTGGGCATATGGGTTGGTTGGCGTGAAAGGGTGAGATGTTCCAGGGTAGAATGATGTCGCTGCAGGGTTGAGCTGTGGTTTAGCCTCTATAAGTTCTGACGACCGCTGCTTGTGCTGCGCGACTAGGCCAGAAAACACTCGGTAACCATCTTCCTGTGATAGTTGTCCTTGAGAAGGCACATCTGGGTGACGATCATCAGTTCGTGCGGGTGCTATAGGTGGCACCGTAGCTGCAGGTAGAGCTGACTTGGAGATTTCAGTGTTGTCAGCTTGAATGGTGCTAGAAATAGGGGGGGCTGCAGGTAACTGATTCAGCACATAGTCATTGGTGCGATCGACAGGATTGTCTGTTTCTTGTGGCAAGCAAACTGGATCGAGACTTTGGCTCATTGCTTGCTCAAGTACCTTTACTTTGGCCAATGCAATTTCCTCTTCCATCTCTGTTTGAAGGATCTTTATCTGAGCCTCTGCTTCTGCACTCTCTTTTTTAGCCTTAGCTTCGGCCATTGCAACTTCCTCTTCCATCTCTGTTTGAAGGATCTTTATCTGAGCCTCTGCCATTACTTCTTTTCCTCTGAAGGCACGTCTTATTTTGGATTGCTCTGCATCTATGCGGGCCTCTAGTATTCTGTCACTCAGGACTGAGCTTCTTGAGCACGAGGATCTGTATGACCGTGATGAACGTTTAGATGAATTTGATCTGTGCGATCTAGTCTCTTGTAGATGAGAGATACGGAGCTCCGCTTTATCTTTAGCATTCTGCACCATGGTGTCTCTTTCTATTTCTGATGATTCTGCCTTGATCAGCTCTGTTAAAGCTTCATCGATATTAGAGGCTTTTAAGAAGGTGATATACTTTGCAAACATTCTCTTATATCTTTCATGCTCTGTATTCAGCCGTGCAACAGCATCTTGTTGACTCTCGGCGTCACCCTTGAAGGATTGAAGACTTGCCACGAGGGAGGTAACTCGTTTCCATCTCTCCTCCAGGTCATCACAGAGCTCATTTTTAGCAGTATGATAATTTTCAATTACCTTTAGTGTCGGTTTGAGAGAGCGTCTTGGTCGGACAACTTGGTCTGTTGGAAGTGTGAGTTCTGCTTCCTGCTGTTCCAAATCATCACTATCAACTTGTCCTTGCTGTGTTTTATCGCTGGGGAGTTGCTCGGGATGCTTTTCGGCCATTTTGATTTAAAGTGTACTGTCTCTTTAAGAAAATTAACTTTGGAATTGGGGTCTGAAAATCGCAGCACAGCTTCTTTAGGACACCCCGATATGATTCCCAGCGTTATTTGAGTGATTTGTGGGGTTTTCAAGTCTGGGTGGCCAGACCAACGGGAGGTAGTATGCAGCAAGTCTCTTAGGAGGGGTATGGTCTGAGGGAGCTTCACACACAAAACTGTTCTTCTACTGAGTGATGAAAGGTTCATGTAAGATATGAGAAACAGCTTGGGATGCTTTGTGGAAGACTTTATGCAGGTGTAGAATTTAGCAGACACACACTGTGCTTGTCCTGAGGCCTGTCTAGACGTGCTGTCTCAGATTAGCTGACCATGTGCTTGTTGCTATGGAGACCTCTGACTGATCTGGGTTACAGGCAATTTCTAGCTGTGATTTTGGGCTTTTTAAGTGAATCTTCTGACTGTTCTGTCCCCACATGCGGCGAGTGAAGGTTTATCTGACTAGTGGGCCTGACTGGAGATTCCTACCTCGTATTCCAGCATATGAGGCAGACAGGAACCAGAATAAGCGTCAGGTAGAGTAGGAAATTGAGCAGAACGTAGTTTAATAACGTCACATACAGCTTAGTCACAGATGCAGTATAGTAGTTATATTGTGCTGTTGCTGCTTTCCTAGAAGATACCTTGCTGACACTTGTAATTTCTGGTCAGAAGATTATGACTCTGATAAGCCCAAGCAAGCACTACTTCTCCAGTCAGAAGCAGGATGAAGAATGCCTGCTACAGGAAGTGACGTGGAGACTGGGCTATAAGACACACCCACTAAGGGACAAACCAAAAAATGTGAAAATGGAGGGGAGTCTAAACTCTTGGCCAGCAGATGGCAGCACAACAAGAATACATGTAATGAATACAACAAGGAATGAATGTAAACAATGCAGTTATAAAACATCTGAATAACATACAGATAAGTGAGGAGAACAGCACAGGAGCAGCTAGGGGTGGCAGGGGGAGAAGATGGGAGGGCAGCTGGGGTGGCAGGGGGAGAAGCTGGGGTGACAGGGGGAGAACCTGGGGCGACAGGGGGAGAAGCTGGGGAATGGGGAGAAGCTGGGGAACAGGGGGAGCAGCTGGGGCGACAGGGGGGCAGTCGGGTTAACAGGGAGGGGAAAAGCTGGGGAACAGGGAGAGAAGCTGGGGCGACAGGGGGAGAAGCTGGGGAATGGAGAGAAGCTGGGGAACAGGGGGAGCAGCTGGGGCAACAGGGGGGCAGTCGGGTTAACAGGGAGGGGAGAAGCTGGGGAACAGGGGGAGAAGCTGGGGAACAGGGGGAGAAGCTGGGGCGACAGGGGGAGGGGGAGCAGCTAGGGGTGGCAGGGAAAGGCGGAGAAGCTGGGTAACAGGGGGAGCAGCTGGGGCGACAGGGGGAGGGGGAGCAGGGGGAGAAGATGGGAGGGCAGCTGGGGTGGCAGGGGAGCAGCCGGGGGGCAGAGGGAACAGCCGGGGGGGCAGAGGGACCAGCGCAGAGAGACCAGCTGGGGGGGATGCAGAGGGACCAGCGGGGGGGGGGGGGTGGCAGAGGGACCAGCGGGGGGGGGGTGGCAGAGGGACCAGCTGGAGGGGGGCAGAGGGACCAGCGGGGGGGGGGGGGGGGGCGGTGGATTAGCCGGCCGGCAGGGACAAAGGCAGGCTGGGAAGGAAGGTCCCCCTATGCAGGGCCGGCGTGAGCTTCCGGCACAGACTGTCACACAGGCCGGAAGCTCACAGTGCAGCCCTGCGATGCCCGAACATCCCTGCTCAGCAGCGGCATGATGACGTCACACGCACGCTGCTGAGCAGGGAGGTTCGGGCATCGCGGGGCTGCACTGTGAGCTTCCGGCCTGTGTGACAGTCTGTGCCGGAAGCTCACGCCGGCCCTGCATAGGGGGACCTTCCTTCCCAGCCTGCCTCTGTTCCTGCCGCCCGACTGATCCCCCGGCCGACTGATCACAAGACCCCCCCCCCCCTCGCCGCACCACCCGGGCGCGGATGTCAGCGGCGGGGCGGCGGAGGGGGTAAAAAAATAAATAAATAAATAAAAAAAGAAATGTGTCCTGCGGGTGCCGCCCCCCGCAGGGCGCCGCCCTAGGCACCGGACCACGGGTGCCTAGTGGCAAATACGGCCCTGACAATATGACTTATTATGGGAGGCAGAGAATATAGGATGCAAACACACAAAAAAAATGCACAGGCCCCATAGCAGTGGCATGGTCTGCCTTTATGGTAGCTACACTATACAGTGAATTGTAAAGTGCTGCGGAATCTGTTGGCGCTATATAAATAAAAAAAAAAAATGATTATTAGACTGCAACGGATAACTAGATAGAGCTGGGGGAAACCATGCTAAGCATGTTCTCTCCTAGATCTGTGAGAGAGCCTCATAAGGTAACTCTATGGTCAGAGGCTGATGGAATTTCAGGATGGGGTGGAAAACAAGGGCAGATTCATACCTCTGCAGTCTTTGTTAGGAGGCCTGTGACCTAGTATTGTCAAGTCCAGGCCCGGACTGATAATCTGGCAGGCCGGGCAAATGCCCGCTGGGCTGCTCAGATTATCAGTCGGAGGGCCGCCGACCAGCCCCCCTGCTAAGTAAACCACGAGCCACCACGCCCCCGCCCGCCGCGGCCGTAAGAACTTTGTGTGGCCGCCCTGCATTTGCTGCCGTCCTCTGCTGTTAGCTGCTTACATATTCTGTTACCAGCAGCCCGATGCAGCCCGGCCCCTGAAGGCTCACAGCTCCAGCCCCGCCTCCTGCATCCCTCTCCTCTCCTGCTCGTCGGCAGACGTGTGACGTCATCAGTTGCTGCCCGCCCGAGCAGGAGAGAAGAGAGATGCAGGCGCCGCGGGGCTGGAGCTGTGAGCCTCCGGGGCCGGGCTGCATCGGGCTGCTGGTAACAGAATATGTAAGCAGCTAACAGCACCAGACCAGAGAGGAACAGAGAGGACCTGCTGGATCCACCAGAGGTGAGTATACTTTTGTTTTTTTGTTTTTTACATGAATGCTCCTACACAGTGGGAGCTTTACTTGGGGCCTATAACATGGAGTTATAGACCCCTCTATACTATACTATGTGGGGGCTGTACAGGGGGAAAATGCCATGTGGGGGGCTACAGAGGGATGCTTTTACTGTGTGGGGGGCTTCAGGGGGGGATAATATGTTGTGATTATTCTATGTGGGGGCTGGCTGCACAAGGACCTATACTATGTGGGGGGGGGGATAATATGTGGGGGCTGGCTACACAGTGAGTGACATCCCCGTATACTGTGCATATACTGAGTGACATCCCCGTATACTGTGCATATAGTGAGTGACATCCCCGTATACTGTGCATATACTGAGTGACATCCCCGTATACTGTGCATATAGTGAGTGACATCCCCGTATACTGTGCATATACTGAGTGACATCCCCGTATACTGTGCATATAGTGAGTGACATCCCCGTATACTGTGCATATACTGAGTGACATCCCCGTATACTGTGCATATAGTGAGTGACATCCCCGTATACTGTGCATATACTGAGTGACATCCCTGTATACTGTGTATATAGTGAGTGACATCCCTGTATACTGTGCATATAGTGAGTGACATCCCCGTATACTGTGCATATACTGAGTGACATCCCCGTATACTGTGCATATACTGAGTGACATCCCTGTATACTGTGCATATGGTGAGTGACATCCCTGTATACTGTGCATATACTGAGTGACATCCCTGTATACTGTGCATATACTGAGTGACATCCCTGTATACTGTGCATATACTGAGTAACATCCCTGTATACTGTGTATATAGTGGGTGACATCCCTGTATACTGTGCATATACTGAGTGACATCCCTGTATACTGTGTATATAGTGAGTGACATCCCTGTATACTGTGCATATACTGAGTAACATCCCTGTATACTGTGTATATAGTGAGTGACATCCCTGTATACTGTGCATATACTGAGTGACATCCCTGTATACTGTGCATATACTGAGTGACATCCCTGTATACTGTGCATATAGTGACATCCCTCTATACTGTGTATATAGTGAGTGACATCCCTGTATACTGTGCATATACTGAGTGACATCCCCGTATACTGTGCATAATATAGTGAGTGACATCCCCGTATACTGTGCATATAGTGAGTGACATCCCCGTATACTGTGCATATAGTGAGTGACATCCCTGTATACTGTGCATATACTGAGTAACATCCCTGTATACTGTGTATATAGTGGGTGACATCCCTGTATACTGTGCATATACTGAGTGACATCCCTGTATACTGTGCATATAGTGAGTGACATCCCCGTATACTGTGTATATAGTGAGTGACATCCCTGTATACTGTGCATATACTGAGTAACATCCCTGTATACTGTGTATATAGTGAGTGACATCCCTGTATACTGTGCATATACTGAGTGACATCCCTGTATACTGTGCATATACTGAGTGACATCCCTGTATACTGTGCATATACTGAGTAACATCCCTGTATACTGTGTATATAGTGGGTGACATCCCTGTATACTGTGCATATACTGAGTGACATCCCTGTATACTGTGTATATAGTGAGTGACATCCCTGTATACTGTGCATATACTGAGTGACATCCCTGTATACTGTGTATATAGTGAGTGACATCCCTGTATACTGTGCATATACTGAGTGACATCCCTGTATACTGTGCATATACTGAGTGACATCCCTGTATACTGTGCATATACTGAGTGACATCCCTGTATACTGTGCATATAGTGACATCCCTGTATACTGTGCATATACTGAGTGACATCCCTGTATACTGTGCATATACTGAGTGACATCCCTGTATACTGTGCATATACTGAGTGACATCCCTGTATACTGTGCATATAGTGACATCCCTGTATACTGTGCATATACTGAGTGACATCCCTGTGTACTGTGTATATAGTGGGTGACATCCCCGTATACTGTGCATATACTGAGTGACATCCCTGTATACTGTGTATATAGTGAGTGACATCCCTGTATACTGTGCATATAGTGACATCCCTGTATACTGTGCATATAGTGAGTGACATCCCTGTATACTGTGCATATACTGAGTAACATCCCTGTATACTGTGCATATAGTGAGTGACATCCCTGTATACTGTGCATATACTAAGTGACATCCCTGTATACTGTGCACATACTGAGTGACATCCCTGTATACTGTGCATATACTGAGTGACATCCCTGTATACTGTGCATATAGTGACATCCCTGTATACTGTGCATATACTGAGTGACATCCCTGTATACTGTGCATATACTAAGTGACATCCCTGTATACTGTGCACATACTGAGTGACATCCCTGTATACTGTGCACATACTGAGTGACATCCCTGTATAATGTGCATATAGTGACATCCCTGTATACTGTGCATATACTGAGTGACATCCCTGTATACTGTGCATATAGTGACATCCCTGTATACTGTGCATATACTGAGTGACATCCCTGTATACTGTGCATATACTGAGTGACATCCCTGTATACTGTGCATATACTGAGTGACATCCCTGTATGTTGTGACTATACTATGTGGGGGCTGGCTACACAGAGACCTATACTATTTGGGGGATACAAGAAGGGGGGAATAATATGTTGTGGCTATACTATGTGGGGGCTACAAAGGGGGATATACTATGTGGGTGCTACACAGTGGGAAGGGCTATACTATGTGGGGGGCCTATATTATGTGGGACTGCACAGGGCATCTATATTATGTGTGGGGGGCTATATGCCTGACTACTATTTAGAGGCACATATTGGGCCTGACTGCTTATGTAGGAGCACAGAGGGGGCACTGTTACTGTGTAAAGCAATGGGGAATATAAGGTTATGATGAGGTATGAGGTTAGGTTGGTGCTGGAGCGTGGAGCCTAAAGTGTTTGTCTCGCAGATTCTGGGGAGAAGAGTCATGGCTGGAGAAATCTTCATGATGGGCTGAGCCAGATGGAAAGAAAAGGAAAAAACAGACAGCTTTGACTATCAAAAAGTCACTTATGATTCATGTAGAGAAGACGCCTCCTGTAAGTCACTGGATGTAACTGCACAATCATGCTTAATCACTTCACATGTACAGGATCTGCAACAGATTTGATGCTGGGTTCTGTCATTGAGTAACAAAGCTATCTGCAGCATCAAATCCTGTGTGTGTGAACACACTCTTAAGGTCTGTAGATCCTTTGTATAGCTGCATCTCTACCTCTATTTGGTCACTGCTAGAGATGAGAGACCTTACAGTAAGTTTAGGTTCACATGAACCCAAATGCTCTGAACTTCATCTCTGGTCAATGCTGAGGTAGAAGATTGCATTTTATATACTGGTGGTATAAAGGGGATATTATTAATAGACAGTACAGCAGTATTATCCAGTCACTGTATGATGGCAGTGGTCATGGTATTATTTGTCCTGTGTATACTCATTTTATTGGTAATACTTGTGTTCACGTAGTGGATTTATTCAGTGACAGCATAGTGGTATTAGTCATGTTGTAGTGATGATGGTAGTTGATGTATTATCTGTTACTTGTATACTGTAATAATGGTAGTATCAGTCTCTTTATAATAGATTGGCCAGTAACAGTAATGATGATATTCGCTTCCTGTATACTGGTGTTTTTTGGTAACTATAATAGCTATTTAGAGATATACAGTATAATCATGCATAGAAAATTGTCTTACCAGTGCTAACATTATACAGGAAATGTGTAATATTATTTTACATATCCTAACAATTTCCCTAGGACCCTACTTATATATATTATCACTGTTGTAGCTAGATAGATAGATAGATGATAGATAGATAGTTCGATAGATAGATAGGAGATAGATAGATAGGAGATAGATAGGAGATAGATAGATAGATAGGAGATAGATAGATAGATAGATAGATAGATAGATAGAAGATAGATAGATAGGAGATAGATAGATAGATAGATAGATAGGAGATAGATAGATAGGAGATGGATAGATAGATAGATAGATAGATAGATAGATAGATAGATAGATAGATAGATAGATAAGAGATAGATAGACTTGGCACCATTTCTGTCAATAAAAATGAGTTGCAATAGAACACAACATGACCTAAGTGTGATATGGTATGTGGGCTGGAGGGGTGTGAGTGCCAGGGCTGATTTTCAGTCCCAGTCCGGCCCTGGTCAAGTCTATCGCAAAAAAAAGTTTATGCTGCATGATAGTAACACAGCTTGGCTAATGGGAAAGAGTTGGGGCCACTTACATACTCTTGTCATGTGTATTTCTAATAATAAGTATATGGTGCAGGATAATAAATCAGCTGTTTTAATGGGGAGAAAAAGTTGGGGCTCACTTAAACAGTATTGGCCATTTTTTTGAAAAAAAAGAGTCTTTCCTGAATAATGGGAACCAGAGTGTGTGTAATTTGGCAAGTGACCACTAACCACCATTAACACAGTCTTATGGAGTGTTTACACAGAGCGATAATTTGCCCATTCGAACGATTAACGATTTCGAAGTAATGGTGCATTTACACAGGCAGATTTATCGGGACAGATTTTGGAAGCCAAAACCAGGAATGGATTTGAAAAGAGGAGAAATCTTAGTCTTTCCTTTATGACCCATTTCCTGTTTATGGTCTGTTCCTGGCTTTGGCTTAAAAAATCTGTCAGATAAATCTGCCTGTGTAAACGCACCATCACAATGTGTTTTTTTATAACGATCAGACGGAACAATAAATCGTTTGGAAAAAATTTAATTGCAATCATTTTAAGATCGCTTAAGCCCATCTCACACATAGGGTGAATCGGTAAAAGACTGTATAACACGAAGCGATCTGCGAATTTTTAGCGAACGACCAATGAGGATTTGAGAACATGTTGAAAGATCATGACGAGCGATTTATCGCTTGTCGTTCAATTGCTGGGAGTGTTTACACAAAAAGATTATCGCTAGAAAACTAGCGTTATCGCTAATCTTTCAACCATAATTGCTTCGTCTAAAAACGCCATAATTTAGTTTAATTTTTAAAAAAATAAATAAATCTTTCATGCATTAAAGGAACTAGAGGTTACGCCAGGCCATGGACACAAAGCGATTATCAGCCGTATTTGGCCGATATCATCCGTTACTGCTGATATTCACTTAGGGGGAGATTTATCAAACTGTTGTAAAGTAGAATTGTCTCAGTCGCCCCTAGCAACCAATCAGATTCCACCTTTTATTTTCCAAACCATCTGTGAGGAATGGAAAGTAGAATCTGATTGGTTGCTAGGGGCAACTGAGATGATTCTACTTTACACCAGTTTTATAAATCTCCCCCTGTAATAAAAGACAACGATCAGCCGGCATGCAACAATGAGATTAGAAGCGAACTGCTGCCATCGCTTAGTGCAACAGGAGCAGCGGCAGCAGACCACCGCTATCTCCTATGGGCTGCCCGGACAATCTAGCGATTACCCAGGCAGTCACACACACCCTGCAGCTCCCCGCGCCCCCCCTTCTCTTATCCACTGACGCTCATTTGCTCCTGTGAATCACTCTGTGTAATAGGGACTTAAGCCTGTCAAGAACTGCATTTATATTTTTTTTTATTATTTCCTTGGAGGATTTTTTTTTTATTATTTCAATTAACCTCCTCCCGCCACTCCACATTAAATTAACGTCACTGCAGCCTATGCCTGATGATGCAGCAACTTTAATTTACGATCCAGGATGACACAGGCGCAGGAGCTGCACCTGTGTCATCCGCGGCGGGTCCCGGCTATCAGTGATAGCCGGAGACCTCCTGCAACTCTCAGCATCAGCAACAGCGGCAGGGGACAGAGAAGAGGGGGCAAACACAGGGACATCAGCTTATGGGATTATTATGATTCCATAAGCTGATATCCTAAAACGACCTGGGCATTGAGGCATCACTGACCCCAGGTCGTGAAAGGGTTAACTTTGTAAAAAAAAAAAAAAAAAAAATTGAAATAGAAATTGAAATAAAATTTGTCAAACTTAAAATTACATTTTTTTTTAATTTAAATTACAATATATGCTGTAGAATTTTATTCCAAGGGTAATACCAGTATCTCGTCCACTTTTGTAGCTTCACTATTGTCCATCATGTTTGCATACCTGCATGGACACTGTCTTTGGGTTCCTTATCATTGTCACACTTGCCCTCTCATAGATACTCATTAGAGGATTGAGAGTGTGTTCATTCACACTTCAGGGCCTCTTAGGTCCTATTACACAGGTCAACTACAGCCCGATCATTTCTGTAAATAAGCGCCAATCTGCTAGATCGGCGCTCGTTTTCTGGACCTATTAGGCGGCCCAATAATCGGACAGCAAGGGCTGCATGGACATCATTAGCGACAAGCTGACAGGCTGCTCAGACGCACGGTCAGTGGCAAACTCAAATCAACGATCAGACAAAAAATCAGGCAATAATTGCCCAAATCAGCCTGATTCAATGCACCCATTAAAAATTGGACATAACCTATGACAAAAACTGTCTTATTAATATATTTAAAAGAAGAGCCCATGGAGCCTCATTGAAGACAAAACACAGGACTAGCCAGATATCCCTTCGGGAAGGACCCAGCCAAGGGGCAGCTCCTGTTAGGAAACCACCAAAACCACCATATTAAGTGGCCCTAGAAGTCAATGTAATGAGAAGGGATAAACCAAGGCTAGGTAACCATCCACAGACAGCTGTTTCGGGGTGTTGCCCCTCATCAGTGTGGAGCAGGATTCTGGCTAGGTGGGAGCAATGCCTAGTCGAGCCTTAAGAGAAACAGATCGCTGATCTCAGGGCGACCAGCCAAAGATAACACTGCCGGCTGCTAGTGAAAGCGCTCAATGCAGTGAAATCCTAGGTGCATTGCCCCCTGGGAAACATGAATATGCAAAAGAGGAGCCTGTGGAGCCTCATTGAAGAGTCTCAAAACACAGGACTATATTTATTTATATATTAACTTTAAGCACTTTCCCTACCCCTAATTTTACTTTAGTTGTCACCTATGTTTACTCCAGTTGTTACCTATCCCTACCCAGTTGTTACCTATCTTTACCCCAGTTGTTACTTATTTCTACTCTAGTTGTTACCTGTCCGTACCCCATTAGTAACCTATCCCAGTGGTTACCTATTCATATTCCTGTTGTTTACCTCTTTTTACTTTATTTTATTTACAGAGCTCTACCCCTTCCTGGTGGCAATACCTGTGAACCACCCATGTCTTACCAGTGGAGATGCCATGCCCATGAACTCTTCCGAGCTGGCTTTGATGTGCCTTGGGCGCGGTGACCTGTACCAGCCAACCAACTGGTAACGGGCCACTGGGAAACTGGGGCTGCATGTCTACCACCTCTTCTACCAGACTTTCTTGGGCTTCAGTCCATGTGAGGTCTAAATCCTCGTCATCACCCCATGGCATGCTCTGCATCCTCACCGCTCGCTGCCTTGCTATTCACTGTCCAAACTGCAAAAGGTCGCAGTCTGGACAGTTTAAAGGGGTTATCCAGCGCTACAAAAACATGGCCACTTTCTTCCAGAGACAGCCCCACTCTTGTCTTCAGCTTGGGTGCAGGTTTTGCTGCTCAGTTCCATTGAAGTGAATGGAGCTTAATTGCAAACCGCACCTGAACTGGAGACAAGAGTCGTGTTGTCTCTGAAAGAAAGTGGCCATGTTTTTGTAGCACTGGATAACTCCCTTAATCTTGGTATTTGTCACTTGTTCCTTAAAAATTTGATAAAAAAATTCTGTTTAAAATTTAAGTTCAACTCGTTTATACTGTTGTTATCCCACCTTTGTGTTGTGTTTGCAGCCTTCTACCTCTTTTACTCCAAATTTACAGCCATTTTTGTTGCCCAAACTTCGGGTCCCCATTGACTTCAACGGGGTTCTAGTCTGTGTGAAAGTTCAGGTAAAAGTCCAGATGAGCAAACTTTTTTTATTCGAGTTCAATCGAACCAAGCAAACCTGGAATATCTACGGGTCCGTTCATTACTACTCATATTCTGGTCATGTTTCGGTATGTTAATAAATGGTTATTGTGTTAAGATTAGCGACACTTGATGAAGGCCGATTACTGATACACTAAATGTATTTTCACTCCTTATTTCTTTGTCTAACACTAACAGCAATGTGCCAAATCTGAGGTTTAATAATCCATGCAAGCGGCTGGCCCACAGAGATTTATTCCACACCAAATATAGCGCTACTTCATTAAATGTGGAATATATGAAACGGTGGGATATCGTGTTCCCTGACTCGGTGAATCGTGTATCGTTGGATCTGTTATTTGAGTGATTAAACTAAGGTCCGGTGTCTGTTGTGTCTATGTCTGTTACATTGTCATATACAGTTTATGTATAGAAAAATCCTGACATAAGAATGGCTGTAGAGTTTATTTCAGTGATAATCCATTCGAAGCTCTGATTTTCCTTATCTTATATTTAGAAACACTGGCCGCGAAAAGTATACGTCAGAAATATGTAAAACCATGCATTGGTCTGTCTCGTCTCACTTTTGCAGAAGCTGTATACAGTATGTAGGTCACTCTCCATTTTAGGGGCTATGCATATTACAGCGTAGCTTTGAACCTCTACACAGAGGTTCTATATGCCTCTGATATGCACATGGAACTTTTCTATACGAATCCAGCAATGAAAAAATAGTGTCATGTCCTATTGGATTCTTAAAGGAGTACTCCAGCAAAAAAAAAAAAATTATTTTTCAAATGAACTGTTTTTTAAAGTAAGAAGTAATTTACAAATCTATATATTTAAAAATCTTCAGTCCTCCAGTATTAATCAGCTGCTGTATGTTCTGCAGGAAGTGGTGTATTCTTTTCAATCGGACACAGTGCTCTCTGCTGCCACCTCTGTCCATTTCAGGAACTGTCCAGAGCAGAAGAGGTTTTCTATGGGGGTTTCCTGCTGCTGCTCTGGACAGTTCCTGTCTCGGACAGGGGTGGCAGCAGAGAGAACTTTGTCAAACTGAGAAGAAAATACCATTTCCTGCAGGACGTACAGAAGCTGATAAGTATGGGAAGGATTGAGATCTTTAAATAGAAGTAAATTACAACTTTAACCACTATGAAACCAGTTGATCTGAAAGAAAAAGATTTGCGCCAAAGTAACGTTTTAACACACAGAGGTATTCTTCCCTAGATGCTTTGCTACATAAAATCTGACAGTTTGTATGACAAAGAGCAGAGGTTTAAAAAATCCATACATGGAGGGGGTTTCCCATAATAACAATGATCACCTTTCCAAAGGATAGGTGGAGAAATGTGTGCTTGGTGGAGAACAAGATTACATTGCATGCTGCTATTAGCAAGAAGATTAGATCAATTTTTATTTGGGTACAGGCTGAATTTTAACAGGCTGTAAAAACATTTGCTTTGATTTAGCACAGTTTTTAGTGGTACTAACACTGTGCTGGAACTATCATGGAACTATCATGCACAGTTTTAGGCTATGTTCACACTACGTATATTTGAGGCTGTATGAGGGGCGTAGCTAGGGGTTCAGCCTAGGGGGGGTCGAGTGAGTCTGAGTGGGCCCCCAACCAACCTTACCCATAGGGAACCTCAGCAGGTGACAAGGTTTTCTGAATAATAAAGGGAATATTCTTCTACATTACTCATAGTGGATAAGGATAAAGAGCAGTGTAAGAGGCTTCTGTACATTTCACATATAGAACCACAAAAAAATTTAAAGTGCTTAAGATTAGAAAACTGTAGCTGCCTTCTTCCACAGACAGCACCCCTCTTGTCCTCAGTTTGTGTGTGGTATTCGACTGAAGTGAATAGTGCCAAGCTGTGATACCACACACAACCTAAGAGCAGGGGTGGCGCTGTTTTGGAAGAAAGCAACTATGTTTTTTTTTCTTAATTCTGGAGAACCCTTTTAACCAGATTATCTTTGCCTACAAATAATAGTGGTATAGGTAATAAGCTTTTAGACATTAAGCCTATGTTCACACTGCGTATGAGTCCGGACGCATTTCGTACGCCGGCGTACATGTGCGTCTGAAACTACGGGCCTGGGAAAAATCGACATGCGCCGGATGCGTACGAACCGCGAACATACGCCCGTAGTACAGTTCTGCTTCCCTAGCTTGATTCGAAGCGATCTGAGGCAGGTCATTTACTTGGAAATCTTCGCCCAGCCCCGTAAACCACACAGAACCTTTTGGATCTAAAAATCAAGTACAATTTGGCTGAAATAAGTACTTCGTACGGGACCGCATGGAAATCCACGGCCGTGAGTGTAACATTTCTGTCCTCAAACAATGCTCTTGTTCATTTTTCATGGCGCCGCATACGATCCGGCCGTAAGCTCATACGTAGTGTGCATTGTGCGGCCGTATATTGTATACTTTCAAGCAAATGCATCAACCTCAAAACTACGT
The DNA here is from genome assembly GCF_027789765.1 of Dendropsophus ebraccatus. Lineage (NCBI taxonomy): Eukaryota > Metazoa > Chordata > Amphibia > Anura > Hylidae > Dendropsophus > Dendropsophus ebraccatus. The sequence goes on from NC_091464.1 coordinate 80,227,857, forward strand.
GCAGAAACATACGCAGTGTAAACATAGCCTCAAAGGGGTGAGCTGGTTGTGATAATACATGTACAATCCAAGATATGTGATGAGCTGCTAGATATCCATTTCCTATCTATCTATCTATCTATCTATCTATCTATCTATCTATCTATCTCCTATCTATCTATCTCCTATCTATCTATCTATCTATCTATCTATCTATCTATCTATCTATCTATCTATCTCTATCTATCTCCTATCTATCCATCTCTATCTATCTATCTCTCTCTCTCTCTATCTATCTCTATCTATTATCTATCTCTATCTATTATCTATCTATCTATCTATCTATCTCCTATCTATCTCCTATCCATCTATCTATCTCCTATCTATCTCTTATCCATCTATCTATCTATCTATCTATCTATCTCCTATCTATCTATTATCTATCTATCTCCTATCGATCTATCTATCTATCTATCTATCTATCTATCTATCTCCTATCTATCTATTTATCTATCTATCTATCTCCTATCTATCTATCTATCTATCTATCTATCTCCTATCTATCTATCTATCTCCTATATCTCTCTCTCTATCTATCTATCTATCTATCTATCTATCTATCTATCTATCTATCTATCTATCTATCTATCACCTATCTATCACATTACAGGAGGAGATATAAGAGGGCTATGATCACATGTCCTTATTAAGGTATTGTTTTGCCGCCCAAAAGTTATAAAAATTACCATTGTATGTACTTAAATATATCACTGCACCCGATTGTCTCGTAGGGCAGATATAAGATCTTCAGCAGCAGTCTACATACAGTATAAAAGGGAAATAAAGATGAGATGAGGAGGGAGCTGGTAGGGTAGGGATCTTTACTGCCATAAGGGATCTGAGTTCCCTGTAAAACCGCCCAAAAGACTTCGGGGGAGATTTATCAAAGGGTGTAAAATTTAGACTGGTGCAAACTGCCCACAGCAACCAATCACAGCTCAGCTTTAGGCAGTGCTGAAAGGACAGAGGAGCTGTGATTGGTTGCTGTGGGCAGTTTGCACCAGTCTAAATTTTACACCCTTTGATAAATCTCCCCCTTCCTCTCTACACATAAGTGCATTTGCTGTTTGTCAGATCGGTGGTCACATGACACTACTGCAGTGATAAAATATATGGATGTAGCTGAGCTGGAATGAAACAGATGATACTACAGGAATACTGAAAAAACATAGTGCTTCTTTCAATAACATTTCCCTCCAATGCGGAGGGTCAAGAAAGCTGCGATGCAGGAAAAGACCATAGGCCTTTTTTCAACAGACCTCAGTTAAACTAGACCCCTGTTATTTAGAAAGTGATGGTATAACCTAGCTATATACCATGTTCTATGGTAAAAATAGAGTTGTCTATAGAGGTTATAACATTTCCTTTTCAAAAACATCCAAAAAGTAGCAAGCCCTGGCTGTTAGCACAAAGTATTCAGAAGTGATGCTAGTTTTGACTTTGTTGGTATTTATCTAGAAACCTCTATATACAGTGTCATCCTGAGCACCAACACAAGAGGCAGACAGATGGCCGCTATGACGCAACATTGCCATGATTCATGTCAATTAGCGTCGTTCAGAGAAGAGCAATTGACCTCCTATTGCCGTTCAAAATATAATAATTTGCTTAATATTCTCCCTTCTCAAGCAAATGAGAATTAATCAATTATTTATTAATTTAATCTCTTGCACTTAACCAAAGAACATTTTACATATAACCCAAGTTTGAACTTCTAATAGCTTCCAGCTGCCCACCATTGTTCAATTAAAGAGGCGCATTTAGAGATGCCTTATTAATACCAGTGCGGAGAGGCTTTGTGCCCCTGAATGAAACAGATGGCGGATCAAACGGCAATTTATGTATTTATTATACAATTTCATTTCATAAAAGTAAAAAGATTTCAAACAGTGCAGACTACAGATCCGCTCCTACTGCGTCGGCTAACTAGGATCACTTATTTTGGGCGGATTATTAAAAGGCGCGTTCACTGGAAAATACAATTATATTGGAAAAGTAGGAGAAAATGAATAGGACCGGATAGTTGTCAGATATACACTTGGTGGTGTGAGCTCACAGTGTACAGATGGGGCAAGAAGATACAGCTTTAGACAAGGATAGAACTAAAGGTGGAGTAGTGGTTGTGGTCACACCTGGGTCATTCAGACTCAATGTGGGGGGCTTAATTGACCCATCCCCAGACCCTTCATGGGCTCCCATAGCAAAAAAAAAAAAAAACAGTGCAGGGCCACATAATTCCATCTTACAAAACAAGAATTAAAACAATTATCTTCAAATGTATCCATGCCCTTTAAAGCAGTCGCAAAAGAAGAATCTCGAAATACAGGACTAGCCAGATATCCCTCAGGGAAGGACCCACAGCCAGGGGGTGGCTCCTGAAGGAAAACCACTAAAACCACCATATTAAGTGGCCCTGTAAGTCAATGTAATGAAGAAGGGAAATCCAAGGCCAGGTAACCATCCACATACAGCTGTTTCGGGGTGTTGCCCCTCATCAGTGTGGAGCAGGATGATGGCTAGGTAGGAGCAATGCCTAGTAGAGCCATAAGAGAAACAGATCGCTGATTACACCAATGCACCTAGGATTTCACTACGTTAAGCGCTTTATCCAGCAGCCGGCGGTGTTATCTTTGGCTGGCTCCCTGAGATCAGCGATCTGTTTCTCTTTAAAGGGGTTGTCCAACTAGGACTCCTTTTAGCGCCTTGCCAAGGGTGGGGGTGATTGAAAAATACAACATAGGCTTACCTCCAAGGCTCCCACCCTGCTGCCTGTCCTTGGTTGTCACTACAATAGGTCAGCTACATCTACTGGTCTGCTACTTATCTCCTATCCTATGGATAGGGCAGAACTTCTAATCTTAGGATAAGAGATAAAATATGCATAAAATATAGAGAAGCTTGCAATAATTTGATTGTGATTTGAAATTAGTTTGACACCATTTGACATTGTTGGCTGGTTAGGACATTTCATTAATAATTTTAAAAGGGTACTCCAGTGGGGAAAACAATTCTTTCAAATCAACTGGTGCCAGAAAGTGTCTGAGATTTGTAATTAACTTCTCTTAAAAAAATCTCCAGTCTTTCACTATTTATCAGCTGCTGTATGTCCTGCAGGAAGAGGTGTATTCTCTCCAGTCTCTCCAGTGCTCTCTGCTGCCACCTTAGTCTATGTCAGGAACTGTCCAGAGCAGCAGGAAATCGCCATAGAAAACCTCTCCTGCTCTCCAGACTGAACAGAATACACCACTTCCTGCAAAACATGAAAGAATTTCTTTTTATTGCTGGACTACCCCTTTAATTTCCAATATGGCCATAATTTAGGACTCCTATGGCGAGGCCCCTTAGCATGGTTTAGTGATTTAGCCTTAGTCTTCTAGCCTTAGTCTTCTGAGGACCAGTCTGGCATATTGCATATTAGATAAAAGTACAAAAAGTAATGGGAGTCTCATAACATGATGCGATTCCCGCTATTGTGTTACAATGTTTATAAATTCTACGTATAAATAGGAAATGACAATGAGGAACCCTAAGCCAAGCACCATGGTATACATCAGCTTCATGAGTCTGTTGGTAGGAAAACGGAAATACCGGGGTGTGTAGCGATATCCCGGAATAATAATGCATCCCGCAGCACACGGCAAGGAACTAGCTGCAGGTATTGAATGGCAACATCACACTGACAAATGGGGGGAGACCTGCTCAACCAAATACATCTCTTATTATTAATAGGGAATAGACATCAATGAAGAAGTGACGACTTTGCAGTCTCATCACAGCTCATTTTTGGCTTCAGTTCCATCTTTATTTGCTGATATCCATGTTTTTACCAGAGCCGTCTAAAGACTCATACGTCCATTACACGTAACGCTAAACTGTGAAGACGGAGATGATTTCCCAGTACAAAGTGTTCCTATTTATATTCTGCCTATATGCTCCCTCTAATAACTATCATACACATTACTTATAGGAAGCCTGCCTGGCTATTAAGATAAAAACTTGCCAGCGGACAGATGTTATAGCAGTAAATCAGCCGTATACTTCATTAACCTCCTGCTCCTAATTGTCTGTAAGAGTTATCACATCCTCATAAGTGCAGTTAGTCGTGGGCACAAAAGTTACAAACTATATACGTATCTGTAGCGTAATCTGTTATATATTTAGCTCATGTTTAGCTCCCAGATCACGGAGTCGCCCCACACCATCAGGTCATCGGTATTGAAGGGAACATCCAGCATAAATTTTACATCAATAAAACTATCACCACGAGATATATAATACAATAATACCTCCATTCTCAAACACAATTGGTTCTTGAAGGCCGTTCCAAAACTGAGCAGTTCGAGACTAAAGTTGATCGAACCTCGGAAAATACTAGGTTCTATAGAACTCGAACATTCCCGACCTTCCGCATTAGATTGCTGATGTCTTCCCGGTCCGTGCAGAAGGAGGGGAGTACCCAGGGACCAACTGGAATTCCGGGATTCAGCCTAGGTAATAGGCTGAATCTCGGAATTCCAGGTGGTCCCTGGGCACTCTCTTCCTTCCCCACAGACTGGGAAGGCATAAGCAATCTAATGCGGAAGGTTCCGAGGTTCGATCAACTCTATTCTCAAACCGAGCTGTGTCTTCCCATAGGGAACAATGTAAATGTCTTTTATTAAAAGGAGCGTGGAGGAGACTACAATGATTGTAGGTACTATATAGACAATTTATAAAATCACAAGCAATAGATATATAAAAAATCACAAGCAATAGATATATAAAAAATCACAAGCAATAGATATATAAAAAAAACAATAACAGCGATAAAGATAATAATAACAATAATAGAGAAACAACCCAAAGTCAGCATGAGTGTCCCAAAGTGAATTACTGTGATCGTTAGCTGGTGCTGTGAACGCAGATCTTACTCACAGTTCATTAGGCTATCCGGCCGGATAGATAGCTAGTGTTCACAGAGTCTAGTCCATGAGAGTAAAGCAACCAGATGGAGTAGTAGTCAGCGTATGATCTTTCAGACGCCGTGCCGTGGCCACAGCACATGATATCCGCCACGTACGAGTGATTGGATCTCCTGGACATAGAAGAACTCCCAGCAGAGTCGCAATAGGATCGCAGTTAGAGTAGGTTGAATAAATGTATGATGGAGGTAGTTGTCCACCAAATTGTACTGTGCTAGACGCGTTTCGGAAACTCTCTTTCCATCCTCAGTAGCGAAATGGTTAATTCATTCTTAAAGGAGACAATTTATAGTGAAAAAAAGGGGAAAAGTAAAAAAGTAAAAAAGTAAATGGATGATTTTGGCCGGGGTCTTTGGTATATTCCAAAGCACGGATCCTGTCTGTTCAATTAGGGCTCACATCTAAAAGATTAATACATATGAACAAATAAATAAATCGATCTGTACAACACAAAAATAATCCAATTCAGAGAATAATGATCTATATTCATATAGAAACTCATATATTGAGAAGGGAATAGTCTAAGACACAAAAACATAAAAACTGCATATAAAACGCATCAAAACCGCATACTGTGTGAATACAGTTCAAAAACATAATTTGCTAAAATCATTAATATTTGTGCAATTAGCGATAAATCTCATAAGTTAAATAATCCAAAAGAGGACACATCATGGTGCTGTTAATCAGCCTGACACATGATGTGTCATCTATCCTGGAATAAACAAAAATGCAATAAAATCGGGACCCCTGCAGTGCGATCGCGGCGTCCCGATGTGTCCCTGAGCCTCCTGATTCATGGCACAAGCAACTGCTGCTACAGAAGCCTGTGAGATCGCGCCGCAGGATTTGTCTCACAGGCTAAGTGTCAGTGTAAAACTGACAGCCTGCCAGAGCCTGCGGCGCGATCTCACAGGCTTCTGTAGCAGCAGTTGCTTGTGCCATGAATCAGGAGGCTCAGGGACACATCGGGACCCCGCGATCGCACTGCAGGGGTCCCGATGAGTGACAGGGGGAGCCCCTTCTTTTCTTAACCTGATTTCACACACAACGGGGGCCACATACTGTATGAGGGTAAATGTTTGGCATAAGTAGAATGGGGGTCATGATTGAACAGAAGCACATCGGGACCCCGCAATCGCACTGCGGGGGTCCCGATGGGTGACAGGGGAAGCTCCCTCCTCCTGTCAACTCTAATGCACACATCAGGACCCTCCGATCCCTAGTATGACACATAGCAGTACATCAGCACTGCTATGTGCTATACCTGTCAGTGCAGGTATGTACTGCTATGTGTCATACTAGGAATTGCAGGGTCCTGATGTGTGCCTGAGCTGTGCACTTGGCCCCCAGCACCTCCAGTATGGAACCCTCCTCAGAGAGGGAGCTGCAGGCTCCCTCTCACAGGCTGTCAGTGTAAAACTGACAGGTATAGCACATAGCAGTACTGATGTACTGCTATGTGCTATACTAGCGATCTAACAATGGCAGTGTTAAGTCCCCTAGAAGAACAAAAAAATAAAGGGAAAAAAATAAAATAAAGTGTAAAAAAAAATAAATAAATAAAGTGTTAGAACATAAAAAGTGATCATTTGATCCTTCCCCAATAAAGGCATGTATTATTATTAAAAAAAAAAAACGGGAAAAAAATACATATTTGGTATTGCCGCATTCGTAGCGACCTGTTCTATAAAACCGTATTAGGTTTTTTGATGGCTTATTTCCCTGTCTTTCTTGTGAAAATTAAATTGCAAGCCAAAAATGAATGTTACTGGGAAAAAAAATTAAATGTTCATTTTCATTGTCCACTGCTAGATACTTTCCTCAAACAGTGGAGTCCTTATACTTACTACACCCCTTGATGATTACGTTGAGGGGTGTAATTTACAAAATGGGGTCACATGTGGGGGTGAACTCGGCAAGCGCATGTTGCACCAAGAAATGGCTCCATGAAAATCTGCACTGAAAATGCAAAAGGACGCTCCTTCCCTTCCGAGCCCTACCATGTGACCAAACAGCGGTTTACGCCCACATATGGGGTGTTGTTGTACTCAGGAGAACTTGTGTTACAAATTTCGGGGTTCATTTTTGCCTTTGTTCTTTGTGAAAATATGAAATTTTAAACTAAAAGAAAATACTAATGGAAAAAGATAATTTTTTTTAATTTTTATGTCCTAATAAGAAACGCTTTTCTCAAACACCTGTGAGGTCAAAATGCTCACTATACCTCTCGATAAAATCTTTAAGGCGTGCAGTTTTTAATATGGGGTGACATTTTAGGGTTCATACCAAACAGGCTGCTCCAATTCACTTCACAAATGAACTGGTCCCTAAAAAAAATAGATTTTGGAAATTTTAACGAAAATTTGAAAATTGCTCATAAACTTGTAAGCTTTGTAACATCCTAAGAAAGTAAAAAATGTTTACCAAATCATGCCAGCACATACTAGACAAATTACTAATGTGACATGGTAACTAATATTTGTGGTATGACTATTTTTTTAGAAGTAGAAAATTTCAAAGTCATACTAATGCAAATTTTTTTTACCATTTTTTTACATTTTGCATTTTTTCCCCAACAAACACTAAATATATTGGGCAATCGAATACAATAACATTAATTACAATGTGTCATGAGAAAACAATCCAAGAATCGCAAGCATATGTTAAAGCATTGCAGAGTTATAATGATATAAAGAGAGACTGGTCAGATTATAAAAAATTAGCTTGGTCATTAAGGCCAAAACAGGCTGCGGAGGCAAAGGGGGAAGAACAAGTTTGGCTGAACTCGTTATTGTCGGTAGTGTCACTTCTTTTCCAAGAAAAAGGTCTTTTTGTCCATCTGTCTTGCTATATCTAAAGACTTAGTGAGTAACTTATCTGCATATAATTTTTCTTTAAAGTCTTTAGTAAGTTGTGTTGCTTCATTCTCAAACTCACTAAATCTAGTACAGTTACGTCTGATTTGTTTATACTGACCCAGTGGTACATTTACATTTCCAGGATAGATGACACATCATGTGTCAGGCTGATTAACAGCACCATGATGTGTCCTCTTTTGGATTATTTAATTTATGAGATTTATCGCTAATTGCACAAATATTAATGATTTTAGCAAATTATGTTTTTGAACTGTATTCACACAGTATGCGGTTTTGATGCGTTTTATATGCGCTTTTTATGTTTTTGTGTCTTAGACTATTCCCTTCTCAATATATGAGTTTCTATATGAATATAGATCATTATTCTCTGAATTGGATTATTTTTGTGTTGTACAGATCGATTTATTTATTTGTTCATATGTATTAATCTTTTAGATGTGAGCCCTAATTGAACAGACAGGATCCGTGCTTTGGAATATACCAAAGACCCCGGCCAAAATCATCCATTTACTTTTTTACTTTTTTCCTTTTCCCCTTTTTTTCACTATAAATGGTCTCCTTTAAGAATGAATTAACCATTTCGCTACTGAGGATGGAAAGAGAGTTTCCGAAACGCGTCTAGCACAGTACAATTTGGTGGACAACTACCTCCATCATACATTTATTCAACCTACTCTAACTGCGATCCTATTGCGACTCTGCTGGGAGTTCTTCTATGTCCAGGAGATTCAATCACTCGTACGTGGCGGATATCACGTGCTGTGGCCACGGCACGGCTCTTGAAAGATCATACGCTGACTACTACTCCATCTGGTTGCTTTACTCTCATGGACTAGACTCTGTGAACACTAGCTATCTATCCGGCCGGATAGCCTAATGAACTGTGAGTAAGATCTGCGTTCACAGCACCAGCTAACGATCACAGTAATTCACTTTGGGACACTCATGCTGACTTTGGGTTGTTTCTCTATTATTGTTATTATTATCTTTATCGCTGTTATTGTTTTTTTATATATCTATTGCTTGTGATTTTATAAATTGTCTATATAGTACCTACAATCATTGTAGTCTCCTCCACGCTCCTTTTATTTTTCTGTTTTATTCCTTTGAGTGTAAACAGGTGCACACTTTGGAGTATAGACTCTGATAGTAGGCAGTTGCAAGTTGGTGGGACGTTTCTCTTTTCTTGTTTAAATGTCTTTTATTGGTTTTTAGCCTGCATGGGTGCGGAGCGCTCAGCCCACAGAGTGTAAACACTGTCAGTAAATAGTGATGCATATTGCACCACTACTTACGGTAAAGGAGCGGGGATTCCCATCATAGTGAAAGGAATCCCCGCTCTAAATGGATGCTGGAAACACAGCTGAGAGAAGCAATGGTGGCACGGAAAGTTCAAACAGCCGCTCGCTCCAGCCTCTCTCTCTCTCTCTCTCTCTGCCTCTGCTGTGGGCAACACCCATTTAGAGCGGGGATTCCCGTCATTATGATGGGAATTCCTGCTCCTTTACAGCGTGTTCCCCGCAGCTTAGGCAGAGAGAGGCAGGAGGGGGGGCCGTTTGAACTTCCTGTGCCACCCTTGCTTCCCCCTGCTGCGGGTGACAGCTCCTCCAGCCTGTCCCAGCTCACAACACCCTTCTCCCCGCCACCACTGCCAACTCTCCACACCCTGGGGATCACCCAGCCTGCACCAGCTCCTGGCACCCCTCTCCACACCCCTGAACCGTCCGCCGGCACAGGAAGTTTAAAAGACCTCCATACTCCTGCCTCTCCCTTACTCTACTTCAGCTGTGGGGAACACCCTGCAAAGAAGCAGGGATTCCCGTCATAATGATAGGAATCCCTGCTCCTGTAACCTTCCCGAATCCTGTATCCCTGCTTCCCGAACACCTCAATAACTGTTAGCTGAACAATAGTTCAGCTGACAGTTATCTCCCCTGATTGTGTTTAGATACCAATACAGAATTATCCCTAACAGCACTGGTTTAAGTGTGCTTTTTCAGGATTCACAATGCATTATCCTCTGAAGTCCCATGATGCATTGCTTTCCCTGAGCTGTTCATCCACAGTCCTCCCACCCTGCCTACTGCCCTCCCCAAGCACTCCTGTCAGTTTCCTGCTCAAAGCTACTGCAGAAAATCTTATTACACTGCAGACTTCTGCATCTGTGGGGTTGCAGCACCTGCTGCTTCATTCAGCACAAGGCAGAATGACGTAATCATAACTCACTCTGCTATGTTCATGCATGGTGATGTTTTTACTGTAATTTTCCTGCTTTTTTTACGCCATTGTAGGTAAAATGGTACTACTTTACCCGAAATGTGCAACTTGCTTCTAAACAGATGGGAAATTGCAGCAAAAAAAAAAACAAAAAAAAAAAACAGAAATATAATATTTGAACAGAGCTGGATGGAGATGTGGTTACTGCATACTGCCTTGCTGGGCTAAATAAAGCAGCAACCCCAATGATTGTGCAACAGTCTGTAGCAAAATTAGATGTTCTGTAACACCTTTGGGCAGGGAACTGGCAGGAGTGCTGTGGGAGGGGGGAAGGCAGGGTGGGAGGACTAATGAACAGCTGAGGGAAATCAATGGATCCTTGGACTTGTAGAACTAAGCAACTGCTTAACCAAAGAGTACAACCACATATTAAAGAACTAATACCCTCCTAAATTGATTTTAGTAGTTTTAGAAAAGAGGCAGACAGGTATTCAATGCTATATGCTTCTGTAGCATGTTTATTTTTTTACCTGATGTCAGAGTGCCCCTTTAAGACCATTGATTTCAGTTTAGCATTTTCTTAACAATCTATTGTCTTATTTCTGTCCATGCTTCTGTTTCTGTTTAATAGAGTACTTGTTCAGATTGGATTCTACATCTCACAAGGACGACACTTCATAAAGATAAATCTTATTTACAGGGATGCAATTCATAGGATCTAAATCTCTAAGGGTGAATTCACAAGCGGCAGATTTCATAGATGGGCTGCAGAAATTTGCTCAGAAAGTACAATTGGAATTTCAGATTTATTACACAGTATAAATACGGCTGTAATGCAATGTAAAGGTATATAAAAAATACACAGGGGAAGTTTTCCATCACTTTACTGCATAGAAACAGCTTGGTGCTCAGTCAGGCCCCCTTCACACGTCCGGAAAAACCGCCCGGATTTCCTATCCGGACGCATAGACTTTCATTGGACACGGACACCCTTCCGGAATTTTACGGAGGGCTGTCCGTTCCGGAAAATAGGACCGGATTTTTTAGAACCGGTCCTATTTTCGTCCGGAAATCCGGCCCGAACGCCCCCATAGGAGTCTATGGGAGCGCCCGGGCCCCGGACGCTTTCCTGATGCACATCAGGAAAGCGTCCGGAGTTCCACTCACCTTCCGCCTCTGCTGCCTCTTCGCTGCCTCTTCATCCGCAGGTACCCCCGGCAGCCACTCGCGGCACCCCCGCACCCCCCCGCGGCCACTCGCGGCACCCCTGCACCCCCCCCCCCCCGCGGCCACTCGCGGCACCCCCGCACCCCCCCGCAGCACCCCCGCACCCCCCCCCCCCCCCCCCCGCGGCCACTCGCGATACCCCCGCACCCCCCCGCGGCCGCTCGCGGCACCCGCTCCCCCCCCCCCCCATCCCCACCCCCCGGCGGCCAGGAGACCAGGACAGGTGAGATTAAAACTCCCATCATGCCCTGCTGACAGGCCATGATGGGAGTTGTACTTCTGCAGCCTGTGGCCATCCAGGTTGCGGAAGTACAACTCCCACCATGCCTTGCTGACAGGCCATGATGGGAGTTGTAGTTCTGCAGCCTGTGGCCATCCAGGTTGCGGAAGTACAACTCCCACCATGCCTTGCTGACAGGCCATGATGGGAGTTGTAGTTCTGCAGCCTGTGGCCATCCAGGTGGCAGAAGTACAATTCCCACCATGCCTTGCTGACAGGTCATGGTGGGAGTTGTACTTCTGCAACCTGGATGGCCACAGGCTGCAGAGGTACAACTCCCATCATGTACTGCAACCTGGGTGACCACAGACTGCAGAAGTACAACTTCCATCATGACCTGTCAGCCAAGCATGATGGGAGTTGTAATTCTGCAAGCTATGACCATCCAGTTTGCAGAAATACATGTCCTATTTTTTTTTCTCATCAGGAAATCCTGAAGGTTTTTCCTGATGGTTTCCTGATGGTAAAAACGGATTACTGTCAGGAAATCCTGATACTTTCCTGATGACATTTGAGGTGTCCTGATCAGGATTTCCTGACAGTAAAAACTGACACGGACGTGTGAATGGGGCCTAAGTTTCTTCACATTCCTGTGTAATTTACCATCACATTCATAAATCACTACTTTAATCCTATATGATTTGCAATTTTTCAAGAAAAATAATAATTACTTTACAATGACCAGACATCAAATGTATTCTACTGGAAATGTATTCTACTGTTATATCATATTTATGTCTTGGGGGATTACTTAGAATGAAAACCTGATTTTTGGAATTAGCAAAAAAAATGGGAAATGGGAGAGCAAAGAAGAAAAGCAATAGCTTCTGACCAAGTGATAGTGGAAATCAGGATACTGTATCGGGGCCCAGGAGCTAATATTAATAGTATTCAAATGGAATTTTGCTTTAAGTAATGATCCGTGAAATAAAAGTCTTCAATCTGTATCACGGTTATATTGTAGTCTTTATTAAAGTGTCCATTACATATATTTTTTACATTTCTATTATGCCTGTTCAGACTTCGGCGCAGTTCATGGTAAATGGTCACGGCCGGGCTTAGTCTTGATTTTATATTTGTATTCTATAGATTTATCTGCCACACCCGTCTCTTCCCTGCTAGGTTCCCTCTGGCCACTTAACACTTAAGGCCCTATTACACTAAATTATTATTTGCCATACTTGGTCGGTTACTGGCCATTTTCCCTGATGATCATTTGAGTAATTTACATTTATTGTTAAAATAATTAACATTATATACTGTAGACTGGATACCATAGCAATCTCCCACAGCAGTTCCTAGACCACTTGTACAACAGGGACGGTATTGCAGCTTCCAGCCACCAGGGGGAGCTCACCACAGCACACTTGTACAGTACAGCAGGGACAGTATACAGTAAGGCAGCTTCCGGCCACCAGGGGGAGCTCCCCACAGCACACTCGTACAGCACGGAAGGGACAGTGTACGGTAAGGCAGCTTCCAGCCACCAGGGGGAGCTCACCACAGCACATTCATACAGCACAGGAGGGACAGTGTACGGTATGGCAGCAAGCGACGGGATAATGGCAGACTGTGTACAGCTGTATATCTGGTGGTAGGGAAAAATGGCGATGGCGGCAGACAACAGGCCTCATGATGGGTTTCTTTCAGATTTACAAGTGACAGCTGTGGAAGGGAACAACTGGGTTGGAGGCAGGCGATGGTCTTCATGTCTTACATGCAGCTGCTCTGCAATGGACGGTGAAGGTAGTTGACAAAGGCGGTGGGCTAAAAAGAATCCCAGCTGCATGTCCTGATGTTCTCTTCGGCGGCCCTGCTTCCAAACAAAAACTTTGCTAGGTCTTACTTTCAGGGGAGGCCTTATATTTAGCAATTCTGCAAAACCTCTACTAGGTCTTATTTTCAGGAGAAACAGGGTACATTACTTTCTTATCCCTCATCACTATTACATTGCTTTTTTTTTTTTTTTTTAAACAATATTTTATTAGTGGCTTATGTAATATTTGAACATACATATTGAAAATTCATTACATATTCAAAAAGAAAGTCGCTCACAGGCAACAAAGGATTGTATGTTTACAATATCATACAGATACTATGAGCCTTTGTAATAACCTTAAAAGATATATTATCATATACAATACAACGAAGTCTTACCAAAAACATAAGTAGAAAAACAGTAATTTATAATATCACCTTAAAACATGGTAAAGATGTCAGATATTCAAATATGCTACCAATAGAATGGAGAGAATTGTCTGTAACAGAGAAAAGGAAAAAGCTTAAGATATTTGGAGTGCTCCCAGAGTTCCCTTTTGGGCGGCCATGCAATACCAATCAGTGTCCTTAAATTAATTAATGACAGAGTCTCTCTCTTCTATAGTAAAATCATGAATTAGAAATTGGGTCCATTTGGACATAAATGTTTTTGTTGATTTTACTTTGGTGCGCAATACATCCAAACGTTCCCAATGAAAGATCTCCTTCAGAAATGTCTGGTAGAGTATCCAGTATCCAGTGTCTTAAAGGGGTTGTCCAGCGAAAAAAAATTATTCACAGAATAACACACATTACAAAGTTATACAACTTTGTAATGTATGTTATGTCTGTGAATGGCCCCCTTCCCCGTGTCCCACCACCCCCACCCGTGTACCCGGAAGTGTGGTGCGCTATACATTACCTGTCGCGTGCCGACCACGGTCTCCGATCGTCAGCAGTGACGTCTTCTTCGGGAGCTTGGCGGATCTTCCCGAGTGCCGGCCGCCCTCTGCAGCGTCATCCGAAGCTCAGCCGCGATTGGCTGAGCATAACTGTGCTCAGCCAATCGCGGCTGAGCAGCTGATGACGTGGCCGCGTCATCAGCCGCTCAGCCGCGATTGGCTGAGCACAGTTATGCTCAGCCAATCGCGGCTGAGCTTCGGATGACGCTGCAGAGGGCGGCCGGCACTCGGGAAGATCCGCCAAGCTCCCGAAGAAGACGTCACTGCTGACGATCGGAGACCGTGGACGACACGACATGCGGTGAGTATAATGCACCACACTTCCGGGTACACGTGCGGGGGTGGGGAAACACGGGGAAGGGGGCCATTCACAGACATAACATACATTACAAAGTTGTATAACTTTGTAATGTGTGTTATTCTGTGAATAATTTTTTTTCGCCGGACAACCCCTTTAATAAACATTTCAGGGAAACTAATAGAGTTAAATGAATTCCTTTAGAAGTAAGTAATTTAGGAGAGGGAGTAGTAGAGTCTATATCAATAAAATGAAAAAGATAACTAAGAGGGAGAAGTGGTATGGCATGGCCCCAAGTGGACAGAAGATAGAGCCGCACAGAGTCCCAAAATTCCTGTACTCGCGTGCAGGCCCAGGCACAATGAAACAAGTCTGCTTTAGGAAGTGAACATTTTGGGCAACTGTTTATGTGAGAAGTGTGGGAGTTGTAAAAAGGAATATTAAAGGCATATATAGCCTTGTGTATAAAGCGGAAATGTATTTCACGTAGAACCACATTGGGAGTGGCAGAATGCACTAGTTGAGATCCTCTCAATATTTGTTGGGTCAGATCCTCTGAAAAAATTACGGAGGACCATTTTTTGAAAAAAATTTGTCTAGATAAATTCTTTTGAGAGCGTGATCTAAGTTCTCCATATGTATGTGATAAAGAATTATAAACCGGTGGTGTTGGGAATAGATTATCAAATTCCATATCACTTTCTGCTTCTGCTATGCCCCGTACTCTGGAAGTAAGAAATTCAATTATAGAATCGTATTGAGGTAAATGAAATGAAGACAATTTAAATTGTGTTCTGACGATATCCCATGATAAGAAAGTGTTGGAATTAGTATCCAGCAGATCCCCAACAGAAGAAACATGTGCACTCTGCCACTCTGAGTAATCTAATTTGTCTGAGTCAGGTGGGTAAAGTGGTGAATGCCACAGAGGAAATCTTTTCAATAGGCAAAAGGGTAAACCATATAATTTTCATATCGCCTTCCATGTGGCAATGGTGTCTTTCAAGATAACACTTCTCTTAATTTCTGGGGGTAGTTCTGGTAATTTAACATGTAGCAGGGTGGGTAAAGGCCAAGGTGCTGCTAAAGCTTTCTCAATTAAAATATTGGAGAAATATGACGTGTCCATAATCCAATCTTTAGCATGGCAAAAGAGAGCGGCTAAATTATATAATCTAATATCTGGGCATTGAGCGCCACCTTTAGAAGTAGGGAGACAGAGAGTGGAATAGGCAATACGAGGTCTCTTTGATTGCCAAATAAATTTAGTGAAATATGATTGGAGTAGGGAAACGTCAGAATGTTTGAGTAAAAGGGGTATTGTTTGCATTGGATATAACAGTTTTCCAAAACACATCATTTTGATTAAGTGGGTACGTCCTAGAATTGACAATGGTAGAGATTCCCATCTCTGGAGATCTTGTTTTATTCTCTTAATTATAGGGCGATAGTTCAGGGAATATAGTGAGGAGGGAGTTCTGCCAATCTGGATGCCAAGATAAGTAATATAGGATTTAGCGATGGAGACCCCCGCAGGACCCGAAGTAGACCTCTTATGTGGAGTTAGGTAAAGAAGTTGACTTTTATGTATATTGATTCTATACCCAGAGAAGGAACCAAAAAATTTTAAGGCATCTAATACTGCCGGAACATGTAGATCTGGGTTATCTAAATATATTAAAGTATCATCAGCAAAGCATGTAACTTTGATGATTTGGGAACCAACCCGTATGCCTGAGAAAAAGTCAGAAGAAATAAGATATCTAGGAAGAGGCTCCATCGCCAAATTGAACAATAGAGGGGATAGGGGGCAACCCTGTTGGGTACCTTTTTGTAAGGGAAAGCTATCTGAAAGGAAACCCGGGGTATGAATTCTAGCTTTCGGAGATGTGTATATTGTGGAAATAAAATCTTTGAATTGACCTGTGATACCAAATTTTGTTAAGGTCATGTCCAGCCACTCCCAGCTGATATTATCAAAAGCCTTTTCGGCGTCAATTGCCAACAGACCTGGAGAGTGGCTGGAACGACCCCCAGATTGGACACCAGACTGGGCTGCTAGTACCGTTCTTATATTAGTGACACCAGAACGTCCTTTTATAAAGCCAACTTGATGGCTGCCTATTAGTGATGGTAGGATGTCTGCCAATCTATTGGTCATAATCTTTGCCAACAATTTTAGGTCTACATTTATTAAAGAGATTGGCCTGTACGAATTAGGAGATGTCGGATCCTTCCCCTGTTTGTGTAGTATTTTGATATATGCAGTATCTCCCGAGGGGAGCATGTGATGGTCAGTCAGAATAGTTTGGAAAGTAGAAAGAAGAGTGGGGGAGATGACAGAAGACATAGATTTATGCTTTGTTATTTTTAAGTGTAGAGATAGTGGCAGTAATTTCCTCCAATGTGACTGGGGCGATAGAAATTGTTGTAAAAGTTGTGATATGACTTTAGGATCTTTTTGTATATTACCCGCTGTATCTTTGAGAGCAGGGATATGTGTAGTAGGTCTACGTCCTTTAGCAAGGTTAGCTAACATTTTCCCTGATTTATTACCATAGCGGAATAAACGGGATATGTATTGATCTCTATATATAGCATTGAGTTTTTCCTGTGCAATTTCGAAAGCTTGTCTAGCTGCTGTCCATTTAGATTTATTGTCATCTGTAGGGGAAGACAGGAAAAGAGTGTATGTAGAGCGCAGATCTTGGGAAAGTTGAAGATAGTTTTTACGTGCTTCACGTTTCTGGGCAGCCACATAAGAAATGATTTGGCCCCTTAGAACTGCTTTTGCAGTCTCCCAGAAAAGTATTGGGGATTGTGTATGTTCAGCATTGTTAGAATAAAAGTCTGACCACCATTTTTTTAATAGTTTGATAAATGATTCATCACTAGCTAAATGAGAAGGAAATCTCCAAATAATATCGGATCCCTTCTGAAAAATATCTCTTAATTGTAAACTAACAGGGGAGTGATCCGAAATTACTATATCATGAATTTCAGAGTCTTCTACTCTGCCAAGAGAGTCCGGTGACACTAAACAGTAGTCTATTCTAGACCAGGCAGTTTGGGAGTGAAAGTAAAAACAGTATTCTCTACCATCTGCGTGTAGATGACACCAAGAATCAGATAGGGAGGTAGAATTTACATCGCATTTTTTATTCCATATTACTACTATATTATATTCTTTGACTATTACATTCCATTTTTCTGCATCACTGTTACATGCTTGATTACTATTATGTATTCATTCTTTCTCCTATATCCCTTACATTACATTTATTCTGTATAGCTATCACATCACATTCTTTATTTTACAGACTACATTGTATGTTATCTTTATCATTCATTGTTCTTCTTCTTTCCTACTGGCATTTTACCAAGGAGATTTATATGTAACCTGAAACGTGCCTTCCATTTATCTCCTCTGTCTGCCACTAGACACTGGTATCGAGCCATCTTCCCGCAGTTGGCTGCTCCATCTGCTCAGGCGATAGTAGGCCTGTGATATATGGCTCTAACACTGCAGTCTGATGGGAGGATAACTACAAGACTGCAAGTCACCGTTTTAGGCTATGTTCACATGCTGTATAAACAACGGCCCTTGTAATCAAGTCTATGGACACTGGCAGGACATAATTGACATGATCATTATTTCGATGTTCAATACAGTGTGTGAACAACGTCTTTGTTTGCATTGACTTATATGTATATCAGTTCATTATGAAAAGAACGGCTGTCATGTAAATTGAAAACCATGGCCGTTCTTTTCATAAAAAGCATGTTGTGTGAACATAGCCTAAAAAAGAAAGCTTTATTCTACTCTTTACATATATCCTAACAAAATGGGTCGCACATGGCTATGATGGAAAGTATTAGAAAGTATCGTAAGTTCCTTTTTAGGCTACATTCACACAACGATTTTCTGCGGCCATTTTTTGATACTCAACGACGCTCAGCGCCGTTTTCTGCTTGAGCATCGGTCTGCAACCCCCAATGTGATGATGATCCCTCCCCTCAGCGATTAATTTTAATGGAGACTCGTCACCTAGGGGAGGGGTTATCGTCACATTGGGGGACGCAGGCATGCCCACAGTGTTCTGAGCCGGGCTGGGCCGGGCTGTACTGAGCAGGCACTGCAAAAGAAATTTTTGTAGTTTTTAGTACATTCACTTTAAGAATAAATAAAGATATGTGCATAATTTAAGTATAATAAGTGATAAGCACAGTAATATTATATATATATATATATATATATATATATATATATATATATATAGTCTTAAACTATTATCACATGCTGCTTGATTTTACATGTAGAAAGGATGTTTCTTTGTTTTTTTGAAAATCCGGCTACTGAAAATCCTTGGTTAAAGTTCAGCAAAAAAAAAAAAAAATTTTTCAAACCAACTGGTGCCAGAAATTGCCAGAGAATTGTAATTTATTTCTATAAAAAAAAAGTTTTCTAGTACTTGTCAGCTGCTGTATGTCCTGCAGGAAGTGGGATTATTTCAAGTCTGGAGAGCAGGAGAGGTTTTCTATGGGGGTTTACTGCTGATCTGCACAGTTCCTGACATGGACAGAGGTGGCAGCAGAGAGCACTGTGTCAGACTGGAGAGAATACACCACTTCCTGTAGGACACACAGCAGCTGATATTTATATTTAATATTATAAAATTATATTTTCCAAAACTTAAATTTTTGCTTTTTATTTTTCCCGCAAAGGGACTTTGAAATGCAATCTTAATAGAATACACTGTACTACTAGTCCAGTGTATTATCCTGACAGAGCAGGCACAAATATATGGCCATCAGGGGGGAGGCTTCATTAGCCCCCCTGCTGCTATAGAAAATAATCTACATCCCAGCTATTGTATCACCCTGGTGCTGATGTGTAACAAAAGTCCAGAAACCACAAATGCCACAATCACAATTTGACAGCAGCATCTAAGGGGTTAAGCTACAAGGGTGGATAGTTAGGGCAGGGGCCCTGCTGTCATGCAGCATCCAAGTTCCTGTCATATTCTGCACAGGAGACTTGTTACAGGCTACTTTTGCCCGCCAATAAAAGATTGTGGTCATTCAGGGGTTAACCTGCTCCTCCTGTTGTACCCATCATAAAACAAGAAACTAGATTATGCTGGTGTCTGTTGGAATATGCAGGTGTATGAGGTATAAGAAGGCCATATATTTTTATAGTGCTTGAAAAGCACTATATTGTAATCCGTATTCTTCTTCTTCTTTTTCTTCCGTGTGTGGTGTGCTATCTATTTTTCGTTTCAATCGGATTTGTCGTTTTTAAAAAATTTACGTTTAAAGACCCCGATTTTCCCATAGAAAATAATGGCCCATTGCAAATAATGGCCACACTCTAACCGCTAACAGCCAATCACAGCACATATGCAAATAGCTGAAATATAGCAGCCAATAGGAACTCTAAGGTCTCGTCAGGCAATGTATAACAACATCCACAGTCACATGTCCACTATTGGCCAATAGAAGATGTAATATATGGAAGGTCCTTAACGATTTTGTCTCACTGACACTGACTACACTGAGTAAGATTGTCATGGTAACCGAGCACTGATCTTTACCATTATAAGTACCCAGATCGCTCTTAAAGGGACCCAGGTGGCCCTTAAAGGAACGCAAGTCGCTCTTAAAGGGACCCGAGTCGCTCTTAAAGGGACGGGAGCCTTGTCGCTCTTAAAGGGACCCAAGTCGTTCTTAAAGGGACCCAAGTTGCTCTTAAAGGGTCCCATGTAGCTCTTAAAGGGATCCAAGTCGCTCTTAGAGGGACGGGAGCCATGTCGTTCTTAAAAGGAACCAAGTCGCTCTTAAAGGGACGGGACCCAAGTCGCTCTTAAAGGGACGGGACCCAAGTGCTCTTTAAGGGTCCCATGTAGCTCTTAACCTCTTAAGGACATAGGACGTATGCGTACGTCATATGTCCTCACTTGCACTTCAAAGCGGGGCCGCGCGGCGGCCCCGCTTTGAAGTGCCGCGATCCCGGGTGCTGCGAGTAGCTCGGGATCGCTGCTATTAGCGGGCACGGTCTGATCGCCGTGCCCGCTAATTAGCTAATCGGAGGCAGCTGTCAAAGTTGACAGCTGCCTCCGATTACCGGAGGCAACGTTTCCCTGGGGTCTAGTGGGGGAGATCGCTCCTCCGGGACCTTGTCCCGGAGGAGCGATCTCCGTTACTGATGCCGGCCGGGGACGCGTCCAAGATGGCGCCGTCCTCGGCTCGGCACTCGTTCGTTTTCGGCTGCAGCAGCCGAAAGCAAACGAGTGCCGATCTCATGGATCTCTGCAGCATATCTATGCTGCAGAGATCTCAATGAGAGATCCAAGTGTATATACTAGAAGTCCCCCAGGGGGGCTTCTAGTATATGTGTAAAAAAAAAAAAAAAAGTGTTGTTAATAGTAAAAAGCCCCCTCCCCTAATAAAAGTCTGAATCACCCCCCTTTTCCCAGGTTTTAAATAAAAGTAAACAAATAAATAAATAAATAAACATGTTTGCTATCGCCGCGTGCGTAATCGCCTGAACTATTAATTAATCACATTCCTGATCTCGTACGGTAAACGGCGTCAGCGCAAAAAAATCCCAAAGTGCAAAATTGCGCATTTTTGGTCGCATCAAATCCAGAAAAAATGTAATATAAAGCGATCAAAAAGTCGTATATGGGCAATCAAGGTACTGATAGAAAGATCAAATCATGGCGCAAAAAATGACACCTCGCACAGCCCCATAGACCAAAGGATAAAAGCGCTATAAGCCTGGGAATGGAGCGATTTTAAGGAACGTATATTGGTTAACAACGGTTTGAATTTTTTACAGGCCATCAGATACAATATAAGTTATACATGTTATATATCGTTTTAATCGTAACGACTTGAGGAACATGCATAACAAGTCAGTTTTACCCCAGGGTGAATGGCGTAAAAACACATTTCCCCCAAATAAAAGAAATGCGTTTTTTTTTTTCAATTTCACCACACTTTGAATTTTTTTCTGGTTTCGCAGTGTACTTTATGCAAAAATTCAGCCTGTAATTGCAAAGTACAATTAGTGACGCAAAAAATAAGGGGTCATGTGGGTTTCTAGGTGGAAAAATGCAAGTGCTATGACCTTTTAAACACAAGGAGGAAAAACCGAAAATGTAAAAACGAAAATGGGCCATGTCCTTAAAGGGTTAAAGGGATCTAAGTCGCTCTTAAAGGGACGGGACCCAAATTGCTCTTAAAAGGACGGGACGCATGTTGCTCTTAAAGGGACCCAAGTCACTCCAAAAGGTATGGGACCCATGTCGCTCTTAAAGAGACCCATGTCGCTAGAGCCCCCGGCCGCACGATCGCCCCCAGCCCCGCAGCCCCTGGCCGCACGATCGCCCCCAGCCCCGCAGCCCCCGGCCGCACGATCGCCCCCAGCCCCGCAGCCCCCGGCCGCACGATCGCCCCCAGCCCCCGGCCGCACGATCACCCGCAGCCCCCGGCCGCACGATCGCCCCCAGCCCCGCAGCCCCCGGCCGCACGATCGCCCGCAGCCCCCGGCCGCACGATCGCCCCGCGCCCCCCGGCCGCACGATCGCCTGCAGCCCTGCAGCCCCCGACCGCACGATAGCCCCCAGCGGGCGATCGTGCAGCCGGGGGCTGCGGGGCTGGGGGCTGCGGGCGATCATGCGGCGGGGGGCTGCGGGGCTGCAGGCGATCGTGCGGCCGGGGGCTGGGGGCGATCATGCGGCCGGGGGCTGCGGGGCTGGGGGCGATCGTGCGGCCGGGGGCTGCGGGGCTGGGGGCGATTGTGCGGCCGGGGGCTGGGGGCGATCGGGGCTGCAGGGGGGCGGGCAGGATATACATTACCTGATCCCGGCTCCTGCTTGCTTCAGCGGCTCCCGACACGTTCCGCCCGGCCAATCAGTGCGCTGCCCCGCCGCAGCGCACTGATTGGCCGGGCGGGCCGTGAAGACACCGGGAGCCCCGAAGCAAGCAGGAACGGGGACCGGGTTATGTATAATGTCCAGCGGCCGGGGGGTTAATAGGGCGGGCTGCAGACAAAATCGCAGCAGGGATGTACATCCCTGCTGCGAGTTTCTCTGCTATTGAAAGTATAGGGCCGGGATCTGCAGCGAGTCTCCCTGCAAAAACGCAGCAAGGAGACTCGCTGCAGATCCGGCAAGTGGGTTTGTAACCTAAGAGTGAGATTGGTCCCTTTTAGACTGAAAATGGTCCCTTTAAGAGCGACCTAGGTTGCTTTAAGAGCGATCCTGGGTCCCTTTAAGAGCGACCTGGGTCCCTTTAAGAGTGAAATGGGTCCCTTTAAGAGCGACCTGGGTCCCTTTAAGAGCGATCTGGGTCCCTTTAAGAGTGAAATGGGTCCCTTTAAGAGCGATCTTGGTCCCTTTAAGAGCTAAATGGGTCCCTTTAAGAGCGACCTGGGTCCCTTTAAGAGCGACCTATGTCCCTTTAAGAGCGAAATATGTCCCTTTAAGAGCGAAATATGTCCCTTTAAGAGCGAAATGGGTCCTTTTAAGAGCGACCTGGGTCTGTTTAAGAGTGAAATGTGTCCCTTTAAGCGTGAAATGTGTCCCTTTAAAAGTGAAATTGGTCCCTTTAAGAGCGACCTGGGTCCCTTTAAGAGCGATCTGGGTCCCTTTAAGAGCGATCTGGGTCCCTTTAAGAGCAAACTGGGACCATTTAAGAGCGAACTGGGTCCCTTTAAGTGCGATCTGAGTCCCTTTAAGATCGACCTGGGTCCCTATAAGAGCGAAATGGGTCCCTTTAAGATCGACCTGGGTCCCTTTAAGAGCTACCTAAGTCCCCTTAAGAGTTACCTGGGTCCCTTTAAGAGCGACCTGGGTCCCTTTAGGAGACTCCGTTGAAACAGGAGGACGGGAGTATGTCTCCGGTATGAGCGCTCACTGTAAGTAAAACCTAGCCCCTATAATCGAGTATTGCATGTGTGATGTTGCTTATTCTTAATGGAGCCTTACTTATGTGACTACTTGGATACCAATTGGTGCATATTTACTTGCAGGAGGACTGATCCTAGATTATAGTCTGTACCCAGGTAGACCGCTAAGCATGGCAGAGTAAGTAATATGAGAGATATTATATCGATTACCATCATCTACAACTCTGGTTATACTGACACAGCATTTTTATGTTATACAGTATCCACAACCAGCATCGTTTGTTGGGATATAACATCTCTCTGGCTACCTGGACGTGGGTACAGTGAGTACGGGACACAGCGGCACTCTACATCATCATCACACACATTAATTGTTGGCATGACAAATAGGCCTTAAATCATGTGTACTCGTGATGGATTACCTAATGTTATGAGGATTTTATGACGTTTTGACCGTTTAGCCCCTGATGACGTATTCGACATTGGATACTGAAACGCGTTGGGCATGTTGGTCTGTCTGCTCTCCCTTGACGGGTCTAAACTGAAATAATATGGTTTATTGACCGTAAGGAGGTATTTTTCTTGTCACTTTCTACAAAGTCAGGAGGTGCTATTAGTGACTGATTGTCTGCGATTGCGACTGGACTGGGGACGGCTATCTGTGGACATATACAGAGCTCCCCTGACACCAGTAAGGACAGAATGGTTATACCCCCCTCCAACTGACGACAGAATTCCTTTTGGAGACTCATTTCTGTATGTTTTGTATTTTGTATATTGGATTTTGGACATTTCATATAAATTTTAAATTGATATAAATAAAGAAACTTATTTTAAGCGTATCCTTTCTGTAATAATTCATAGTTAACGCAAGGATTAACTTCATTGGGTGGGTGTACCCTGAATTACACTATTGTTTGCATTATTTTTAGTTGAACCAGATTTCCAAGTAAATGACCGTATGTTTTCAGCCGCATGTCTATTTTTTCCCACGGCCGTAGTTTCAGCCGCACATTTCCGGCCGCGTAAAAACTACGGCCGGAAATATACGTAGTGTGAACATAGCATAACATATATAGATTTTTCTGTCTGGTTCTGCTGTGTGCCTGTGATTGCAGAGTGTATTTAATATGCACAGTAGTATATATATCATTGCATATAAATACGCATGGGTGAAACAAAGATACGGTAATGCTATGTAATTGCTTCTCTATTACGTATTTTACACTTTGCACCTGATAGTCTGTACACATGTGCGCAATGTTCATCAATGTTCAGCAAACACGAAGTGATCACGATCACTTCTTTTTATTATGTCCGTGTTCGGGATCCAAACTGAACATGGGGATGTTCGCTCATCACTAGTAACAAGTAGGAATTATCTAAAAAGAAAACAAAAAAAAAAACAAAAACAGCTCTTTAACCCCAGCCTGACATTTGAAGTCCACATACAATCTGTTATACCTTCTTCATGGGGAGTATGGAGCAAACTCCTGTGTTTTACAGCTGACTGTACATTTCTGGATAGGTGAGAAGTGTCCGTCTTGGGACGTCCAATTTCAGTGGTTGGAGTGCTGTATGTGCAGGCTGTTCAGCTGCACTGGGGCCCAGCAGATGAGGGGGGCCACTGACACAGCAGTTCTCCACCATTAGATTGCTGATCTCATTACATTTCATGGCTCACGATAACATGTGGATCCTTAGAGAGTCAATAGGGGGCTGTATTAAAATGCAAGATATTATATTTTTCTGATCTGAAATTTTTACGTCTTGTCTGTAGATGAATATTTATGGTGAATAATAAGTACCACAGCGCTAATCTCAGCATGGTGTTGGAAAGGCTGAGACGATAACAAATGTGGTCTGCTGCACTCCTGACATACGGCGAGGAACTTAGCTTTGTTTATTAGAAATGTTTGCTTATTTGGGTATAAAAGACATTATTGGAAAATTGTCACTGACTACAAAAACTCTGTACAAACACAACATCCTGATGTCAGATCCTGGCCATAATACACGGATGAGCAGCGCTGCATACATACTGCTCTGTCATAGATCTCTACGGCAGGAGGTTCCTTCTCCATCCCTCATAGGCCAGACCTATCAATCTTTATCTAAAGGTCTCAACACACCTTATACTAAAGTCAGACGACAATATAAGGTATATGAAGTGTGGTGTCCCACCACGGTTGTTCTTTTGTTTACACCTGTCACAAAAGCCCCTCACTCAAAGTTAGGTGGTGATGAAGGTATTCTCTAGTTTTACCACAAGGTGTCTGTAAGATATATATATATATATATATATATATATATATATATATATATATATATATACTTTTATGTACTGTACAGCTGATGCAAACAAAAGGTTTCTGTTTCATATATATTATGCACTTGTCCAGTGGAGATGCTCTTTCTCTCTGTAGCCTATCACTTCTTTTCTTGCACACATTCCTTTCCACCACTCACAGGATATATTACAAATCCCTGTAGGAAGTAGTTACTGTGTAGGAGGAAGTGTAGCTTCAGTAGTATCCAGATTCTCCTAGGAGAAGGACATACAAAACAGATGTCCCTGCTGTAGCCAAGCCAGGACCTGGCTCTGCCAGGAACCATGTCTGTGACCAATCTAGTCCAGTTGAGTCAAATCCATGTGTATAAAGCAACCAGAGACACTTAGTTCTTCTAGTCTATCTACTATATTTACTATGCAGTGCTAGACACTACAAAAGGAGAAGAGTTGGGGATCATCCTAGGCCACGCCAAAAGCTACTCTACAAAGTGCAGGGCAGTATCCTACTACACAAGAGGAACTAGCCTGGATAGAGTAAAGCTACCAAAAGGTCAACGTACTCTATCTCGCAGTGCAGGTGAAACCGGGAAACCTCGGACGCTTAGCTTCACCTAGGTAACCAAGGCTGGGGCTTGTATCACCCTATTAGGACATGTAACTCGACACTCAATCTATTCCTGCAAAAGTGTTTTGTATTTCCAAGAGACTGTACAGTAAAGTTGTTCTATTTTTAATATCACTGAGATTCAGTCATCCTTTACTACGCACCAGCACCTATACACTATAGCTGTGCACCTTGGGTTAATTTTCCCCTTTTTGTGGGTGGCGGCACCGGATAGCCACTCAGGACTACCATAATAAGAGCCCAAGGGACCCACTACAGCCCGAGATAGGGGTCGGTCGTTATGGATTTTTGCTGCCCGATCCCTTTGTTGGCTGTTTATGGTCTCCAGATTGGTGGTTTGGTGGCTGAGTCACCTTTGAACTTTAAACAGCCGAACCCTTTGTTCATGGCAGATTCAGTCGTCAATCTAAGGTGAATGGGGCCATTCTGAACAACCACCAATGATGATGTTGGTGGTGATAAGGGTCGGCCTTGATGGAACTTACATGGTTCAGGAGGGCAGTCTGATAACCGAGCAGTGTCTTCCTGTAGGAAATAATTTAAATGTGTTTTTAATTGGTTCCAGCACCCACCAATAATTACGTACAGTACCCATTTTTTACATTAAAAAGTGCCCAGTGTAATCCCTGCAGTACAGAAAAGGACTATATACTGTACAGGACATTATACACAAGAGATGTTCAACCAAACCAGCAATTATAGTACGGTAGTCACCGACTCCTCACTCATCCTTTACTGTATAGAGTCCTCCCCATCCCAGCACTGTAACAGATGGAAGATGGTGGTGCACTGACTGTACTACTACTGGGCTGTATATGCACTCCAGCAATTTTATACAGTACAGGATGGGAGATGGTGGTGCTCTGCCTGTACTACTACTGTGCTGTATATGCACTCCAGCAGTCTTATACAGTACAGGATGGGAGATGGTGGTGCACTGCCTGTACTACTACTGTACTGTATATGCACTCCAGCAATCTTATACAGTACAGGATGGGAGATGGTGGTGCTCTGCCTGTACTACTACTGTACTGTATATGCACTCCAGCAATCTTACACAGTACAGGATGGGAGATGGTGGTGCACTGACTGTACTACTACTGTAGTGTATATGCACTCCAGCAGTCTTATACAGTACAGGATGGGAGATGGTGGTGCACTGACTGTACTACTACTGTACTGTATATGCACTCCAGCAATCTTATACAGTACAGGATGGGAGATGGTGGTGCACTGACTGTACTACTACTGTACTGTATATGCACTCCAGCAGTCTTATACAGTACAGGATGGGAGATGGTGGTGCACTGACTGTACTACTACTGTACTGTATATGCACTCCAGCAGTCTTATACAGTACAGGATGGGAGATGGTGGTGCACTGCCTGTACTACTACTGTACTGTATATGCACTCCAGCAGTCTTATACAGTACTGTACAGGATGGGAGATGGTGGTGCACTGACTGTACTACTACTGTACTGTATATGCACTCCAGCAGTCTTATACAGTACAGGATGGGAGATGGTGGTGCAC
Organism: Dendropsophus ebraccatus; assembly: GCF_027789765.1. NCBI lineage: Eukaryota > Metazoa > Chordata > Amphibia > Anura > Hylidae > Dendropsophus > Dendropsophus ebraccatus. The sequence goes on from NC_091464.1 coordinate 80,255,848, forward strand.
TGCCTGTACTACTACTGTACTGTATATGCATTCCAGCAATCTTATACAGTACAGGATGGGAGATGGTGGTGCACTGACTGTACTACTACTGTACTGTATATGCACTCCTGCAGTCTTATACAGTAAACTCACCATGTACAACCCACCATCCACACTCGCAAAAACGTTCAGATACTGAGCAAAATTTGAATTCCAAACCCTACTTATGGGTAAATTTTCATTCCGATTCCGAACAGTTAGAATTCAGAAGCGTTGGAACACGGAGATATCACTGTAATTAAAGCTATAATCCATGGGCTGGAATGTCTTGTTAGGAAGGAGCATGGAGAGGGCGGCCGGCTGTGCACAGCTGTCATTATAGATACATTTAAAATGAACAAAACCAAAAATAGCAAAAGTAACAGCGAGGTAAGGTCATCACCAGGAGGAATTACTAAGTCATAAAATGCACCATAAAACAGAGTCTCATAGATTGATACGTTTGGCCTTCAAGGGAGATAATACCATGTAAAACGCACAAGCTGCAGTCTATAAATATGGTGGTTTTTACCACGGGAAATAAAATTACCGCCAGCGTCATTATCTGTGTGAGAGAATACGGCCAAGTTGTATCTCCCTTCATTTATTATGGGGATGAAACATTCTTTCTGGTTACTTATATTGAATATATTGGATTGAATTGTGTTCACCATATTTTACTTAATTGGACCAGCTCTGATGAATTCCAGATTTGACCCCGGTCTAAAAACACTGGAAAACTGCTGATCTTGTTTGCGGGAACATGAAGAGGACGTCTCCATCCCGGCTCAAAAAGCAGGACCCAAAGGGCAGACCCCTGAAAAAAAACGGTGTGTGCATTTGTGTGCATCCGTTTTAAACCTTTTGTCTATTGACTTCCATTATTAAAAAAAAAAAAAACTGATCAAAAAGCATCCATTTTTTTAGCGTACACGGAAACTTAATCGAGAACATTTTTGTGTACGCTAAAAAATCGATGCACTTTGATCCCTTTTTTATAATGAAAGTCAATGGAAAAACACACAAATGCATCTGCTTTTCATCCTTCTAAGGCTATGTTCACACAGCGTCTTTTCATCTCCGTTTAAAATGACGTCCGTTATTTTGAGTCTAAAATAACAGACATTATTAAGCAGCCTGACCTCCCCTTGGTGCACTGACCGGTGTTGGCACATTATTCTAGTTTTAGTTACTAATTGGACGTTGGATGCGGCTTCATTGAAAAGTCCATTGAATTTAATAGTAAAAATGGAGACAGAACGGTGACAAAAGGAAAACTGTGTGTGAACAACAAATAAAAAACGTCCGCTGTTTGCAAAAGACGTCCGAAAATAGTGATCATGTTCATTATTTTGACGCCCGCGGCAAAAACATCCGTTATTCAATACACTGTGTGCATTAGACGTCTGTCTTCCCATTGACTTCAATGCATTGCAGTCAGTTAAATCTCAGCAAAAACAGATGTTATTTTAAATATGAAAATCGGCTGCCTTTTTAATATTTTTGACGTTGTGTGAACATAGCCTAAAACATCCTATAAAACAGATGAAAAAAAAAAGCAAAACGTGGTGGGAATCTAGTCTTACAGAGAAACCCCGTTCACACACCTTTGATATATGGCCCTTGTTTATCTGGGTATGGTGAATTTAACATTCTGTACAATCTTTTGTTTTCTGTACAGTGCCATTGCTGCATACACCAAGGGAACCCACCTTCTTAATAGGGTGCCCCCAACCATAAGGTCGATCTGTCCCCCCCCCCCCCACCACCACTACTGTGCAAGGGGGATAAATTGATAAACAGGTGACACACACACACACAAAAACTAATGTATACAGCAGTGAGACACCTATTTTGTAAACCGACAAGTTTCACCTGCTTCAAGACAGGATCATCAGGGACAAAAAATAGTATAAAAAAGACATAGTGATCTGCATCTTTATATGACCCTTTCTCTCTCTCCTTTCTGTGACCATACAATGTAGTGGTTTCCCAACTCCTATGGTTTCGACTGTCTGTACTAAGTGGCTTCTATCTCTATTGCAGGTTGTCTGTTGTGACATGGCGACCACCTTCATAGAGACGCTCTTTAGTACATGGCCCAATCAAGTCAATGTTGATTATAATAGTGGATGAACCTGGCACAGGTCTTCTCTAGCTGTTGTTATATGTATCTATATATATTATCTATATATATTATGTTATGCGAGCTTATCAGTACATTGTGAGAACATAGCCTCAGGCTTTTTGAAAATATCAATTTTTTTCTAGTAATACTGGAGCTGTGCCATTCCAGGACACCTGCAATGGGAATATAATTAGATTATTATTATTATTATTATTATTATTATTATTATTACTATTATTATTATTATTATTATTATTATTATTACTATTACTATTATTATTATTATTACTATTATTATTACTATTATTATTATTATTATTGTTGTTGTTTTTATTATTATAATTATATTATTAGTGTCCATGTTACTTGTTATCTAGCCATAACATTAAGAAACTTTTGCAACTTTATAGAAGAAGGTTAGATGATTTAGAGCAGTAGTCACTGCAGATGTTGCAAAACTACAACTCTCAACATTCTGGGATTTGTCATATGGTAATAAAAACAAGTGCAAAAACTAACTAGAAAAAAGTCATCAAAAACTGAAAAATTTGCATGTTTCTTGCCATAACATATTATGGGAAATTTCTCTAAAATTTAATGTGTCCCACATCTGTATGTTTATCTACCAGTATAGATCTGTGATTACAAACAGTATTTTCATCAGTATTTTGGTCAGTCTTTTTTTCAACCAAAACCAGAAATGGGTTGAAAACACAAACTAGGCAAATCTTTCTCCTGATTTTAGTTGAAAAAAGACTGATCCAAAGACTGTGTGTGAACATAGCCCAAAACAGAAAATGGATACAAATACTTAAAAGATGTTAGGATGTCAAATAAAATCTATTGGAAATCGTGGTTATATAGGGCTTAGAAATGTGAAATGTATTTTCCTGAAGCATTTATCTACAGCGATTATACAATAAATGTCACGGTTGTTCTTTTAATTTTCTCCTTGTACTTTGTACAGCATATTATGTGATTGAAATGCATTGCTGCAGCTCCCCCTAGTGGCCTGTTATTTTATAATTCTATGGATATTAACACCATAGATGTTACTTTTGGTGCAGTTTATTTCTATATAGATGGGCATTACCATGAATGATTATATGTACCATGTTATGTGATGTAGGTTCTTAAAGATCACAGCATATTTCAACTGCTAATGTTATATACAGTTATGTCAGAATCAATAACAGGCAAATGTTAAAAGAACTTTATTAAAATTGACGTTGATAAAGTTATAAAAAGACTTAACAGCTAGAATTTTCAATTTACCCATCACATATACTGCTTTGTTACCTTAGAGAATGTTCACACTGAGGAATAGGTGAGGAGTTGAAGAGGAAAGTTTTCTGCTTGAAATTTCCTCTTCTTCAGCTCTGGCGTAATTCAAGCAGACATTTAAAGGACAACTCCCGCGGGACCCCCCCAAAAAAAAAAACACAGACACACACAGACACCATACTCACCATCCCTCCGGTGACGAACGCCACTCCATTCACCCGCCGTCCGCCTCACCGTCACCTGCGTCCGCCGTCCAGCGATGTCTCCTTCTTCCGGGTCCATGAGAGAGAAAAGGCTGCCAGCGCGCTTGCGCACCGGCAGCCTTTTCATTGGCTGGAGCGCATCACATGGCTTCCAGCAAGCTCAGCCAATCAGGGCTGAGCAAGCTGGAAGCCATGTGATGCGCTCCAGCCAATGAAAAGGCTGCTGGTGCGCATGTGCACCAGCAGCCTTTTCTCTCCCATTCACTCTCAATGAAGACGCCGAGGAGGAAGAAGACCCGGACCGCCCCCCAGCTCTGACATCACCCGACACCAGAGAAGAGGACTGTGATGACCGTAATAGGTAATGTATATATTCTTTAACTTCCGGGGTGGGGGGTCGGGGGTCGGAAAGTGGGGGAAGGGGGCCAGACCGGGTATTTAACCACATTACAAAGTTATATAACTTTGTAATGTGTGTTAAATAAGCCAAAAAAAATTTTCGCCGGAGTTGTCCTTTAAAGCCCCAGTGACTTCTATTGGATTTCTCTAGCGGAATCCACCCATAGAATTTACATGTCGATTCTTTGGGTGGAAAGCGGATCCGCGGTGGAACAATCCTCACGTAAATTCTGCCATGTGAACAACAGACTGGAAATCCCACTAAATACAATGGGATATTACTCTGTACATATTTTTCAGGCGGAATTTCAAACAGAATAAGTGTAAAATTAAAGTGACGCTGCCCCCCCCCCCCCCCTTTTTGCATTATGACTTCTCTACACAGGTGCAAAGGGTAAATTTTGCACTTTCATCATGTGTGGATTGTGCTACCTGGGGCTTCACGGCTGCATCGCCAGTTAGCCCCGCCCCCATATTGTCACAGTCCCCGCCTCTCCGCAATGTCATCAGCACATAGGCCACGCCCCCTCAGTGGCTATTGGAAGGGACGGCCTAAAGTTCTATGCGCTGATGACATCACGAATATACGGGGCTACTATGGTGATGTGGGCAGGGCTAAGTGTAGCTACGGCCGCGAAGCCCCGCCCAAGTAGCACAATTCACAGATGATAAAAGATCACTTTTTACTGGAACAAGCACTATGACGTGTGATATAAAATAAATGATGTTTCCTGTACACTGTACACCTTTAGGCTTTGTTCCCACTAAGCAAAACTAGCGGAATTCCGCAGCGGAATTGTCTGCCACAGAATGTCGTTAGCCTCCCTCTCATAATGGGAGTCTATGGGAGGCGCGCGCTCCTGCTCTGTCTGTGCTGAAGAATGAACATGTTCATTCTTCAGCGCGGACAAAGAAGGAGCGCGCGCCTCCCATAGACTCCCGTTATAAGAGGAAGGCTAACGACATTCCGTGGCGGACAATTCCGCAGCGGAATTCAGCTAGTTTTGCTCAGTGGGAACGAAGCCTAAGATGGAGATCTTGGTCCCCTGTGTCTCTATAGCACATCCCTAGAAGCAACAGAAGCCTGGAGGACATTATAGAGCAGTACTGGACAGTGTAGGCTGTAAATCAAGCACTAGGTTTAAAGTGTACCTGTTGTTATAATTTTCATAATCTAAATCAGCAGTAGATGTGATATAAAGCAAGTTTGCAATTTACATTCATTATTTGTTTATTTAACTTTAGTTATCATGGAAAACATGGCACTTCCTGTGTTCTTTTTCAAAGAATCTAAACAGAGGAAGTCCTGTGTTTCCCAGGTCATCTGCACTCCCAGAGAGGGCAGCCATGTGATTGATGGATAAATTAAGACGTGACTCTCAGTACTGGCCGGGACTTCATGTGTTCAGTCTCTTTTACCAACCAGCACAACACTAAAAATCTTCAGGGGACTGGACCTGGATTTCTGGCAAGTATAGCTGTTATACAGCAGCCTTCAGGAGACTGGACCTGGATTTCTGGTAAGTATAGCTGTTATAAAGCTGCCTTCAGGAGACTGGACCTGGAATTCTGGTAAGTATAGTTGTTATATAGCTGCCTTCAGGAGACTGGACGTAGATTTCTGGTAAGTATAGCTTTGTTATATGGCATAATAACAACAACAAAAAAGATGAATGTAAATTGCAAACTTGTATATCACATTTACTCTTGATTTAGACTTTAAAAGTTATAACGACAGTGACACTTCAAATTAAGTATTCAATCAGACTGCTCTCAGCGCTCTTTTGCTCCTCGTTCCCTGCTCGCTGCCACCGCTATTCACCGCGGCTGCGGCGAGCGGGTGAGTGTGGGAGGGGCGGCGGGGCGGCGGGGAGCTGCGGGGGGGGCTGCCCGGGTGATCGCTGATCGTCCGGGCAGCCCATAGGATACAGCAGCGTCTGCTGCCAATGCTCCTATTCAACGGAGCGACGGCAGCAGATCGCTGCTGTATCAGTCGCTTGTTTTTCAACATGTTGAAAAACAAGCGACTGCAACGATTAGCCGACATGAACGATGTCGGCTGCTCGTTGCCCTCTATTCCACGGGACGATTATCGTTTTGTGGACTAGGGCCTTAAGTCTCCTCTCTCTCTCATGATGGGTATGAGCTGTTTTTTTTAAAGTAAACAGTGAGTTAAAAAGGGAAGAGAGTAGCAGGAAAGAGTCTTATAAGGAGAGAAATAGGCATTTTTCTCTGATAAGATACGCTACAAAAGTTTTGTATATTTGCCTATATTATTGATTTATGAAAAGTTTGTTTAAACAATAGAGACCATTAATAGTCATTATTCATTCCTCCAGGGACACGTCCCCCTTTGTCCCTTTAGCCTTGTGTCTGTATCACAGAGCCAACCTATTAATATGCTATGATTGCTTGTATTGATTTATTTGCCCACGTTTCTTAATTAACTTAACAAATGACAACAGAACCAGTGGTTGGCTTGGCTTCCTTGCTGAGATGGTTGTCACACGAATTTTGTATTGTGATGTATGTCAAAACGTGATGGAACTGAAAATGGAATCGCTCTGTTCCTTTTACTTTAAGAGAACATTAAAATCATGCATGTCATTATTCCTTCCAACAGTAATTTACCTCACTGATTGGATTTCTTCATACGTTCTCATATGTAGCCGGCTGTACCGCACTTTTGATGCGTCTTACATACCGTTATTGTCAGATGCATATGTGTTCCATTCAGCCATGGGAATAGTAAAGAGGCAGTCTGCAGAGTTGCATAGAATGTAAAGTTTCCAGTAGTCGCTCTGCAGAATCAATGTGAAGGTGACCTTGTTCGGTTTTGTAATGCAGTTTTTGAGGCTAATTACAGGAGGGGATTAAAAAAAATAGTAAAAGCCAATTTTCGTTTTTGCACTTTTGCTTTCTCCACTTTATGTTTAAAAGGCCATAGCACTTGCATTTTTTCACCGAGAGACCCATAAGAGCCCTTATTTTTTGCAAATCAAATAAAAACCAATAAAAACCAATAAAAAATATTTCCATAAAATATGCTGCGAAACCGGGAAAAAATAATTTACGCTGTCAAATAAAAAAAAAAACGGAATTTGTTTGGATTTTGGGGGTTTTTGCATTTATGCCATTCGCCCTGGGGTAAAACTGACTTGTTATATATGTTCCTCAAGTTGTTACGATTACAATGATATGTAACATGTATAACTTTTATATTATCTGATGGCTTTAAAAAATTCAAACCATTGTTAACAAAAATATGTTCCTTAAAATCGCTCCATTCCCAGGCTTATAGCGCTTTTATCCTTTGGTCTATGGGGCTGTGTCAGGTGTCATTTTTTGCGCCATGATGTGTTCTTTCTATCGGTACCTTGTTTGCGCATATGCAACTTTTTGATCACTTTTAATTACATTTTTTCTGGATTTGATGCAACCAAAAATGCGCAATTTTTCACTTTGGAATTTTTTTGCACTTACGCCGTTTACCGTGCGAGATCAGGAATGTGATTAATTAATAGTTCGGGCGATTACGCATGCTGCGATACCAAACATGTTTATTTATTTATTTATATTTATAAAATGGGAAAAGGGGGACTTTTTTTGGACTTTTATTAGGGGAGGGGATTTTTTATTAATAAAAACAGTTTTTTACTTTTTTTTTTAACTGTTACTAGAAGCCCCCCTGGGGGACTTGGATATACACAGCACTGATCTCTCATAGAGATCAATGCTGTGTATATACACAGCAAAGATCCATTAGATCAGTGATACATTGCACTGACAGCTGCATGAAATGCTTAATTATCCGGCGGGACCCCTTTCTGAACTCCCCCCGCGGCACCATGACGTACCAGGTACGTCATGCTTCGCTAAGGGGTTAAAGGGGTATTCCAGGTGAAAAGGGGTACTCTTTTTCTTTCAAATCAACTGCTTTCAGTAAGTTATATACATTTGTAATTTACTTCTGTTTGAAAATCTCCAGTCTTCCAGTACTTATTAACTGCTGTATGTCCTGCGGGAAGTGGTGTTTTTTTTCCAGTCTGACACAGTGCTCTCTGCTGCCACCTCTGTCCATGTCAGGAACTGTCCAGAGCAGGAGAGGTTTTCTATAGGGATTTGCTGCTGCTCTGGACAGTTCCTGACATGGACAGAGGTGGCAACAGAGAGCACTGTGTCAGACTGGAGAGAATACACCACTTCCTGCAAGACATTTTTTAATAGAAGTAAATTGCAAATCTATATAAGTCTCAGAAACCAGTTGATTTTAAAGAAAATTTTTGCCGGAGTGCTCCTTTAACCCCTTAACAACGGATGATGTACATTTACACTATCTTGTCATTAAGGGAGTTCAGAGAGGGGCCACACTGCAACCCCGCTCTGAACTGCCGCCATCCCGTGTGCTATCTACAGGCCTACAGCTGCTCCCAATAATTAAGACCGTTAAATGCAGCTGTCAAACATCTTACCATCCCGGGACTCAGCGTCAGAATGACTCTGATCCTGGCTCGGTATTCTGTTGATCTGGTCTGCAGCAGGCCAGACCAGTAGAGCACCGATCTCATGGATAGGTGCTGTGTAATACAGCTACACTGATCTGTATGAGAGATCAGTGTAGCTGTATTGGAAGTCCCCCATGGAAACTTCTAATTACTGTGTAAGTTTTAAAAAAAAATGTTTCTATAAATAAAAAAAAGAAAAACCATTCCCTAAGAAAAGTCTGAATCACCCCCTTTTCCCATTTTATAAATAAAAAAACAAAAAACAAAACATATTTGGTATCGCCGTGTGTGTAATCGCCCAAACTATCAAATTATCCCATTTCTTATCTCGCACGGTAAACCTGCGTAAGCGCAAAAACCCAGCAGAGTGTAAAGTTGCGCATTTTTGGTCGCATCAAATCCAGAAAAATTGTAAGAAAAAGTTATCAAAAAGTCGCATATACAGTATACAGTCAAGGTACCGATAGAAAGAACATGGTGCAAAAAATGACACCTCACAAAGCCCCATAGAAAAAAGGATAAAAGTGCTATAAGCCTGGGAATGGAGCGATTTTAAGGAACATTTATTTTCTGTAAAAGGTTTTATTTTTTTAAAATGCCACCAAATAATATAAAAGTTATGTAAGTTACATATCGTTTAATCGTACCAACTTGAGGAACATATATAACAAGTCAGTTTTTCCATAGGACGAACGGTGTAAAAACAAACACACACACATCCACACTCATAAAATAAATTTGCTATTTTTTTTTTTTTTTACTTATTTCGCCGCGCATATAATTTTTTTCTGGTTTCGCAGAGTATTTTATGCAAAAATTAAGTCTGCCATTGCAAAGTAAAATTAGTGGTGCAAAAAATAAGGGCTCGTGTGGGTCTGTAGGGAAAGAAAATACAAGTGCTATGGCCTTTTAAACACGAGGAGGAAAGAACAAAAACGTAAATACGAAAAAATTGACTCTGTCATTAAGGGGTTAACCAGACACTGCCTAAGGGCCCTATTCCACAGTAACGATAATCGGCCGGATCGGCCCCATTTGGCCGATAATCGTTCGGTGAAATAAAGAGAACGATCAGCTGATGATCGTGTCATCGGCTGATCGTTCATTTAGGGCCAGACCTAAAATCATCGTTCCCCCACCGCGCATTGCTACGGTTGAATAGCGGTGCGCGGCGGGCGACCGGCGATTTGACAGCAGCAGTAGCAGCAGTAATACATTACCTGTCCAGGCTTCTCTGCGATGTCTTCATCCCAGGGTCCCGCGCGCTCTATCTTCTGAATTGCCGGTCAGCTGACGGAGCGCTCAGCCAATCACAGGCCGCGACCACCGCGGCCTATGATTTGCTGAGTGTGGCCTGTCAGCTGACCGGCCACATAGGCTAAGGCTATGTTCACACTATGTATCTGTGCAGCTGTATTTTTTATGTGGCTGGAAATGTGCGGCTGAAACTACGGCCGTGGGAAAAAATAGACATGCGGCTGAAAACATACGGTTACTTGGAAATCTGGTTCAACTAAAAATAACAAATAAAATCTTTAGAAAGTGATGCAAACACCTCTGGATGCATCTGGGAAAGCAGGGAAACAGTTTACAGGAATCGCTATTACCGGGGTTTGCGATCCTCTGCAGTATGCCGATGTCTCTCATGGTTAATATATTTAATTAATAAAACACATTTTCGTTGTAATAAAGTGCCTTTCATTGTTCAATAATTAAATTTAAACAAATCCATCATTTTGCAATTAAATATACTGTTAAAATAAATATATATATAAATAAATGTATATTTATATATATATTTATTTTTTGACAGTATATTTAATTGCACAATGATGGATTCATTTAAATTAAATAATTGAACAACGAAACTGATTTTATTACAACGAAAATGTGTTTTATTAATTAAATATTAATTAGTACAGGAAACTCCATTAAGCCGTTAATTCATATTGCCGGCAATAGAGCTTTCTGTACTAATCATCACTTTACTTTAATTAAAACATCAAATGTTTCTTCTAATTATGTTATCACAATAGCATTATTAGAAGAAACATTTTGAATTATATGTGCGCTCAGCTGATTGGCTGATCGGCTCAGCGCACATATAATTAGCGGGTCCGCAGCACAGTGACTTCATTGTGCTGCGGACCAGCAAAGAGGACACATCGGGGTGAGTATAGAGCTCTCCCCACCCCCTCCCCTGCACTACACCCCTCCCAGCAAGGAAGGGGGGTCACTTAACCCCTTCCTTGCTGGGATGGGTGCAGTCTGACATCAGTCTGGCCCCCAAGGGGTTAAGGGGGATGCAATACATCCTCCCTTAACCCCTTGGGGGCCAGACTGTAAGCAGCGATCTGTAAAGATGCCGCATACTGTAAGGAGCACAACACCGCTCACAATGATGGGTGTTGTGCTCCTGTTTGTGTGTTTTTTGTGTGTTTCTCCCTTTTTGTTTTTCAGATATTGGTATTCTGTGGATTACGTCAGATGGGATTACGTCGATGACCAGCGGTTGTTTGGTGTTTTTTTTTTTAATAAAATGGTCAATGAGGGTGTGGGGGTGTTTTTATTTGAATAAAAAAAAATTTCACTTGCGTGTTGTCTTTATTTCTTTACTTTATAGACTTAGTAGTGGAAGCCGTCTAATAGACGGAATCCATTACTAAGTCAGGGCCTAGTGTTAGCTGGTATAAAATGGCTAACACCAACCCCCCATTATTACCCCAGTACCCAATGCCACCAGGGGTACTGGGAAGAGCCGGGTGCCAGTGGTCCCGGAGCAACAAAATTGGCGCTCCTGGACTGGGGCGGCAGCAGGCTGGTAATATTTAGGCTGGGGACGGCCTAAACCAATGGCTCTTCCCACCCTGGTGTTACCAGGCTGCTGTCGTTTGGTTTTTAACCCGGCTGGTTATAAAAATAGGGGGGACCCTATGCGGTTTTTTTTTAAAATAAATAAATAATAAAAAAAAAACGCATAGCCTAAATCTTACCAGCCTGCTGCCGCCCAGTCCAGGAGCGCCAATTCTGACGCTTCGGGACCACTGGCACCCGGCTCTTCCCAGTACCCCTGGTGGCATTGGGTACTGGGGTAATAATGGGGGGTTAGTGTTAGCCATTTTATACCGGCTAACACTAGGCCCCGACTTAGTAATGGATTCCGTCTATTAGACGGCTTCCACTACTAAGTCTATAAAGTAAAGAAATAAAGACAACACACAAGTGAAAATTTTTTTTTATTCAAATAAAAACACCCCCACAACCCTCATTGACCATTTTATTTAAAAAAACACCAAACAACCGCTGGTCATCGACGTAGTCCACGGAATCCGACGTAATCCACAGGATATTGATATCTGAAAAACAAAAAGGGAGAAACACACAAAAAACACACAAACAGGAGCACAACACCCATCATTGTGAGCGGTGTTGTGCACCTTACAGTATACAGCATCTTTACAGATCGCTGCTTACAGTCTGGCCCCCAAGGGGTTAAGGGAGGATGTATTGCATCCCCCTTAACCCCTTGGGGGCCAGACTGATGTCAGACTGCACCCATCCCAGCAAGGAAGGGGTTAAGTGACCCCCCTTCCTTGCTGGGAGGGGTGCAGTGCTGGGGAGGGTGTGGGGAGAGCTCTATACTCACCCCGATGTGTCCTCTTCGCTGGTCCGCAGCACAATGAAGTCACTGTACTGCGGACCGGCTCTTTATATGTGCGCTCAGCCGATCAGCCAATCAGCTGAGCACACATATAATTCAAAATGTTTCTTCTAATAATGCTATTGTGATAACATAATTAGAAGAAACATTTGATGTTTTAATTAAAGTAAAGTGATGATTAGTACAGAATGCTCTATTGCCGGGAATATGAATTAACGGCTTAATGGAGCTTCCTGTACTAATTAATATTTAAAGGACAACTCCGGCGGGACCCCCCAAAAAAAAAAAAACACAGACACACACAGACACCATACTCACCATCCCTCCGGTGACGATCGCAACTCCATTCGGCCGCCGGCCGCCTCACCGTCACCTGCGTCCGCCGTCCAGCGATGTCTCCTTCTTCCGGGTCCATGAGAGAGAAAAGGCTGCCAGCGCGCTTGTGCACCGGCAGCCTTTTCATTGGCTGGAGCACATCACATGGCTTCCAGCAAGCTCAGCCAATCAGGGCTGAACAAGCTGGAAGCCATGTGATGCGCTCCAGCCAATGAAAAGGCTGCTGGTGCGCATGTGCACCAGCAGCCTTTTCTCTCCCATTCACTCTCAATGAAGACGCCGAGGAGGAAGAAGACCCGGACCGCCCCCAGCTCTGACATCACCCGACACCAGAGAAGAGGACCGTGACGACCGTAATAGGTAATGTATATATTCTTTAACTTCCGGGGTGGGGGGTCGGGGGTCGGAAAGTGGGGGAAGGGGGCCAGACCGGGTATTTAACCACATTACAAAGTTATATAACTTTGTAATGTGTGTTAAATAAGCCAAAAAAAAATTTCGCCGGAGTTGTCCTTTAATTAATAAAACACATTTTCGTTGTAATAAAATCAGTTTTGTTGTTCAATTATTTAATTTAAACGAATCCATCATTGTGCAATTAAATATACTGTCAAAAAATAAATATATATATAAATATACATTTATTTATATATCTATTTATTTTAACAGTATATTTAATTGCAAAATGATGGATTTGTTAGAAATAAATTATTGAACAACGAAAGGGACTTTATTACAAAGAAAATGTGTTTTATTAATTTAATATATTAACTATTAGAGGCATCGGCATTTGGCATCATTGCCGGCTATTTTTGAATTCCCCCTGTACGGACCGCCTGTCAATCCACGGTCGTGAATTTGCACATTTCCAGCCGCAAACAATGGTTTTGTTCATTTTTTACGGGTCCGTTTACGATAGGGCCGTAGGTTCATACATAGTGTGCACTGTGCAGCCGTATATCGTATACTTTCCAGCGTACGCATGAACCGGAAAAATACGGCCGATGATTTACTGCCCGCAATACAGCCGCACAGATACATAGTGTGAACCTAGCCGGGAAGGTGCAAAACAGTATCCTGAAGCAAGAGTAACTGATCCGGATACAGCAAAGTTGCTAGAAGCCTACTCTGTCTCACTGCACAGGTGTCATCAGAGAACTCTGACCACTCTGCTCAACCCAGGTAACAAGGTCTGGGGATTGTGTCACCCTCTAGGATGGGTCAACCGACACTGGTGGGCAATAGGTGGTGCAAAGACAAGAGGTCAAAACACGGGCACAAGTATACTCTCTCAGGGCCGCCGATAAGGCAGTACAACTGGTACTGCCGTATGGGGCCCGGACCCTAAGAAACATGGGGGGGGCCCGCCGGCTGCAGCCCCCCGTCCGCTACGCTACGGGGGCCCGCACGGCCCCCCTTGCCACCTGTTTTTGAGCATCCCGAGAAGCTGCGGCCGTGCAGCTTCTCGGGATGCACAGATCGCTTTGATGTTCCGCCCGCACATTGAGCGGGCAGAACATTAAAGCGATCAGAATACAGGAGCAGGACCTGGCAGCGTCCTCCTCCTGTATTCTCTCCCATAGGCTGCCGGCACTTCATACCAGCAGCCTATGGGAGGCCGGGCCGTGATCTCTCCGGCTGCGTGATGATGCGACGTCTGCCGGAAGTCCCGTCCCTGCGGCTCGCAAAATGGAGCCCGAAGAGGAGGAAGAGCTGCTGCCTGCACAGCGCGGATTAGGTGAGTAGGATGTTTGTTTTTTTTAGGGGCACCTCTGGGGGCATTATTAGTATATGGGAGCACCTCTGGGGGCATTATTAGTACATGGGGGCACCTCTGGGGGCATTATTAGTATATGGGGGCACCTCTGGGGGCATTATTAGTGTATGGGGGCACCTCTGGGGGCATTATTAACTCATGGGGGAATCTCTGGGGGCATTATTAGTGTATGGGGGAACCTCTGGGGGCATTATTAGTATATGGGGGCACCTCTGGGGGCATTATTAGTATATGGGGGCACCTCTGGGGGCATTATTAGTATATGGGGGCACCTCTGGGGGCATTATTAGTGTATGGGGGCACCTCTGGGGGCATTATTAACTCATGGGGGAATCTCTGGGGGCATTATTAGTGTATGGGGGAACCTCTGGGGGCATTATTAGTTCATGGGGGCACCTCTGGGGGCATTATTAGTTCATGGGGGCACCTCTGGGGGCATTATTAGTATATGGGGGCACCTCTGGGGGCATTATTAGTTCATGGGGGCACCTCTGGGGGCATTATTAGTATATGGGGGCACCTCTGGGGGCATTATTAGCTCATGGGGGCACCTCTGGGGGCACTATTAGTATATGGGGGTACCTCTGGGGGCATTATTAGTTCATGGGGGCACCTCTGGGGGCATTATTAGTATATGGGGGCACCTCTGGGGGCATGATTAGCTCATGGGGGCACCTCTGGGGGCATTATTAGTATATGGGGGCACCTCTGGGGGCATTATTAGTTCATGGGGGCACCTCTGGGGGCATTATTAACTCATGGGGGAATCTCTGGGGGCATTATTAGTGTATGGGGGTACCTCTAGGGGCATTATTAGTTCATGGGGGCCACCTCTGGGGGCATTATTAGTTCATGGGGGCACCTCTGGGGGCATTATTAGCTAATGGGGGTACCTCTGGGGGCATTATTAGTTCATGGGGGCCACCTCTAGGGGCATTTTTAGCTCATGGGGGCACAGCAGGGAATCCTACATACAGGGGGCACAGCAGGGGATCCTACATACAGGGGGCACAGCAGGGGATCCTACATACAGGGGGCACAGTAGGGGATCCTACATACATGGGGCACAGCAGGGGATCCTACATACAGGGGGCACAGTAGGGGATCCTACATACAGGGGGCACAGCAGGGGATCCTACATACAGGGGGCACAGCAGGGGATCCTACATACAGGGGGCATCCCACATTCCTACTCGCTTTACTGCACATAACACCAAACAGCGCAGTTACTATTGGAGCCTCCAGGAGGGAGAAAGGGAAGGAAGTTGCTAGAAATGTGCGGAGCCTAAATTGTTTCTCGCAGGTTCTGAAAAGATGAAACGTATCTGGAAGGAATCATCATGGAGGTCTGGGCCGGATGGAGAGGAAAAGGGAAAGTGACGCCTCAGATCAAAGAAGACGTCACCTGTGAGTCCCTGTATGACACTTTTCTTATTTTGTAGAACATCATTTAGTAGGGGCACCCCGAGGTGACAGCTACTACATTATCTGTACTCAGAGATATCACTGTGTTATCTGTGGTGTTACATAGGACTGCAGGTGACATCTACATTATCTGTACTCAGAGATATCTCTGTGTTATCTGTGGTGTTACATAGGACTGCAGGTGACAGCTACTACATGATCTATACTCAGAGATATCACTGTGTTATCTGTGCTGTTACATAGGACTGCATGTGAAATCTACTACATTATCTGTACTCAGAGATACCACTGTGTTATGTGGTGTTACATAGGACTGCAGGTGATATCAGGTGATTTCTCCAGGTTGCAGAAGTTCAAACTTCATCGTGCCCTGGTGTGCTGGTGTCTGTATACATGTGTGCTGGTGTCTGTATGTGTGTATACATGTGTGCTGGTGTCTGTATACATGTGTGCTGGTGTCTGTATACATGTGTGCTGGTGTCTGTGTGTGAGATCAATTCTAGAGAACTGGCTCATATATCCCATTTTCCCCAGTGGCTTAAAATGTAACCTCTGTTATACAGTTATAAAATTGTAGAACCTAAATGTGAACAAGGTGCAATTCAAATAGACACTTACTTGTATAGCTGTCTCTTGTGCTCTGTATGCAGTGCATTATATTCACCCTTGCAACGTACAATTTATAGCGTGTCTACAAGCCCAGCGGGGCTCATTATGATGGAGACTAAATCTTATACAAGAGTGGGGTCGGGGTTCCCCTGTATTCAGAATGCTGTTGAGTGCTAGGCAATGCCCCGTCTGGGATTATTGAATTTCGAGGGTCTATGCAGAGCAGGATAAAGACACCTCTGCTGCACAAACAGGATCTCCTAGAAAGCGTTCTCACCGCCATGTATTCGCTATCACTGGCTTGGGTGAGCTAAACTAGTCTGCCTGGGGGGGGGGGGTGATTTGTATATGCTCACTAACATGGAACAGCCTCATTATATTAGCCTTATCAACATATTCTATGTTAGTGAGCATACCGGGGGGGGGGGGGATATTGGGGAACATATACAAATCAAACAGCCCCCCAGACCCTCGAAATTCAATAACCCCAAACGGGGCATTGCCTAGCACTCAACAGCATTCTGAATTCAGGGGAACCCCTACCCCACTCTTGTATAAGTTTTAGTCTCCATCATAATGAGCCCCGCTGGGCTTGTAGACACGCTATAAATTGTACGTTGCAGGGGTGAATATAATGCACTGCATACAGAGCACAAGAGGCAGCTATACAAGTAAGTGTCTGTATGGTGACATTTACATTGCACCTTGTTCACATTTAGTTTCTACAATTCTATAACTGTATAACAGAGGTTACATTTTTAAGCCACTGGGGAAAATGGGGTATATGAGCCAGTTCTCTAGAATTGATCTGAACCAAATTATACCTCCCAGCAAGTCGTGGGTCGAACACACAATTTTTTTTTTATTAATGTGGGGGCCCAGACACTTTGGTTGTATGGGGCCCCGAAATTCCTGATGGCGGCCCTGTTCTCTCTACTCTCAAGTATTCTACTTATTCTACTTCGAGAATCCGGCAGAGCACAGTACTACATTGGTTTGGGACTCTCTCGACATCCTCCCCTCTACTTCTCTTAACTTACTCTATTCCTCAGCACTCAACCAAGCCAGCACAGCTATACTACCTCTCAGGCTCTCCGCACAAATCCTGTCACTAAAGTCTATTGTCAAGTAAGAAGTCTATTGCATATTGCTATATCATGTATTTCTAAAGTAAAGAAGAGTTTATTTATGGTAACAGAACTCAGTGATTATTTCTTGAACATCGACACAGTAGTTGCACCTTCCTTGGGTCATCTCTAGTGATGACCGAGTACTAAAATGCTCGGGTGCTCGGTACTCGAGATGAATAGTTCCCGTTACCTGGGTGCTCGTTTCGAGTAACGAACCCCATTGAAGTCAATGGGAAACTCAAGCATTTTTGCAGGGGACCCAAGTTCGGTAGAGGGAAGGTCGTGTGAAAACCTTTCAACCTCAGAAAATGATGGAAACACAACGGAAATAGACAGGAAACAGCAGGGGCAGCATGTATAGATGCCTCTGAGGCTGCCTAATGGCACCATTATGCCTAATTCTGGGCAACAGCCTGGTTAAAACAGAGGTAGGCATATGAACCACCCAAAAACTCAGCCTGACACAGCATGGCAGTGAGAACACAGGGAACCATTAAAACAGAGGTAGCATATGATGAACCACCCAAAAACTTTGCCTGACAAAGTATGGCAGTGGGGACACAGAGAACCATTAAAACAGGGGTAGCATCAGTAGCGGATTATAATAGGTCCATTTCTGGCACTAGCCCGGGGCCCAGAGCTCCTGGGGGGCCCATGGCCACCCAAAAAGTGTTATACTTTTATTGGTGTATTGTCTCCTGGCTACAGTTCTGCCAAGATTTGCAAAAATCTAATTTGCACAAATCAGAGCATCATGACATTATGTATCCCATACTATGAACACCACGCTAGTGCTGCCACAGTTACAAATGGTTGGGGGAGCCAGGCTTGTTGAACAGACGGGGCCTATGGTAAAGTTTATCCGCCCCTGGGTAGCATATGAACCACCGCCTGACACAGCATGGCGGTGAGAACACAGGGAACCATTAAAACACAGGTAGCATATGAACCACCCAAAAATTGGTGACAGCAAGCAAGGTTACTGTGTGTTTCCATTCAGTGACAGCAAACTAGATTACTGGGTGTTTCCATTCATTGACAGCAAACAAGGTTACTGGGTGTTTCCATTCAGTGGTGCAATTATTTTTGCAGGTATAAGCATGGAGAGGCCATAGTACAGTGTAGGGTCCGCCCCGAGCATGAGGCCACCTTATCGTGGTGGGATGGTACACACTGTTTGCAAATGGTAACCAAAAGCTTCATTATTTTTGTAGGAATTTTTTCTAGCAGTTGTGGGGGGGCTGCTTTTATCTATTTTCATGTCTGTAGTGGGTCTGTATCTTGCCATTGCGGTGAGCTGTTGCCTTTTTCCGTGTTTTTGTATTTACAATTTAAGCCATAGCAACGTGCTCCTGCCTAGTGTGAATGGTGTTCTTGGAGAGCTGACCAAATTTATCTTTGTTTCTGTGTTTCCATTCATTGACAGCAAACAAGGCTACTGGGTGTTTGCATTCAGTGACAGCAAACAAGGTTACTGGGTGTTTCCATTCAGTGACAGCAAACAAGGCTACTGGGTGTTTGCATTCAGTGACAGCAAACAAGGTTACTGTGTGTTTGCATTCAGTGACACCCCCTTTACACTGTGGAAGCAGTAGTGAACTTAGATACAGTATGCCTTGCGTAAGAAATAGAGAAATCTGGAAAAATACTGGTGGTCCTACTAGTTTAGGGGGGGGGGGCAGTGAGATACAATCTGGTGGTGGCTGCACCTATATACTCTGTGTCACCCCAATACAATGAGCAGTGAAGTTCTATGCAGGATGTACTACAAATCCCAGCTATACAGTGCAGTACACCAGGACCACCAGCCCCCAAATCAAAAAAGAGTACACTGAGCACTTCTTAGGGGTCTGTATGCAACACCTAATGCCCCCTTTCTGCCAGCAGCCGATCACCACAGCACAGTGGTAAAATCGCGGTAGCAGCACTGCAGGTCCCAGCCAGCAGTCTGTAGTAATAGTATTAATAAAAGCTTTTAAGCCCTGAAAAGGGCTGTTTGTTTATATTGCTAGTATATACCCTGCCTACTGGAACGCTAAATCCTACACTGACACTCTCCCTGACCAGCAGCAGCTCTCTCCCTGATCTCTCACAGCATGCGTCTGAAGCGAGCACTGCCGGCGCCAAGTTTTATATGGCAGGGTCATCTGATCTGCCCAACCAATCGCTGCTATCGACATGTATGGGTCCCACGTCATCGCAGGATGTACCAAAGAGTCTGCTGCATGTTTATTGGCTGAGAAATAAACTTACAGGAAACGGATGATGAGATTTTCTCGAGTATCACAAGATGCTCGTCCGAGTAACAAGTACCATTGAGTACCCTAATACTCAATCGAGTACCAAGCTCGGACGAGCATGCTCGCTCATCACTAGTCATCTCCACTTTCTGTGGGTGGCAGTACTGATTGTCTGGGTGGGTAACAACTCCACTCCGGACCACCGTGATAAGCACCCAAGGGACCCTCTCACCGCCTGGCAGGTCACCGACCCAAGGGGAAAAGGTATAGCTCGCCACTCTAAAATAAAAACAGGTGTGCTTCCATACCTGTGTGCCCACCTAGCACTGGCGTCACGACAGTATAACATCTGGCTGAGCTATACTTCGACCAACAACCACAGTAGTGGCGTCACACATCACCATCTTGCAAGTGACCGGTCGGGCACCACATTTGTATGTTCTGCAAAGAGTTTGTATGTTCTCTCTATGTCTGTGTGGGTTTCCTCCAGATACTTCAGTTTTCTCCCACACCCCAAAACAGATACAAATTTAGATTGGGAGCCCTAATGGGCAAAAAAGGACCGAAATTGACAGACTATGTAAAAAGCTCCGGAATCAGATGGTGTTTTACAATTAAAAGCATTATTATTATTATTATTATTATTACTATTATTATTATAAAGCTAGAAACAACCCGTGGATATACCACAAATGCCTTCAATAGGAATACTCCTTTTAAATAAAAAAAAAAAAGTTAACTCATGAATATACTATAAGGGTTCTGCCCCTGATAGACACCAATTTAGCATTTTTCCCATACATTTTGACAGCTAACTGGCCCATTATCTGACCCCAACATGTACTGCTGAGAAACAGCAAATATTATTGGTAAGGTTCCTATTAGACAGGCCGATGGTGGGCCGATTAATAATGTAAATGAGCGTGATTTGCTAGATCAGCGCTCGCTTACTGAGCATTATAAATGGCTCGATGATCGTTTAGCAAGGGCTGCATGGACATTGATAGCCTTTGCCCTCAACTGTTATACATTACCTCTCCTCTGCTCGCTTCCTGGCGCTGCAGCTGAAGCTTCGAGGCGGTCTCTGAGCTGACAGACCGCTCAGCCAATCACTGTCCAGGACTGCTCTGAAGATGCAGCCAAGGGCAGGAGAAGGCAGAGGGCAGAAGAAGACCGGGAATGTTGAGAAGTGATGTATAACAGCTTATTCAATCGATAGCCATCGGCCGTGGATCGCTGTAATATGTAGCTATCACACACAGCAATGCGCGGGCAGCAGCCAATTATTATAGTATTGGACCGATGATCGCCTGATCCGGACGATTTTCGATCTGTGCATTGCTGCCCAATTTGCTATTGACTTCAATGGAGAACGTTATTATATTGAAAATACAGCCTAAAAATGACTGTCGTATTTTTGTTTTATTTTACTGCACGTAGGCCAAGAGTAAGACTGGACACAAAGGTCTGGTATACTTGCTGCAAACGCAATTTACACGATTTTCTATCTATTTCTATCTAATCAAATCATTTTATTAATGTGAATGTAAATTTGAGATTTAATATAAAAACACTGAAATTGCAGCTGCCCGGGGGGTGATACAATGAAGAACGTCTTTTACGAAGATTAATATAAACTGTGAAAGTGACAGGAGATCATTATATCTCCAGGGCTATCCATCATTATTAATAGACGCTAGGAAAACCTCTTATGGAATGAATAGCGGGATAAGGTATATGTCATACCAGGCCTG
Organism: Dendropsophus ebraccatus; assembly: GCF_027789765.1. Classification (NCBI taxonomy): domain Eukaryota; kingdom Metazoa; phylum Chordata; class Amphibia; order Anura; family Hylidae; genus Dendropsophus; species Dendropsophus ebraccatus. Next base: position 80,277,317 of record NC_091464.1, read on the forward strand.
AAATTAAAATGTGCATATACAAACAAATGTTCATCTAGACAGCGTCATAGTAAGTGTATGATAAATGCCTCCTGCCAGAGACCATCTCAGTGCTGATGTGATGTAGTTAGTCCCTGAAAGAAAAGAAGGTCCATCATTGTGAGAACTCTATAAATCAATATCCAACATAATATGAAACCTACTGAGCCACTAGACGTAAAACAAACCCTGTCAGAGAGGAAGCATTAATATTGTGTCTGTGTCCTGAAGTCTTAAAGGGGTATTCCAACAAATAACATATTTCACCCATATACAGGATAAGTGATCCCGATTGCTGGAACCCCGACCCATCATATCTCTAGAATCACCACAGTGGGTAGGAGCATTCACAACGATACTCCATTTAAAGGCTGCAGGATTGGCCAAGAGCGGCAGTTACAGGCTGAATTTTTGTTATCATGACCCATACCGGCACCATGACGTAGAGTTGCGCTGTAGTGCCAGTTAAGGGGTATATAGAGGACTCATGACTTGCACACTCTCTATACCTGGAGGCTCCTGGCTGCTGTCAGTAGCTGGGGGCTGCTGCTAATAGTCAGCACGCAGCAATTACCCATGTCGACTTATTTACCATTTAGATGTTGCTGTCAAAACTAAACATATCTCACTGATGGTTCAGTGGTACTGATCAGCTCTCCACAGCAAGATTGTGGGGAGCCGATCCGTTGTCGTTGCAGCCTGAGGCCTTTACGAGGCCTCCCGGGCTGACTGACATTGGCAATTGTTTCAGCCTATCTCCAGTAGGCTCAAGCAATCATGTGCAGAAATGATGGATCATTGCAGTACATACGTACTGCATTGAGCTGCATGAGCAATCAAGGTATTGCTCATAGAAGTCCCCTAGGGGGACTACAAAAGTGTACAAAAAAATTAGAAGAAGTCCTGTGTCAGAAATGTTTTTCAAAAGCCGGGGAGAAGGTGGCTGCTCATAACAACATGCACCAACTCCCCTGCTTCAGCGATGGGGTCCGATGTCCTCCGCTCCGGTTCCTGGTCCCCCAACAGCTTCCTGGTCTAAGTGGGGACCCGGTTTGTGACGTGTCAGGTCCGCTCAGCCAGTCAGTGGCCGAGTCAACATGGTAGGTGCATGTTATTATGTTCAGTCATCTCCTCCCCAACTATTTTGAAAAAAAAAAACGTTTTTTTCTTTCACTTGGAATATTTAACCCCTTAAGGTCAAGGCCAATTTTCAATTTTGCGTTTTTGCTTTTTCCACTTTATGTTTAAAAGGCCATAGCACTTGCATTTTTTCACCTAGAGACCCACATGAGCCCTTATTTTTTGCGACATCAATTGTACTTTGCAATGACAGACATTATTTTTCCATAAAATATGCTGCGAAACCAGAAAAAAATCATTTGCGCTGTCAGATTGAAAGAAAAGGAATTTGTTTTCATTTCAGGGAGTTTTGTTTTTATGCCATTCACCCTGGGGTAAAACTGACTTGTTATGCATGTTCCTCAAGTCGTTACGATTAAAACAATATAAACATGTAAAACTTTTATATTATGTGATGGCTTGTAAAAAAATTCAAACCATTGTTAACAAATATATGTTCCTTAAAATCGCTCTATTCCCAGGCTTATAGCGCTTTTATCCTTTGGTCTATGGGGCTGAGTGAGGTGACATTTTTTGCGCCATGATGTGTTCTTTCTATCGATACCTTGATTACACATATAAGACTTTTTGATTGCTTTTAATTAAATTTTTTCTGGATTTGATGCGACCAAAAATGCGCAATTTTGCACTTTGGAATTTTTTGGCGCTGACACCATTTACCGTGCGAGATCAGGAATGTGATAATTTAATAGTTCAGGCGATTACGCACGCGGCAATACCAAATATGTTTATTTATTTGTTTATTTATATTTATAAAA